>NC_057864.1:180053563-180353563 GCF_019393635.1 Dromiciops gliroides | reverse complement strand
GCTCTGAAATACTATAATTCCTGAGCATGTCATTATGTCACTTCTGTTTCCCAGCAGGGACTCAGGCTCAGTCAATATTTTCACTCTCAGATACATTTAAGTTAAGCACTGAATGAGGAGTTAAGGCCTGGGTTTTTTCTATAACCTGTTCCACTTCTTGGTAACTATATGACTTGGGGCAAATCATTTTCTTCTCTGAGCCTCTACTTTCTATTCGCAAAATGGGGATAATATCACCAGCCTGTTCTGAGGACCTAAAGAGATCAAACATGACAATCAAAGAATAGGAATGTATTCTAATTAAATGGTGGCAGAGAATAGGCCCTTTGGCCAGAGCCAACTCTGCCCTTATCAACTGCTGTACTTCCAATTTCCAATAAGTAGCAAGGCACTTTTGACTTGGCCTTGCTACCAGGCAGAAAATCTGCAAACAGCAGTGCTGAGTAGCAGTGTACCTGAGGAAGGAACATATTTTAATGGAATAGAGCACTGGGTCTAGAGGGAGAAGACCTGAGTTCCAATTCCAGTTTTGCTGCTTACTATTAAGGAGACTGTAAGGAGAACAGAGAGCCACAATTCACCCTGACACCATGACATTTAGGTCATGATGACCTATGTGACCTTGGCCAAGCCATTTAATCTCTCTGAATGTCAGTTTCCTCATCTGTAAAATAAGCAAGTTGCTTCTCTAAGGTCCCTTTCAGCTCTAATCCCTATGATTCAATGACTATTTTGTCTTCTTTTCTCCCTTGTTTTGAAATCCTGCGTTATTTTGAGATATGGCTGGATGCTTGTTCTTTGAGGTTCTTACTGAAATGATAAGTAACTTTAATTCTGATAAGCAGGTTAAGCACTCACAGAAAAAGCCATTATGTTCATTCAGTTTTGAATTATCTGCAGGATAATAACCAGTCATGAACTGTGGATATTCTTTACAAGTAAGACAACCGATTACTTCTCAGCACACATATAGTAATAAGAAGTACCCTAAATATGACATATGTGTGTGTGTGTGTGTGTGTGTGTGTGTGTGTGTGTGTGTGTGAGGGAACGACAGCTTAAATCTATAGCCGCACATCTACTTAATAGAAACAATAGAAAACAACATGTACCAGACATGAAAAAGGTAACCTGAGTAATGCTTAGTTCTTCAAAGTGTGCCCCATATTAAACCACACACACGAAATATCACTTAAGTTTGTGCACAAAGCTTCACCAAGAGGCCTTGCTAGTCTTTGTTTCCCTTTTCTTCTGCATTTACCCAAGATCTTGGCCCTGAGACAGAATACTCCCACTTGTTATTACTTCATTCTGACCTGTACAATTAAGCAACACCACAATCCAATAAGTGCAATGGTTCAATTATTTATCCTCTGTCCTTCTTTATCGGGTGTGTATATATATATATTTTTAATGAACAACAAATAGCAGGGGGAAAGCACCCAAAGGAAGTATTGCATTTCTCTGAAGCTGAGGTATTTGTTTGGATATGAAATCTAGCTATTAACCAGTCAAAAAAAAGTGAGGAGGAATTTAGAGTCTCTGAAAAGTCATTTATGTCCATCCAAATTACATTGGGGTAGGGTATGGGGGTGTATAAAAAAAACTGATATCCATGCAATTCAATATTTCATACATCTTGCCAAAAATTAGGATAATGAGATTGAGAGCCTTAGAGATAATGAACTGATAGAGCAACATTTATATGATGTTTTAAGATTTACAAAGGACTATCTTCACTTCACACTGTGAGGTGGATAATGAAAATATCATCTCTATTTTATGGATGAGGAAACTGAGATTCATAGATTAAGTCTAGTCACACAGATACTAAGTGTCAAAACCAGGATTTGAACCTGTCTTTCCTAAATCTAAGTCCAGCTCTCTTTCCGATACATCACACCAATTTTTCACTTAGTCTGATCCTTTTATTCTACATACAAGAAAATTAAGTCACCTAAGATGAAATACTGACTCTGGCTTTTATTACCTATATAATTTTGGGGAAGGCATTTAATCTCTCTGGTCCTCAGTTACTTTGTCAAATTCTGGAGATGGACTAGATAATTTCTAATGGTCTTTCTAGCTCTAATTCCCATAAAACCTAAGCGTCTGATTGTAAATCCAGCACTTTTGTCCACTATCCCAGACTATCATCCCTCAACCCCACCTGGATCCTAGGCAACATGGTTGCCTATATAGAACAGAAACAAGGAGTATGATCATGGGAGTCACCTCTCAACTCTAGATTCCCAGACATTTCTTGAATAACTCCCTTGAAGATGAGTAAGGAAGACAGAATACCCTTGGAAGGGAAGAATTGTCTTCACTTAAAGAATGACAGAAGAGTGAAAAGGAAGGATGGGGGGGGATGTCTTTTCTTGAAGGAGAGGAGGTATTACTGTCTTCCCATGAAGAATGGAAGAAAGGAATCAGAAGAAGAAAAGGAATGGGAAGGAGAGAATACTAACAGTCTTTTCTTGAAGGAGAAAATCGCTTAGCATAGTGTATGGTAAATAGTAGGTGCTTAATAAATGCTTTTGATTGATTGCAAAGAAAGGGCTCTCTCCCCTCACAGGAAAGATGAAGGAAGAGGGAGTGATGAGGAAACCTATTTTTCCTTGGAAGAGGAGAGGGGAAGCCCTCTACCCTTGGAGGACAAGAGGAGGGCAAATAATGAGGGAGCCTGACTTTCCTCAAAAGAAAAGAGACAGAGATTTCTCCCCGAGTTAATGTTGAGGGAGAATGATGCGGAAGCCTGTCTTTACTATGAGGGAGAGGAAGGACCCTTTCTCCACAGAAAAAGGACAAGGGAAAATTCCCCTCAGCAGATGGGAAGGAGAATTGGGGAAGGGAGTACTCTCTTTCCGGGAATGATGTGAGGAAAGAGAATGGGAGGAGGGAGGATTCTCCAGGAGGGACAGAAAGAGGGGGAGGGAAGGAGAGAGCACTATCTCTCCAGGAGGGGTGTGAGAGGGAGATGAAAAAGGAGGGGAGGAGAGAGAACTCTCTTCCCAAGAGAGGAGGAAAGTAAGGAGAGGAGGGAGGATTCTCCCTAAGAGGAACAGAGGTGGGCGAGGAAAAGGGAGAGAGAAGGGGAAGAAGGAGGTTAGAAGGAGGGGGGGGAGAACTCTCTCCCCGGGGATGATGTAGGGAAGGAGAAATAGAGGAGGGAGGACTAGCTCCCCGAGGAGGAGGGGGACGAAAGGAGGGGAAGGAAGGACTGTCTTTCCAGGAGGGGCGGGAGGGGGAAGGAAGGAGAAAAAGAGGAGGGAGGAAGGAGGACCCTTTCCCTTCCCGGGAGCCCCGCCCCTCACCTGGTCCCGGAGCTGCGGCCTGTGACAGGCCCCGCGGCCCCGCTGCTGGAGTGGCCCAAGGCGCAGGCCAAGCGGGTAGTCGCTTCAGGCCGTGCAGGCGGCTGGGTAGCTCCGAAGCTGCCTAGGCTCAACCGTAACCGGAGACCCGGAGCTGGAGGCAGCGGGACCCGGATGTGGGGGGTTACGTCTCCTGGCCTGGGCTCGAGCTCCCGAAGTCCTTTCTCAGTTTAACGTCGAAACCCACTCCTCCGTCGCCGCTACCGCCGCTGCTCCGGAAACGGCTGAGTAACAGCCCACCCAGCCAATCGCCACTAGGATGCGGGCCAGCCAAGATACTCCCCTAATGCATAATTCATGAAGCCCCCCAGTCTCCTCTGCCACTCAGAGTCCTGGGTCGACTAATTATGCCTGAAGAACCCCGCCCCGGGAGCCAATGAGCAAACACCGCCAGGATAAATTATGCAGAATAAGTGACGTATGAGGGGGACGCCCCCGTGCGGGCTGTTCCCTGGGTGGCGCTGCCCCTCCCGCCGGAGCAACCGGAACAGCTAGGGCTAAGGCCGAGGAAGCTCCGGAGGGAGGGAAGGAAGATGACGGGAATGTACTGCTGAAAACTCAGCTGAGTTCCTGGCAGGGCGTGACGTCAAAGGCACTTTAAATGCCCCTAGTGCGGCTCCCTCCTCCCCTCGCCCCCACCCCCTCCCGAACCCCTGGCTCTGCCAGGTGCTAGGCGAGGGTAGGAAAGACAGAGGGAACCAATGGGAATGGGTCCATCTATCAGACCCGTTCACACTCCAGTCCTCACGGGGTATCCAATGCCTCGCTGGAAGGACCAAAGCCCTGGGCTGGGGAGAATGACAAAGATGTGGTACGACCCTTGTCCACCTAAGAGGCTGATGTACAACACTGGGCTTTGTACGCAAGCAACACCCTCAGTCCCACTCACGGAAATGAGGAAAGATGTGACGCGTAAATAATAAAAGGATAAAAACGAGTAAAGGGAAGGACACTGTAGTCATAGATTTCCCCGCCCTCCTTCCGAAGCCCCCAGACCGCTTTACACTTGACCTTGCATAGTTAGACGATAGCAGCTGGTGTCCGTATATTATTTAATGTCATCTTAGGATCTGCTTAACCTTCAGTTCCCTTTGCATTGTCTGCAAAAAGAGCTTACGTCCACAGAAGAGCTAGCACCTATCTTAAGAGACTTGTTTGCGCTCAAAGGCTCAGATAATTTTCAGTGAAAGTAGTTCAGAGGCCAGGGTTGGAGTGTAACCTTGTCCTTTCTTAGGCTCAACTACTACACCCAAAAGAAGAAACACTTGTTCTACTATTTCAGCCAATAATTAAATCAATGTTTATAAGAGGAATTATGGAAGGTGTCCCAAGAGTTTTAGGATTAAAACCACCCTAAGACTTGTGGGACAGCCTGTACTTCGGAAATGTCCTACTCCCTCCATTCTTCACCTCATCCTGGCCAATTTTTGTCCCTCTCCTCTTTTAAATTCTCCATAGGGAATCTACCCAACATGACAAGCTCAAGATCTCTTGAAATAAAGTAGAAACGGTCCAATGCAATGGTTAAATAGGATTCCAAAGAACTGAAGATGCAAATTGTGCCTTACCCACCTCCTGACAAAACACTGAGGGACAAATACACCCGTTTTTAGATGTCACTAATATAGCCATTAGAATGTGAGCTTCTTGAGTTTAGGAACTGTTACTTTTCCAGTTGTATCCCAAGCACTTAGCATGGTGCTTTCTTTGCACATAATGCTCCCCCCACACACATTCATTTGGGAATATATTTTACTTGACTGATTATTTTTTTACCCAAAAAAAACCAAAACAAAACGAAAAAAACCCAACCCTTTTTTCCCTCTATGGAGAAAGTGGGAGAAAAAAAATTGACAAAAAAAATGGTATGGAAACCTACAAAGCAAGAAGACTGGCTGTTGGCTACCTTTTGCTCTTACAACATGGGCAACCCACCTTTTTTTCTGGTCATATTTCTCTCCGATAAAATCCTTGAAATAACTGGGATATCACATAGGAAATGGATGGTCAGAAAAGGACATGGGTCTCTCTTACAAAGAGTAAGGATAACAAAAAGGAAGCTCAAGTTCAACGAAATATAAATGTAAGGGGGTAATGGTGACTGGAACAGGTCTGGCCAAGTGTTCCATTCTAAGGATGGCCAAGTACTTCCTCCCATGGCTACAGGACATGTGCTTCACAGTAACAGTGACTGGTTCCTTGGTTTCCATAACTAGAACCTGACAAGAGTACTGGCAACTAATTCAAGAGGAGCCATCCCCTATTTGGGCTTTAAGAGGAACCAAGAACAGCTCTACATATTCCCTCCCTGTCATTTGAACATGTGGCTTTAGGATTCAGTCATCTTTTCTTTGGACTTCTAACTGGTGAAAAGAGGATTTCTTACCCGCCACCCCCACCCCAAAGTCCTCAAGCAGTATAAGCACTAGTCAGTGAGAATTTAGGTTTCTTTAGGTGAGCTCGAGACTAGATTTCAAGGCTTCTGTTTTGTCAGTCACTGAGTATAGGTGACTGAAAAGAGATCCGGAAAACAGATGCTTTACAAGTTCAAGGAAAAAGTTGTTCTGGAGTCATTGCTGGCTGCCCACTAGGTGTTCCCTACATCTTCAACACTTCATAGAGATGATCCACCATGGCCAGGAGAAAGCTACACATTGTGTGGGGTTGAGGGTAGAAATATCTGCTCAGAAATCCCATAAAGCACATTTATTTGAAGAGTATAGTAGATCATAGGTTGTTTAATGTTTTAAGTATTTAAAGTAAATTTATGAGTTTCTCGTGTTTTGAGCAATTTTTAGTAGTTAGAGGAAAAAATACACATATACATATGTAATCAACATAGAGGTTTGCTCTTCCTCTGTCCCTCCAGAATTAAGTGAAGGCAAAGCAAAGTTCACAAATCATAAAAACTCAAAAAAACCATCTGTGATGGAACTTAGAGATGCAACTTTCTTGTTTTGCATGAGAAAACTGAGTCTCCAAGCTGGCAGCTAGCTAGGAAGTAGCAGCCTCCAAATTTGACCACAGGGCCCTGCCTCCAGATGCCAAGTTGTTTCCAGTCTCTAAGTGTAGCAAGGGGGAAAAGGGAAGAGCTATAGAACCTTAAAGAGAGGTAGGGTAGGACTCTTAGGGGATCCCTGAGTGGGGATGGGGGTGCCCAGGAGTATCCTGGTTACTCAGTGGATCCTGAAGGGTGGCAGCAGGACAACTTAGACCCTCATACATACTCTCCAGTCAAACTGTGAGCCAGGAAACTGCATTAAAGGGCCAGGAAGAGAACAAGAAGGAAGACAGGGCTGAGGAATGTGAGAACTACCTTCTGCTTCGTAGAGACAGGGCAGAGACCAGACCGATAAAATTTTGAGACTAGCAAGGAATGGTTGGATGGAATTAAGGCAGTGAGAGGAGGCAGAGACTGGCCCAGCCCTTGAACCCCAAGGACACTCTTTGATTGTCTCTACTTCAATATCTCAAGGCCAATGTGCCTTCACTGCCCCTTTCTTTGAATTTTCTCCCCTTTCCAAGCCTAATCTGCTGGCAGACATCACAGGGAAAAGTCTCACCTTCTCTGAAAGCTGAGTGGGGGAAAGTGAGGCAAGGGGCACTCTGGAGTCAAGTCTACCTGCTCTGGCAGCTGAAAGAGGTGAAGGGGGAAGGCAGACGTTGTCAGTTATGCTCATATTGCTGTCCTATCTACACTCATTACTGCTTGCTCTGGCTCCTTCAAGGAGAGACATAGACAAACATGAAGAATTATTGGCTGGTATAAAAAATGATGGTTTAATTTATAGTTCTGGAGTAGAACCATGGAAACCCACTCCCCCAATTACCGTCTCTCTCTCTCTCTTTTTTTTTACGGGGCATTAACAGTTAAGTGATTTGCCCAGGGTCACACAGCTAGTTACTGTCAAGTGTCAGAGGCTGGTTTTGAACTCAGGTCCTCCTGAATCCAGGGCTGGTGCTTTATCCATTGAACCACCTACCTCTGCTGCCCCTCCCCCCCAATTACTGTCAATTCACAGGACCCACTTTCTTTTTTCTTCTTTGGTTTGGTTTGCAGGGCAATGAGGGTTAAGTGACTTGCCCAGGGTCACAGAGCTAGTAAGTTTCAAGTGTCTGAGGACAGATTTGAACTCAAGTCCTCCTGAACCCAGGGCCAGTGCTTCATCCTCCAGGGCCAGTGCTTCATCGAGGACCCCCTTTCAATCCCAGACCTTCACTCCTCTTCCCTAACCCCAGCTAAAAAGGGTCTCTTTAGTAAGCCCACTACAGTTGCAGACAAAGCCTAGCTGTGACCAAGGGACAGAAACCATCTCCAAGAGTTAACTGTCCATGGTTTTATAATCTATCCCCTCCCAGATATCCCAAGTTAGGCCACTGATAGGATTTAGGATCCTAGGAGGGTGCTTAAAAGTAAAAGGAATTACTGGAGATCCCAAATTGAGGTCATCACACAGCTCCTACTTGACACCTTGGGTAATACTTGAGGAAAAATTTCTTGGCTAAGTCCACAGTGTCACCCTGAGGCTGGGTGGGGAACTTCTCCCTCCCCAGTACAAAGTCCTGCCCCAACAGCAAGGCTTCATTCTCAAACTGGCTCTGGTGGAAGGGGGTGCCCTCAGCCAGGCTCTTCACCAGCATCTCCACAAAGAGCTTCCATCGGGGGGCATAGTAGCCGGCTACCAAGCCGGCCAGTTGCTTGTTGGCATAGTCT
The DNA here is from genome assembly GCF_019393635.1 of Dromiciops gliroides. Classification (NCBI taxonomy): domain Eukaryota; kingdom Metazoa; phylum Chordata; class Mammalia; order Microbiotheria; family Microbiotheriidae; genus Dromiciops; species Dromiciops gliroides. The sequence goes on along the minus strand of NC_057864.1, from coordinate 180,345,475 downwards.
AGGATGTTCCCCGTGGGTCCCCAGAGGGTCAGTTGGTAGCGGGCATTCTGCTCATAATGCCAGGCCTCAGCCTCACTGACAGCCATCTCTTGGGCCTGCTGCAGCCAGCTGCCCAGGAGGAAGCGCTCATCACTGGCCAGCAGCTCATCCAGGGAGGGCAGTAGGTCAAAGACCAGCAGACCACCAGCAGTGAGCAAGGCCGGCATTGCCCCCGCCTCAAAGGCTGTCCTGAGCTCCCCATAGTACAGGCTCACCAACTCCTGGGCCACCTGCCTTGTGACGTCCAGCAGGTCATAGCAGAAGGCAGGGCTGGAGGCCAGCTCTGGGGCTGCTTCCAGCAGCAGCCTCCAGGCCTCAAACAGGTCACTGCGGTTATACCAGACAGAAAAGTCCAGGTGAAGGGATGGTCGCTTCACCAGGGGGCTGTGGTTGTGGCCAGTGCACAACGCACCAGAACAGTTGTAGACACTTTGTAGCAGCAGCCTCCAGGCAGCTTCTGCACAGGAGTGGGCAGTCCCGTACCTCTGGGCTGCAAAGCCTGCTACCCAAGCCCCTAGGTCAGCCAAGGGATCCTTCCTCCAGCCCAGCTCAGCCATCAAGGCATAAACGACTTCATTCTGGTTGATACCTTCTGGGACCATGCCCGTACCCACAAAAGTGGAGTTGGGAAACAGACGGGCAGTGGAGGGGCCCCTGTTCACAGCGTCCAAGGCTCCAAAAAGTCCATGGTTCCCCCCAAAATTGTGCAGCATGCACCAGATGAAAGGCTGCCCATAGAAGGAGTCGGTGTGGGAGTAGACAGGATGGGATTCAGCATAGAGGTCCAGGATGAGAAGGCGGCCAAGGGGCACAGCCTGCAGCACAGCCTTCACCTGGGGGGGTTTCCAGAAGTTTGGCTGGTGTTGAAAAAGCCAGCCTTGGAGCAGCCACACAGCATCAGTGTCCACTGTAGGAATAAGGGTTGGAAGAAGGGATTGCTAATGAGAGGAGGAAAACACCTGGGTCTCTCCCAAAGGGGACCCCAAACCCAAGAAAGGAAGTTACAGCATCAGGATCCATGACCACGCACCCTATGGAACCCTCTGACACTGGACCAACACATACCCAGCCCCACTTCGGTCTCATCACCTCCACCTCTAGGGAACCTCAGGATCCCTGGCCCTAGTCAGTCACCTAGCAAGCCTTTAGGAAGAGCCTACTATGTGCAAGGGTCTGTGCTAAGTGCTGGACATAAAAATAAAGGGGAAAAACTGGCCTTGTTCTCAAGGAGCTCACAGTCTGATAGGAGAGACAAGATAGAAATAACTATGTACAAACAAGACATAGACAGGATCAAATGGAGCTAATCAGCAGAGGGGAGACACCAGTATGAAGGGAATTCTGGAAAGCTTCCTGTAGAAGGTGAGATGTCAGCTGGGAGCCAGGGAGGGGCACAGGAAGAGAACTGTAGGCATGAGGGACAGCACAGGGTCTTGCACAAGAAATAGCAAGAAGGTTGGTGGCAGTGAATCACAGAGTAAATGTGATGGAGGGAGGTATAATTTGGCCTGAAAGGGGCCTGGGGTGGGGGTGGGAGGAGGTGTATAAGTCAAAGAATGTTTAGAGCAGAACCAAATCTATTCGATTCTGGAGGTGATGAGTACCACAGGAGCAGACTGAACAAGAGGTTAACATGGTCAGACTTGGACACCAGCTGAATGCCAGCAGACTACTGAGATAGTCCAAGTGTGAAGTGAAGAGGGCCTGGATCAGGGTGGTGGTAGAGGAGAGAGGGATGGGACAAAGTGACAGGATTTTGGCATTTCAGAGTGAGGAGTTGAGGATTGCACTGAAATCCTAAACCCAGGATGGGAAGAGCCTTGAAAGAAACAGGAAGTTAGGAAGGTGTGTGTGTGGGGAGGGGGGATTGGGGAATGAAAGACAACAATGTGTTGTAAATATGTTTCCTAGTTCTCATATCTATCTATCTAGATCTATATCTATGTCAATATCTGTATCTATAGCTTCCTTGGACGGGTTGTGCGTAAGACGTTTACGGGCTGTCCAGCTGCTGACGTCCAATAGGTATTTGGACATGAGAGACTGGAAGTCAGCAGGGAACTTGGGGCAGGACACATGGATCTGAGAATGATCAATAGGGAGACAGATGGTAGGTGAATCCACAGGGGCTGACAAGATCACCAAGTGAAACTGGCACAGAGAGAGAAGAGAAGGCAGCCCGTGGGACAGCCAGGGTTAGGAGGTGCGACCTGGACAAAGCTCCAGTAAAGGAATTTTACTGGAGGGATCTGACAAGTAAGAGGAGAAGCAGAGAAGAGCTGTGTCACACAAGCCCAGAGAGAGGGACTGTCTGGAGAGGAGCAGGGGCCAAAGTGGGAGAGGCTGAGCATGGAGAAGAGACCAGCAGCTCTGGCCATTGAGGGGCCACCGGTGACACTGGGAGCAGTGTCAGCTGAAGGCCAAGGTTAGAAGCCAGACCACAGAGGGTAGGGCAGGAGAGCAGAGACACTAACTGCAGGCAGCACCTCAAGGGGAGGGGGAGACGGGGAGGAGAGTTATCAGTCACTGAGGATCAAGTGAGGGCTTCTGAGGATAGTTTGGAGGCAGCAGGGAAGCAGCCATTAGCCTGAGAAGCTGAGGAGTGAAGAGGAAGATGCAGGGTGGAGAGAACAGGACCCTTTTCTCTGGGAGGGAACAAAGGTTCCAGATGACAGTGAGCAGAGGGAGTCAGGAGGCCCCAGCTCCGGCCTGAGCCTCATCACTCCGTAGCTGTGGGACCTCAGAAGTCACCTCCCCATGTACAAAATGGAAGGGTGGGACCCTTAGTGGTCACACAGTCAGTCAGTGCTGGAGCCAGACTGCATCAAGTGCATTCTGATTCTGACATTTTGCAATCAATCTGATCTCTGAGCCAGGGTTTGAGAGGGGGACGCTTGTAGAGGGCTGTAAGCTCTGCAAAGCACTTGACATACATGATCTCACTGGGGCCTCTCAATGACCCCCGGCAGTAGGGCTATTGTTATCCCCATTTGACAGATGAAGAAATGAGGCTCTGAGAGATTTAAGTGGTTTGCCCAGGGTCACTCAGCTGGTAAGGATCTGAGGTGAGAATGGTTCACAGTCACAAACAGCAGGCCCTCCCCCTGCACCCCACACATGCCCCCAAACTAACTCTCATTTCCTTGGCTGACATCCCCCATCTCCCCATCTCCCTTCTTTGTCTGATCCCTCCCAGGATGTCCACCTCCCTCGGCCACCCTCAGCACCTTGCCCTGCTCACCTGCAACCATGGCCTCATAGACGGCAGCTGTGGCAGCAGCCAGGTAGGCTGGCTCAGAGGAAGGCGGCTCCATTTCATTGAAGGTGTCAGCACTGTAGATGTGGTCAGTGCCAAAGTCCTGGGTCAGCTCCCTCAGGAAGAGGCTGCCCACAACTGGGAACAAGGGGTCTTCTGGGGCCAGGAGGTAGGAGCAGGAGTAAGTGCAGTTGAAGTGGCCCCACATGCCCAGATGTGTGACATTGGCCTGAGGGAACACCCTTCCAGGGAAGGAAGAGACGATGGTGGGGGGAGGATGATGGAGGAGGGGTGAATGGCAGAGCCCAGAGAGGCAGGATCCTATTGATGAAGGGGAGAAACTTGGGCCAGGGAACCTCCCATCCCTACACAGAGAGCCTGTGAAGGGGACCCCAGAGGTCAGTGACCTTCCCAGGAAAGAAGTGGGGCATGGGGGGAAGGGGTTGTTCCTCTTCACACCTTCACTACACCTCTACACACTGGCTGCTTCTTTGTGTCAGTGTCTCCTCCTTCAGGGATTAACCGTCAGAACACAGTAATGGGTTGTAAGCTTTTGGTGACATGCACCTCCTCGGGCAGCCTGGTGTGGCCTCTAGAGGCATCCTCACAATAATATTGTCAAATGCATGACATAACATACATAAGGTTACAAAGGAAACAGACTCTATGAAAACACAACGATCAAAATGCTAAAACTGGGGCAGCTAGGTGGTGCAGTGGATAGAGCACCAGCCCTGGAGTCAGGAGTACCTGAGTTCAAATATGGCCTCAGACACTTAACATTTACTAGCTGTGTGACCCTGGGCAAGTCACTTAACCACAACTGCCTCACTAAAAACAAAACAAAACAAAACAAAATGCTAAAACAAACAAAAACCAAACCAATTTCGAGGAGCCCAGGGCAAGAACCCCCAAGTAGGATGATCACCGTTTTTTGGAACAATGTTGTTGATAAAATAACTCTCTCTAATGTTGTCACAAATTTATAGCCAGAAACATATGATACTTCGTGGAGGCAGGAAGGCTGGGGAGAACCTCAAGGCAAGAGATCCCAGGAGTGACCTCTGTAACAAGGGCTTCTTAAGAGTTCCTTAGGGGCTCATGGGTGTAAGGGAAAGATGGCTGGGCCTGGAGTCAGGGTTCAAATCCTACTGCAGACACTTATATCCCCAATCATCTTACAGAAGAGAGGAGGTGCATGATCTATATGCTGTTTGTCTTCTCCTCAGAACACAAGCTCATTTCCGGTAGGGATTGTTTCATTCTTTGCACTTGCATCCCCACCACCTAGTCCAGCACACAGTAGGTGCTGAACTGCCTAATCAAGAAATATCTGATAGATTGGCTGATTGAGTGAAGAAGCCCAAAGGAGGGAAGTGACTTTTTCCAATCCACACAGCAGACTTGAGACTGGGATCCAAGTCTTCTGACCCCCTAAAGTGGTTTTTAAAACAACGACCCTGTGGAGCAGTGGAATGAGAGCTGGGTTTGGAGCCAAAGGAATCGAATTCAAATCCCAGCTTGGCCACTTCCTCCTCTGTGACCACAGACAAGACACAACTTCTCAGGGCTTCCGTCTAATCAAGCAACAAACATTTCTTAAGCATCTACTCTGTGTTAGATGGTGGGATACAAAGACAAGTGAAACATGCCTGCCTCCAAGGGGCTTACAGGCTAATCCATTCAGGTCTAGACACACAAGGCAGAGACCAGGCCATCTTGGGGGGAAGACACTAGCATTTCCCTGGGGGCCAGGGAGAGAAGACCTTCAAAGCTCCCTCCACTTCCAAATCTATGCACACTGCTGGAAACAATACAGGTCTTATTTCTACCATTTTACAGATTGCAAAATGCATGCTCAGAGGGAGGGAGGGACTTGTGAGCTGCCCAGAGTGACTAAACCTAGGTTTCCTCTTTTTTTCTATCATGTTACATTTTTTTCCAGAGAAAGGCACTGGAATGCCTTGTCCTCCAAATGGGGTATTCTAAGGTAATGAATTGAGTCCTGGAAGGGACGAACAGTCCTTACAGGCTGTCTGGTCTACCCTCCTGAGAACACAGAAGGGAAAAGGAGGAGTGGAAAGATTAAGGGACTTGCCCAAGGTCACACAGATGATCAGGATTCAAACCCAGGTCTGCTGACACCACCTTTAGCATGCTCTTACTGCCTTTCCTAGACAGGACCTTTGAATCATGCAGAGACTTACCATCTGTGGTCTTGCCTTGCTCTCACTTGGTAAACTCACCTAGTAAATGCCTTGGGGACATGGCCTGCAAACGCAGGAAGCACTGGCTTCATCCCAAAAGATCTCATCCTCTCCAGAATCCGGTACTGGGGAGGCAAAGGGAGGGTCAGGATCATCAGGAACCCCTTCACTCAGCCCAGGGAGGCCTCCTCTCCACTGCCCCATTACCTGCAGGTAAGATTGCTTAAGGTGCCAGGAGGAGGTCAGGGGGCCACCCCAGGTGTGCAGGTTGCCCATGCGCCCCCATGCCAGGAAGGCTGGGCCAGTGAAGTACTCATCTATCTCTGTCTCATTCAGGCCTAAAGTCAAGTACACCTGGAGAAAAGGGAGATAACAGCATGAACAAGACCTGTGCAGGTTATGAAGTCACCTCAATGCATACTTCAGTTTATCCTCATCCCCCTTTGACTGAGAAGAAAACTGAGGCCTGGGTCTGGTGGGAATCTTCTGACTCCTAGTCGTTTACCTTTCCAAAGATCCCAGAATGTCCCTCACTTGGCCCCTCCCAACATATATTTGGATATCTAAGTGAGGCATCAACCAGACCAAGTTAGAATTAGACTCATGGGGGCAGCTGGGTGGCTCAGTGGATAAAGTACCAGCCCTGGATTCAGGAGGGCCTGAGTTCAAATCTGGCCTCAGGCACTTGACACTAGCTGTGTGACTCTGGGCAAGTCACTTGCCCTTGCTGCCCCACCAAAAAAAAATGTCATTAGAATTAGACTCATGGAATGACAGGGCTGGAAGGGACCAACTAGTCCAATTCTTTTTACAGAGAAGGAAACTGAGGCCCGGGGAAGTGAAATAATTTGTTTTCCTCAAAATAGATGGGGAAGAAGAAAGGGGGGAAAAGGGGGGACAGAGAACGAGAGAAGAGGGAAGGAGAAAAGGAGGGAAAGAAAGAGAAGAAAACAGGAGAAGGAAGTCATGTGGGGGGAGGGAAAGGGTGAAGATGACAGAAGTAGAGAGAAAGAGAAAAGAGAGGGAGGAGACAAGGAGAAGGGGAACAAGGGAGAGAGCCTGATAAAGAACGGGAGGGGGAAGAGAGGAAAGAGGAAAACAGGGAGGGAAGGAGAGAGAATGGAGAAAGGGAGAGATGAGGAAAGCAGGGGAGGAAGAGAGGGAGAAGGAAGGGGGAGGGAGGGAGAAGAGACTGATAGGAAGAAGGATAGAAGACAGGGTTGAGAGAGGAAAGGAAGGAGAAAGAGGATGAGGGAGAGAGTAGGGAGAGAGGGAAAAGGGGGAGGGAAGGGGAGGAGAGGAATGAAGGGGTAGGCGAGAAGAGAGGAGTGAGAAGGGGAAGGAGGGAGGAGGGAAAGAGGGAGGGAGAGGGAGAAAGAAGAGTTAGAACGGGAAGAGAAGAGAGGAGTGAGAGAGGGAAGGAGAAGGAAGAGAGGAAGGAGGAAGAGAGGGAAGGGGGAGGGAGAGATAAGGGGAAGTAGAGAAGAGAGGGGTGAGAGAGGGAAGGAGGGAGTGAAAGAAGGATGGAGAAAGAGAGGAGTGAAGGGGGCAGCTAGATGGCGCAGTGGATAGAGCACCAGCCCTGGATTCAGGAGGACTTAGGTTCAAATTTGGCCTCAGACACTTGACACTTACTGGCTGTGTGACCCTGGGCAAGTCACTTAACCCCCATTGCCTCACCAAAAACAAACAAGAGAGAGAGAGAGAGAGAGAGAGAGAGAGAGAGAGAGAGAGAGAGAGAGAGAGAGAGAGAGGAGTGAAGGGGGAAGGAGGAGGGAGGAGGAGAGAGGAGAAAGGAGGAGGGAAAGAAGTGACAGAGGGAAGGAGTGAGGAGGATGGAGGGAAAGAGGGAAGGAGGAGGGAAAAGGGGAAGAGAGGAGGGAGGCACGGGGGCGGAGGAGCGCCGGGCGAAGCTCCCCTGGGACCGCTGGCCCCAAGCCCTCTCTCCCCGGCCCGGTCCGGCCCGGACCCACCCTCCGCCAGACGGCCTCCTGCCCGACGGCGGCCAGCGCCAGGTTGATGCCGTTCAGGGCCATCCAGTCGATCTCTCGCTCCCAGCGCTCCCAGCCCCACCACACGAAGGAGTAGCTCTGCGTGCAGACGTTCTGGTAAAAGCGGTACCTGCACGGAGGGGGCGGGGATGAGCCTCGTTCCCCAATCGCCACCGCCCCCTTTCCACCGCCCCCTCCCCTCGTTACCTGTTGGGCGTGGTCTCGGTGAGCGGTTCGGGCACTGCGGGCAGCGGCTCGGGCAGGCGGAGCTGCGCGCCCGACCAGGCCACGTGGCAGCCGCAGAAGTCGCGCAGGTAGCGGTGCAGGCCGGCCGCGGCCGCCACGCCGCTGGAGCCGGCCACCCGCACGGGGCTGCCACCCCCGCCGCCACTCAGGCGGAACGTGTCGGCGCCCGGGGCCGGCGCCAGGGAGCGCTCCACCGATACCGAGAAGCCCGTGGCCGCCCGGGGCCCCAGCAGCCGCGACAGCAAGCTCCGCACGGCCGCTGCCTCGCGGGCTTCGTCCCCGGACACATCTGCCCCGGTCCCGCTCACTAGCAAACAGGCTAGAAGGGCCACTACCGCCGCTGCTGCCGCCGCCGCCATAACTCTCAGCTCCCGCGCCCCGGAGCCCAACTTTTAAGTTCCTCGACCAATCGCCTAATACTCTGGAGGGGGCGGTGCCCCTGCTGACCAATCGGGGGGGGGGGTGTCACCATTTCGTGCACGTGATATTTTGGTTTTAAGGAACCCAGCGCAGCTTCCTTCCGGCTTGGTTTTCAAGTGTCTAAAGTCTGGTCGAACTTCTGAAGCTGCGCGTGATTTATCTGCTTAGGAAGCACGAGTCACTGAGTACTTCTCTTTTGTACTTAATAACCTTCCTCCTCTTGTGGAACTAGGGGACTTAATGGTAAGATGGAACGCAGAACTTGGAGTCTGGAAAACTGAAGTTTGGCGCTGCGCAAGTCACTTAATTTCATTCACCTCATTTTTTTCATCTGTAAAATAAGGCTAACAACAGTATCTCTCCTCTCGGGTTGTTATTGATATAACATGTAAAGGGTTTTTAAAACTACAATTGCTGGCTGTTGCTACTACTCCCACCACTACTATTCTTGTATAAGTTATTTCCGTAATCAGTCAACAAAAATTCACTAAGCACCTGCTGTGTACTAGTCATTGTACTAGCCGCTGACGATGCAAAGATAAAAATGAAATAATCCCTGTACTTGTCCTATCCCCCATAAATTCTTTGAAGCCAGAACAGAGACTACGTCTTATTTTATTTTTATCATGATCGTATAGCACTGTGACTTGCCCATATGGAGAGACCTTTAACAAATGCACATGTTATATTTTATTGCAGTGCCCTCTGCTGTACTAGGCACTATGAAGTAGCTTTATGTAGAAGAAGCACTGGACATAGGGTGGACCGACTAGCTTCAAGTACCAGCAATGTCACTGAATTTTTTTTTTATAGTGACCTTGGATAAGCCTTATCATTTCTCTTAGCTTCAATGGTCTCACTTGTAAAATTAGGACTAACAATAAAATTTAGATCTGGAAGAGACTAGAAATCATCCAGATTGGTGGTGTCAAACCCAAATAGAAATAGAACCCTCAGGGCTGTATATTGACTTAGAAAACCACAAATTAACATCATCTTTGTTATATTTTAATTTATTTCGGCACGGCAGCTGGGTGGCAAAGTGGATATAGTACTAGTTCTGGTCAGGCCTCAAACACTTGATACTTACTAGCTGTGTAACCTAGGCAAATCCTTTGAACCTAATTGCAATGTCGTGGTCCTCTTCCAGAATGAAGGACAAACAACAACATTTATTTTGTGATCCAACCATTCTGGAGAGCAATTTGGAACTATGCCCAAAGGGCTATGGGGTTGTGCATACCTTTTGACCCAGTAATAACACTACTGGTCTCTATCCCAAAGAGATGATAAAAAAAGGGAAAAGGACTCACATGTACAAAAATATTTCTAGCAGCTCTCTTTGTGGTGGCAAAGAATTGGAAATTGAGGGGATGCCCATCAATTGGGAAATGGCTGAACAAATTGTGGTATATGTATGTAATGGAATACTATTATAAGAAATTATGAGCAGGCAGATTTCAGAAAAACCTGGAAAGACTTAAGTGGACTGATGCTGAGTGAAGTGAGCAGAATCAGGAGAACATTGTACACAGTAACAGCAACATTGTGTGATGATCAACTGTGATAGAGTTAATTCTTCTTAGAAATACAATGATCCAAGACAATTCCAAAGGATTCATGATGGAAAATGTTCTCTACATCCAGAAAAAAGAACAGTGGAATCTGAATGCAGATTGGACCATAATGTTTCTACTTTTTTTTTCTTTTTTGAGGTTTTCCCTTTTGTTCTGATTCTTCTTTCACAGACTAATGCAGAAATACGTTTAATGTGTGTACATATATAACCTATATCAGATTTTTTTCTGTCTTGGGAAGGTGGGAGGGAAGGGAAGGAGGGAGAAAAGTTTGGAACTCAAAATCTTATGAAAACAAATGTTGAAAACAAAAAATAAATAATTTTAGAACATTTATTTTGTTAAACATTTCCCAATTATGTTTTTTATCTGGGTCAGGCCACAGGAGTTTTGACACCATTGAGACCAACTCCCTAAATTACAGAAGAGGAAATTAAGCCCCTGATAGGTTAAGGGACCTGCCCAAAGTCAGGCAGGGAATAAATGGTAGAGCTAGAATTGAAACACACACACACAATCTCAAAATTGGAAGTTTCCTTGCATCATGTAGTCCAACCTGTACTGGAAAAAGGATCACCTCTACAACATATCTGATAAGCAGATCTTAACCAGTCCTTCTTCAAAGGTATCAAGGAGGAGCCCCACGCCTGCCTTGGTTGCCTCTGATTATTAGGAAGTGCCTAAGTCTGGCTTTGCATCTACTGTTCACTGGTCCTAGTTCTGCCCTCTGGAGCTTAGCCAAACAATTTTAGATAGAAAGGATCTCAATGGTCATCTAGTCTAACACTGTCATATTTCATTTGAGGAAATTTGTTGGGAGACATTGAGTGATTTATTCAAATTCACACAGTTTAGTTAGTTACAGAACTGGGATTTGAACCCAGGTCCTGTGAATACAAATACAACAGAGAATCCCTCTTTTATGGGAGTACCTTAAACAATTGAAGACTAGGGCAGCTAGGTGGTGCAGTGGATAAAGCACTGGCCCTGGATTCAGGAGGACCTGAGTCACTTGACACATTACTAGCTGTGTGACCCTGGGCAAGTCACTTAACCCTCACTGCCTCACAAAAAAAAGAAAAACAATTGAAGACAGCTACCATGTTCCCCCTTGTCTTCCTTTCCCTAGGCTAAACAGCCCTAGCCAGTTCCTCTTTCCCTAACCACCCCAGTCTTCCCCCACTCCACCAAGCTCATTGGAGCATGCGTACACACACACCCCTTTTCCACTGAAGCATGGGGTGCCTCTCATCATCAGAAGTTTATATATATATGTATATATATATATATATATACACACACACACACACACATACATATCTATACCACATCTCTGTGTGTGTGTGTGTGTGTGTGTGTGTGTGTATGAGAGAGAGCTGTCTAATCAAAACAGAAAATTCCCAGCGTGGAAAGCATCACCACCAATACACACTAGCAACTTTCAGCCACTTAGAGAATCCCTGAGTCACTGAGGGTTTAAGAAACTTGGCCATGGTCACAAAGCTAATATTTGTCAGAGACAGGTCTTGAACCTAGAACTTCAAACTTCAAGGATTCTAGCCACTGTAGTGTGTAGTGTATGGGCTGGCTTTGAACTGTAACTGCAGTATAAAATAATACTCCCCTACACTGAGGTAAAACCTCAGCATTTGTAGAATAGTGAGAGAGGTAGAATCAGTCACTGGATTGTGTTTGGATTCTTGACCAATCAACCTTCATTGTGTCACTACCACAACCAAGGCCTTCCTTCAAGGTATGACATGACTGAGTTAGGTGGTAGTGACTGATTTTTTTTTAACTGGACATTTGATTTAATTGATGTAGAAAACATCCATTGTGGGTAAAGAAACACCCTACGGGGGCAGCTAGGTGGCAGTAGATAAAGTACTGGCCCTGGATTCAGGAGGACCCGAGTTCAAATTCAGCCTTAGACACTTGACACTTACTAGCTGTGTGACCCTGGGCAAATCACTTAACTCTCATTGCCCTGCCAAAAAAGAAAGAAAGAAACTCCCTACAACCATTCAGGTCAACACCTGTGCTATAATTTAAGAGAGTTGCCCTGATCCCACTGAGAGGTTAAGTTACTTGCCTAGGGCCACAACAGAATTATGTTGTTGGACTTGATTCCCCCCCCTCAACCCGTTGTTCAGACTTGTTAAGCTAGTAAGCATCCACTACAGTGAGCTGCTTCTTGATTAATACAAATAAATAATAATATATCTGGGTTCTGATTTTCCCATTAAGGAAACTAAAATTCAGAGAAAACTTGCTCAAGGCAACAGGACCACCAGAAGAACCAAAGACACTGAATTCAAAAGGTCCATTCTCTTGTTATATCATTCTCTACAATCCTTCACCAGCTTGTAGGTCTTAAGAGACAGAAAAGACCTTAAAATGAATCTGTCCAACCCTTTTTTTGTTTGTTTGTTTTTAGTTTTTTTAGTGAGGCAATTGGGGTTAAGTGACTTGCCCAAGGTCACATAGCTAGTAAGTGTTAAGTGTCTGAGGCCGGATTTGAACTCAGGTCCTCCTGACTGCAGGGCCGGTGCTCTATCCACTGTGCCACCTAGCTGCCCCCCCTTTTATTTTACAAAGGAAGGAAATGAAGCTCCTTTTTTTAAAATTTTAAATTAAAAATTTTTTTTAATGAAGCTCCTTTTTGATGATTATGATCCTCCCCTCCAGGGTTAGCCCTACCTTTCCTGCCTCCTTCCCAGTGCTCTCATCCCAGCTCCCTGATACCCTGAAATACAAAATTTATGGTCACTCTTGTTATTCCTTTAGGGTCCAGCTCCAAGCACTTTGGAGGTGTCAGCTAGCAAATCTGTGCTTAAAGTGCTCTAGAGAGTGAGAGGTTCAGTCCTCTGATCCCAATTTATTGACACAGTTTAACAATTTATTTATTTGTTTGTTTTTGTTAAAGCTAGAGCTGGAAGGAACCTTAGAGATCATCTAATGATTAGATTTTAATCCAACTCCCTCATTTTATGGATAAAGAAACTGAGGCCCAGACAGGTTGAAACTTGTTCAAGGCCATACAGATGATGACAGATGGAACTTTGGCACAGGGTGTGGTATAATGGAGAGAGCCCTGAATTTGAAGAGAAAGACTTGTCCTGCATTCATATCTCAGCTTTATCACTATCTAGATCTCTCCATCTGTTACTTCCTTTGTAAGATGAGAGTTGAATTGGATGATGTATTAGGTTCTTCTCAGTTCTAAATCCTAGGAGACTATAATATACACATATATTATTTATGTATATGTGTACATATACACATACACACACACACACATACATACATATACACCTTTGTTGTCTAACCTGGAGAAGTAAATTGTTGTAAATGGTGGAAATTTTTGACTTCTTAGAAAGTGCTTAGTAGCACTGGCCATGACAAAGTGGTGGGAGAAAATGTTAGGGTCACAGAGATTTGTAATGCCCTCGAATTCCATCATCTTGTCAGTTGTCTACTTTATTTATACACAAGGCCAGTTCTGCCCCCCATCTCTTACAGTTGACAATTAGAACCTGGATCTGAGAAATGCATGAAGGAAGATGGTCTGACAGTGTATGGAGGGATGTGGACAATAGATAATAGGCTATCTTGAACTTCAGATCGTTGTTTTAGGGCTGGAAGGAACCTCTGAGATCATCTAGTTCAACCTAGACCAGTCAGAGTTTGTTTAACAGATGAGGAAATGGAAATCTCCAGAGGATAAATGATCTGCCAAGGTCACATAATAAGCAGCAGAGCTGGTACTTGAACCCAGGTTCTTAGACTCCGAACCCAGCATTCTTTTCCACTGTCTTTTAGGAGATAGTCTTGCCAAAGACTTTGGGTAAGAGGAAACTTGGTGGGAGGGGTACAGATGGGTAGTTTGCCTGGAGTAGAAGACATGGACTAGAAAGTTGGAGGTGAGCTTGATTAGGGAAAGGCACCAGTGACAAAATGGTGTAGATTAGGAAGAGTAAGGACTCTTATTCTTATGGGTGGGGAGGGTTGGCAGGTGGAATATATAGTGTAGGAGGAATAAATGCAGCTTCATACAATCCTGTCGAGGTCTCTCATGTGTCTCTGGGATTACCTGGCTCTCCTCCTCAAATGGGGGTCAAGGCCTTGTTGCTCTCTTCCTGTAGCTGCCAATCTGGATCCTGGTCCAGAAATAAGCAGAATTCTTAGGATGCTCAGCTTGCTGGGTGAGAAGGCTTCAGGTCTGGCTCATTTCCCATTCCTCCCAGGGGACTGAAAAGCTGACTTAAGTTCTAAATTTCTCTAACCAAAACTAGTCTTCTGTCTTTGCATCTCCCTATCGTATGCTTATGTGTTTTGGGAGGTCTGGTAGCGGGGTGGGAGGGAGGAAGCAGACAAATTGGAGAGAAAAGAGGTAGGAGCTGTGAGTCTGGCCAAGTAAGGAAGTAGGGGATAGGTTGCTTGCTACTTGTAAAGAACTCCTGGGCCCTTTCCCAACTACATCCAGTTCCACAGGGGAATTGGAAGAAGGGGCTTTAGAGGCCATCAGATCTGACCTCCTGGTTTTATAGATGAGGAAACAGGCCCTGGGGAAATGATTGGCCTAAGGTCACATGTTCGTGTCAGAACCAAGATGTAAATCCAAGTCCTCTCACTACAATCAGTACTCTTTCGTTGAAATCTGCTCTTCTGCCATTCTCCCCACCCCATTCCCCCCCAATTCTCAGGAAAGCTCTCAGACTAATCGGGGTGTAACCATGGGCTTCTGGGGTCCTGGCTACAATGGACTGAACGTGGGTGCATAACTTCTGGAACATGGAAGAGGGGGAAACGAGGGTGGAGAAATCTGGCCACTCCTCTAGCTTCTCTGGAGAAGTACAGTCCAACACGTGTCTTTTTAGAAAAGCAGGTTTATTGGTCAAGCTGATTACCAGGATGCAGTCACAAGAGACTACAAGCCCTGGAGCCCAAGAGAAACGGCCTCATAGTTCTGCATCTCCCTCCCCCCTCCCACTCCTCTGAAGGCCTGGCCCCCACCAGCCCATCAGCACCAAGGGACCCTGGGCCCCACCCACACCCCATCCTCCATCAACTATTTCTTCATCTCTCCAGAGGAGGAAGGGAACAAAAGGGAAAAAAAAAAAAAGCATGTATAAAAGAAGTTTGTGTCCTTAAGCTCCCTTCTCAGAAACAGCCCGGACCCCACCCCCCAACCCCACCCCTGGCTGAAAACAGCTGAATGCAATTCTACAGTATAAAATAATCATAAAGCAAGGCAGCTTCCGGAAGAAATGAAGGGGCAGGGAGCAAGAAAGGAAGAAGCGGGTATTAAGCGTTGAAGGACAAAGCCCCCAGTTCTAGGCTTCAATTAAAGAGTGTAGAGTTGAAGATGCCATCATTGGGGCTGAGCTGCCTCTGCAATTTATATCCCCAGAGGGGAAATGGGGTGAAGGGGGCAGGGTTGGCACTGGGGATACTGAAGGGAATATGGTCAAAAGTCAGCAGAGATCATGTCCTGCCAACCACAGACATTATTCCACCCCAGCCCCCACAATACAGGAGAGGAACCCCCTGGAGCAGGGAAAACAAAGTTAAAGCGGGGCCAGAATTGTGCCTAATTTGGGGGAGGGGGGAGGGAGCACTATGCAAACCCCCAGTGTCACAAATAGACTTGGGCTAGGGTGTAAATACAGATCCCCTCCCCTGGTTTCCTCTCTTCTTTGCTATCTGTCCTTTTCTGCTACACACACATACTCCATCTGTCTCTTTCTGTCAGAGGCACTTGTGCCCTGAACTACCTCCCAAACCCTAGCTAGTCATGGTTTCCCATGGCTACAACTTTCCGTTTCACTGATCCAGACACAGCTGGGCAACAAGAAATGGGGCAGGCCCTGGTTCATACTCCCCAGATGAGGGGTAAAGTTTGCTCGGATCCTCCTGACACTGTTAGGTGAGCAGGGTTGTCACAGTGGGTCTTCCAAGACAGAAAGCTTGCCCCAAATCTTGTAGCCAAGCTGGGCTTTTAGCTTGGGACTTGCCCCTTCTCAGCCCTTCCTCCAGCAGCTGGTAATGGATGTGCTGTACTCTTGGGAGCACTGGCTGGATGCCTAGTCTGTTCTCGGTGCTGCTAGGGAGGGGCATCTCTCCTCCCCTTTCCCCCAGGCCCCACCTTCCAGTTACCCATCCTCCCACACAACCATGTGTACTGTGTACGTGCCTGCCCTGCCTGCCCCGGGGTGTGTGTGTGTGTGTGTGTGTGTGTGTGTGTGTGTGTGTGTAAATGTCCCTTCAGGGTCTAGCCCTTTTATGCCAGGACCTACACGAAGATTTGACCTGGCCTGGACATCTGCTCCCCCTCCTCAAACCCTGCCCCTCGACAATTATCATGGCCTTACTCACTCTATTTTCCACTGCCCCAAACCCCAGACTGCCTTTCAGGAAAAGGTCTCTATTTCCTCTAGGAGTGGATATGGATATAAAAGATAGGATTTAGGGGAATGTTTACAGCATAACTTGGGTGAGGGGAGACTAAAAAGGCAGGAAGGACAGCTGGGAGGGGGAGAGGGAAAGGGGACCATAGCATCCTCAAACGCTTTTGCTAGCCCTGTCACAGAAATGGCAGGAACTTCTGGCCGACCCCAAACTACATAATTGGAAAATGAGGGGTGCCTTTTTCACCTTTCTACCACTAATAGTGGCAGGTTCTGTCAAAGTCTCCTTTCCTCCTAAAAGGCAGGGAAATGGAGGGGAAAGGGGTGAATTCTTAATGTTATATTTTCAATTTATAAAACTCTCAGCCGATGCCCCAGCTTGGGGGCAGAGAGACAGACAGACAGACAGAATGAAGCAGAGACAGAGTTCACAATAAGAAAGGATTTGGGGAGGGGGGAATGGAGTAGGCTTGCTCCCACTCCTCCATCCCCTGAGCCTCCAGAGAGCATGGCTCTTCCTCTCCCTCTCTGTCCGGCTCAGTCGCTATCACTCTTGTCCACTAGCACAGCATCTGACTCCTCAGTGATTTCCAGCAGGGTGTGCATGTCAGGGCTGCTCCCCCTCAGGAGGTCGGTACCCTCGCCACCATCATCTTCGACTCCATCCTCTTCGCCTCCAACCTCCACCATTTCTGTAGCCTTGACAACCTCGACCTCGCCTTCCCGGATCTTCTTGACATGGAAGGTGAAGGGGGGCACCTTGTAGACGGCGGTCTTGGAGCGGGCATAGACCACGTGGTCAGGTGTGAAGGACTTGCGCAGCTTGTCCCGAGATGTCTTCATCTTCTCCCGGCGCTCGGCGGTCACAATCCTTGTGCCCAGCTTGTTCATTCTCTTCTCCAGATTGTGCCGGGTCTTCTCCAGGTTCTCTTTGGTCTTCAGTCGGGTCTTCTCCAGGTTCTCCCTGGTTCGAACCTTCGTCTTTTCCATTTTCTCCTTGGAGAAGGCTTTCTTGAAGTCATCCACTCGCCGAAGGCCACTTCTCTTGATGCGCTCAGCTCTGGACTCTTCGATGATTTCCTCAACTTCTACTGCCTCATCAGAGGACAGTTCCAGGGTGGCATCATCTTCAGGCTTCTCTCCCCCCTCACCCAGCTCATCACCTTCTTTCTCTGGCAGCAGCTCAGACTCCTTCAGGGACTTACTGATGCTCAATTTGGCTGGTAGTTTCACTTCATCCTGGTGAGAGAACACAAAGAATGGTTTGGAGGAGAGAAGAGAATTCAGAGGTTAGTGGGCACAGACAAAATGTGTTTCTGGCCACAAACCCAAGAATCTTGAAAAAAGCAATGACTCCCAGATACTGGCCTAGCCCTCGCAGCCACAATTGAGGGGAGCAATCATTGTAGAGAAGGGGTCTACCTTTCTCACCAATTAACTGTTGACCAACTGCCATCAATGGGCATGTAAGCCCAAGAGCCCTGGAAGTGGCAGGACAAATCACTCACTGGTGATCCCTCACAAGGCTTCCAGTGCTGCCCCTGAAGACATTACCCTGGGAAGCAACTTCTGGGGATGCCATAGCCTTGTTTCCTTAGCAGTCACAGCTACTGAAGATCAGAAAAGAAAAGTTTGGGGGGCAGCTAGGTGGCATAGTGGATAAAGCACTGCCCCTGGATTCAGGAGGACCTGAGTTCAAGTCTGGCCTCAGACACTTGACACTAGCTGTGTGACCCTGGGCAAGTCACTTAACCCTCATTGCCCCACAAAAAATTTTTTTTTAAATTGGGGGGCAGCTAGGTGGTACAGTGGATAAAGCACTGGCCTTGGATTCAGGAGGACCTGAGTTCAAATCCAGCCACAGCCACTTGACACTTAACTAGCTGTGTGACCCTGGGTAAGTCACTTAACCCTCATTGCCCTGCAGAAAGAAAGAAAGAAAGAAAGAAAGAAAGAAAGAAAGAAAGAAAGAAAGAAAGAAAGAAAGAAAGAAAGAAAGGAAGGAAGGAAGGAAGGAAGGAAGGAAGGAAGGAAGGAAGAAAGAAAGAAAGAAAGAAAGAAAGAAAGAAAGAAAGAAAGAAAGAAAGAAAGAAAAAGAAAAGTTCTGGTCACCAAATGGTTTAACATCAGAAATGGATATTTTATCAGAAAGAAGATAGACTAACCCTGCCCTGCTATATTGTACCCTAAGGACAATTGGACCTTTCCATTTGATTTGCAGCTGAAACCTTTTATGTGAGAATGTGAGCTCCTTGAAAGCAAGGACTGTCTTGCTTTTTTTTTCTATTTGTATCCCTACTAGCTTAGTACATGGTAAGCATTTAATGCATTCATTCATTCATTCATCCATCCATCCATCCATTCATTCATTCTGGGTGTGGTTTCTGTGTTGAAATTGGGAGAGAGGGAAAAGCTATCCTCTGGGGAATATGGAAAGGAATGAATGAAAAAATGATTAAAGAAATACCATAGCAAGGGTGGGGTGATTGTAGAGGGAGGGAAGCAGTGAGCCTGGGGAAAGGGTAGGGCTTCAGAAATACAAAGAGTTCTGAGAGGCTATAGAAGTCCCAAGAAGTTTGGATAAATTATTTTGTAAGCAGCTGGGGAAGGATCATGACCAAAACAGTCACAGGGCTATAGCCACAGACTCCAGGGCAGGGTCTAACCCAGCCCTTATTCTCCCCCTTCTCCCCTAGGTACCTACTAAGCCAGTGACCATAACTAGCCCTGCAAAGGAGGCAGCACGCCCTCTGGTGGTCACAGAAGCACATAGATTTGAACAGTCAGCTTAAAGAGTAATAGTAATAGTAATAATAACAATAATAATAATGTTTCTACACTTTTAAAATTTGCAAAGTGCTTTACCTACATTACTTCATTTGAGTCTCATAACGATTTCCATTTTGCAGAAGCTAGGTACCCACATCTTTCTGACTACAAGTCCAGCACCACCATGATGTGGGGGCAAGATGAGGACTGAGAACATGGTAATAAAAGTCTGGGGTCCCATTCATCCCCCCAAATCTTCCAGGTTCCTTATCACTTCAGAACTAGCTCTCAGGGGCAACTAGGTGGCTCAATGGATAGAGCACCGGCTCTGAAGTCAGGAGGACCTGAGTTCAAATCCGGCTTCAGACACTTAACACTTACTAGCTGTGTGACCCTAGGCAAGTCACTTGGCCCCAATTGCCTCACCAAAAAAAAAAAAAAAAAAAAAGAACTAGCTCTCAGAGCTAAGGGGCGAGAAGGCATGAGTAATGTGTTCATGCTTGTCTGGGATGGGGGTGAGGAAGGTTAGAGGTCAGGGCTAGGGCTAACCCCCTTTCCCAGTTTATATTATTCACTTTTCTATAGCCAGGGTCATTCTCTGTTTTGGAGAAGCCATATACATGTTTCCTTCCCCATTTTTCTTTTACCTCCCTCCTCTCACTGTCTACTCCCTACTTCTTGCATTCATGGAAGTCTGAGAATTGTTGAATTTTCTGTTTTGTTTTTCAAGTTTGTTTGGGCCAGAATCTAAAGATTGCCTCCCTGCCCCTCCTTCACCCCCATAGACTTTAAATTCCCCTCTTCCCAATTCCCCAGGACCAAACTCATATTTGTGGGTAGATGGAACAGTCGTGGTCATCTTTTCCCTGGATCCAAAATATCCCCTTACATTCCAGGAGGAAGGGCATGGAGGGAGGCAGAGATTGAGCTGAGGGAATCAGGGAAGTATGTCGTCCAAAGATTTTCTCCTCTCCGCTCCACCCCTCTCTTAGTCCAGAAACTCCAGAGTTTAGGGGTGAGCGGAAGTTGGTTTTTACAGAGGGAATCCCCCTGCCCTCTGATCTCTGCCTGTGGCATTCTCCAGGATAAAAAGCAGGTAGTATCTATAGTGACAAAAACAATTGGGAAGTCAGCCAGCCTGGGAATAACTCTCTTCCAAAGGAAGGGATGGTGGTGTAAGTGAAGGACATTTGCCCCTGTGTGATCTCACACACACACACACACACACACACACACACACACACACACACACACACACACACGGCAGTTTGATGTCTCCACAACACCCACCACCTGCAACACAGATTCTTTCTTTCTCCCACCCTTGCATATCCTCCAGTTTCCTGGTTTATATAAAAAGCTAGGAACACCTCCTCCTAACTTCCTTCCTTCCTTCCTTGTCAACATCATTAGCTAGGACAAAGAGGGAGCCACACCTCTTCTTTCAGGCCAGGCAACCTCCCTCACCCCCATGTCCCCGGAACTCTGAGGCACCCTTATTTCTCTTTTGTTCAACTACAACTCCCAGTGGACAAAGTGACCAGGGCACAAAGGATGCTGGGACTTGTAGTCTCCCAGCCACCTGGGAGACATCAGGGGCTTCCTGGGTAATTCTCTTCATGCCTCTGCCTCTTCCTCCCCATTTGTGGTTTATAAAAGGTGGTTTTTCCAGTGCTGAGGTACCCTGGCCTCTCTCCTACCAGCCCCTTCCTTATCTGGGAATGTGCCTCCTTATTTCTGCTCTTGCCATGTTCTAGCCCTTTTACTTAGGATATCTGGGAAGGGAGATTCAATTGTGCTCTGCTCCTTTTAGTTTTCCCCACTAGCACATTCATCTTTCCATTCCTGGGCAAGCTGGGGCTAGAGGAGCCATCTTAGAGAACACTTTTCCCTGCACCGAGCTCGCTAGGGAGGGGTAAGGCAGGGAATACCAGAGAAAGACAAAGCGCTGCTGGAAGAGTCAGGAAACGGCTGCAGCAGCTGGGAAACAGACCAGCATTGTCTCTCTGCCCTGGCCCCCGCCCCCCTTAGCATCACTGGTCCTCCCCAACCCCCAAAGCTGAGTTGGCTCATTTTCCTGGACTCATTTTCCAGGCAGAATTCCGGGGCAGTGAGCTGGGGTAGGGGTTGGAAGAGGCCTTAGAAACCCTCTATCACCTCCTCCCTACTCACAGCGCCTGGCAGTCTGGCCTCTGGGGATCTCTCAAACCAGAGTAAAGGATGATGCACACTTGGGGAGTCTGCACCTACCAGTGAAGGGGAAGGAAGTTGGGATGTGGACTAGCAGTAGAAGAGGGAAAAGAGAGAATATTGTTTGGTTTGGGGGAGGGGTTTGGCTTTCCCAATCTGAAGAGATACCTGGAACCAGTAAACTCCTAAGGTGGGGGTTCATTCCTAGGAAGCAATGGGATTCATGCCAAGGGGATCTAAAGGATAAAAATATCTGACCTTTCCCAATTGGGGTGAGAAGTAAGGGAGACCACATATGGTTTGAGTTCCTGGGTCACCTTACTGTGTCCTGGCACTGGGGAGAGGGAACTTTAATGGCTCTGGAGACGATACCCCAATGAAAAGGCCCTCTTTGAAGGGTACCCCAATGAGTTAATTCTTTTTGTTTTGGGTTTTGTTTGTTTGGTTTTTTGCAGGGCAATGAGGGCAATGACTTGTCCAGGGTCACACAGCTAGTAAGTGTCAAGTGTCTGAGGCCACATTTGAATTCAGGTCCTCCTGAATCCAGGGCCAGTGCTTCATCCACTGCACCACCTAGTTGCTCCTCATTGAGCTGATTCTTTTTGTAGAATCATAAAATACCTAAGAATGTCACAGCTAAAAGGCCCTTACAGTCTAACCCCCTTATTTTCCCCCTCACTTTCTAGCCGGGTTCCCTAAGACTCAGCAGTAGAAAACAGTCTCTAAAGCTATTAGAGTTTGCTACAATAGTAGGCACACAGTCTAACAGCTTCTTCCTCCACCCTGGGCATACAGGGCCCACCACTCTACCCCACTTCCCTGGCAAGGCTCATGAGAAAACTATGCCTTGCTCAATGTTACCATTTTTATTTAACAAAACCACCACTGCCATCAAACTTGGTTTCCAGAATTGCTTTTAATGTCCAAAGTCTGAGCATATGTACACACATCTGACCCCCATCAACATTCCCAAGGGCTCCCTACCAATCCCGAGTCAGAGGTGAGGGGTCTTGCCTCTGTTAATTCTAGTCATAAGTCAGAAGAGCCACTAGATGGGATACCACAGCCCCCAAGCCCCTTCCTTTTTTTTTTGCGCAGGGCCATGGGGGTTAAGTGACTTGCCCAGGGTCACACAGCTAGTAAGTATCAAGTGTCTGAGGCCGGATTTGAACTCAGGTATTCCTGAATCTAGGACTGGTGCTCTATCCACTGCGCCACCTAGCTGCCCCCGAAGCCCCTTCCTTTAAGAGCTCCCATTACTGTATGAGAATCCCTGTTGTGGAATAAAGAAATTTTAGGGAAAAGAAAGTACAGTGATCATGAGGTCTTAAATAGGAACTTCTAAGCCTAGGAAATCTCCACTCTCTTTCCTCTCTATAATGTCCAGAGAACACTTTGGGAAGAAGCTTAACAAATCTGTGAGGTATCTGTTAGATTATAAAATGAATGAAAGTTTAAAGGTAGTGAGGCTGAAGGTATGTGTGTGGAAGAGTTAGGAGGAAAGGTGATTTAAACAAAGGAAAATCTCTAGGACTTCAATTCTTGGTTGATAAGTTGAAGGTGTTAGAGACATTAACCATTAATCTTTTCCTTCCTGCCGTGGAGAGACAAGGAGGCTAAAACCCTATTGGGCCACTGAATTAGCCTCCTTCTCCTGGCTTCTCTTGAGTTGGCAGCTCTTGGGCACCCCGCCCAGGGGAGGATCTAGCAAACACAAAGAATCTCTTTGCAAAAATATTTTATTTTTTTTAAAGTGGAAAAAAATGCAAACATTTTCCCCCAGCTGCAAAAGAAGTGGGGAACCTTGGTGGGGGGGCCTCCAGATGATGTTCCTCCTACTTCCCTCAGACACTCCTGACTGCTTTTAGCTATAGTATTCCCTAGGAAGAAAGGGCAGAGAAGGAGCTGACGGAGAAGTATTTTGTGCAGAACGACTGGGAGTCATAGGCTCATTCTTTAACAGTCAAGTTCCATGAACTAGGGATGGGGCGGGTGGTTGTAACTCAGACATGGAGTTTGCTTTGAGGACTCCTGCTTGAATCCTAACATTGGAAGATGGGAGAGACCCTTCTTCCTTTCAATCCCAAAACAGGAGGGGAGAACACCTCAACTACACATGCACACACACATTCCCCTCCCCTTTTTTTGCCCACAGCTTCCTACACTACAAATTTTCACTGCACACATCACTTGTTACAGGTCCTGGTCAGGGCCCATGTTGTCCCTTTCTATCTTGACCATCACTGAGCAGTTAAGGAAGAGATGCCTCTCTCTGTGATCAGGGTACCATGTGATCCCAGATACTTTAAATACCCCCTGCTTCTGTCAGCTCCTCAGAGTTAGTCGGGGGCCCAGACTGTGGGTAATAGGGCACAGTCCTGGGTGCCAGGTCAAAGGGTGGATGCTCAGGCACAGTCTCAGGCAACAGGTCAAAGGGCACAGTCTCAGGCAGAAGGTCAAAGGGCACGATCTTGGGTGTGAAGTGCTCAGAGGGCGTTTTCGGCTTCTTCTCAGGCTAAGGTGAGGAAAAGGGGTTTAAAAGGGATGTTGGGTGGGTGGAGAGTGTGTTGAAAGGAAGAAATTCTGGGAGGCATGCAGGGATGAAGCTGGTGAGTAGGGAGAAGAAACAAAAGCAGAATGGAGTTAGACTTTTAAGTAGGAGAGTTGGAATAGAAGGAAAGCAAACTTAAATTGTGTCTCCTGGGTCCAGGATGGGCTGGGACACACAGTGCTGAAGATAGATTGCAAAGGGTACCCGTGAACCCTCCCCTCTCCCAGCACTTCCCTCTGTTGCTGTCATTTTTCCTCTTAGGAATCTCAGCCTCCACATCCTGCCCAAATACACACAGCCATCAGAGAACAAGATGCAACTGCAGTTTTTTCAGTGACTCAAGGGGCAAAACTTTGAAAAAGGCAAGTTGGGTGAACATGAACATTAGGGAGAATGAAAGGCTTGGGAGTGGGGAGGGGTCACAGAGCTGAAGGAGGAGTGGGATAGCAGCCCCCAAGCCCCTTCCTTTAAGAGCTCTGTTTATGGGGCAGCTAGGTGGCACAGTGGATAGAGAACCGGCCCTGGAGTCAGGAGTACCTGAGTTCAAATCCGGCCTCAGATACTTAACACTTACTAGCTGTGTGACCCTGGGCAAGTCACTTAACCCCAATTGCCTCACTTAAAAAAAAATAAAAAATAAAATAAAATAAAAAAAGAGCTCTGTTTACGTCCCACCTTTGCTAGACCATGAGTTGGGCCAGTTGAGAGGAGCCAGCCAAGCAAGCATTGGGAGGAGAGGATAAAAAGACCAAGTAAACAACTTTGCCATCCTCCCAGTCTGGATACCCAGCCCCTGCGCAGCTGCTGATCCAGACTCTGATTAAACCCTCAGGCAGGGAGAACATAGGGTAATGTCTAGGGTGGGAGAGGGGAGAGGATAAGGCGGAGGAACATCCTGCCCCTCCCCATCAGATCAATTTCCCTTCTGACACATCACTTCTTCCAACAGCCTCCTCTCCACCCCCTCCTTATTCCACAGTGAACAATGGTATACCAGAATGGCCTAAGAGATTAGAAGTTTAAAAAACAGGTCGGCCCTAAAGGCAGCAATGCACTGAGCTGGACCTAATTAGCTCTAGACACTTCGGAGTGAAGCCAGACCAATCTTTGTACCAAAATGGCTTGAGAGAAAAGAAGCTGGAAGACAGAGACCCAATGAAAATTAGACCTGCATGCAAATGGTGTTTCGAACTGATGGTTAACCCCTGGGAGGAAACAGAACCAATCCACATCATCCCACTTTCCAGGGTCACTTGATCCTTCTAATATTCCTCAAGAAAATTCTGTGAAGATCACCTCTTTTTCCAGAGGAATTTGAGGGGAAAGGGGGTGGGAGAAGTAGGAGTGTTCCTCTGTTGAATATCTTCAAGAGCAAAGAAGTTGGGAGGAGTGTCAGACTTTGGAGACACAGAGCTATCCCTGGAGAAAGGTTGGGGAGAGAAGTACCCACTTTGGCAACAGATGCTATGTCATAATGCCTGAAGCCATTAAAAAATTAAAAAGCAAGTCTTAGCCTGTTCTGAAAGTTAAAAGGGAGAGGCTGAGAGTGGGAGTAGCAGCAAGAATGGGTAGGATTGAAGGTCAAACAGATTTTTGGTGAGGCCAGGGACGACAAGAGCCAACACCACCTTCTTCTGCCCAGTGCCAGATTTCATATGTCAGATTGAGTTGTGGATGAATTCAGAAGACTCCTTTGTTTAACCTCACTTCTAACATCAAAAGCTCTAATTGTGAACAACTCTAGGACTCTTCCCACTCATGTGCAATGAGAGGGAGAGGGGTATCTGAGGAGGGGCTCTCTGTTCCCTGTCCCACAAACTAGCTCTCCCATCGTCTCAGAGGCAGCCAACTACCTTTGTCAATTTCTATGAAAGTAACCATGACCCTAAGCAGACAATAGCTATCAGCTGTGGCCATTTGCTCAGCTGCTGCTTGCTCTAGGTTTCTGTTGCCTAAAAGTCAGGATCAGGCCCAGTTCCTCCAGTATGTATATATCCCACACAGTGAATGGCTGTGCACAGCCTCTCAAAGTCTGTCACCCCTCCCAACTTCCTTTCCATTGTTAATTGAACCACCAGTCCTGAAGGCCCAAAAATCTTAGAATCATCTATCCTTCCTTCTCCTTCACCCTACAATCAGCTGTCAACTCTTGTAGACACCACCTCCACAACATTCCTTATGTTTGTCCCTTTCTCTCCACTCACAAAGCCACCACCCTTCAAGCATTCATCACCTTCTTCTAGACCTCCTAACTAGTCTCCCTACTGATGGTCTCTTCCAAAAGCTACCAAAATAAGCCACTCCCTTGCTCAAAAACCTTGAAGAGGAGGCGGCTAGGTGGCGCAGCGGATAAAACACCGGCCCTGGATTCAGGACTACCTGAGTTCAAATCCAGCCTCAGACACCTGACACTTGCTAACTGTGTGACCCTGGGCAAGTCACTTAACCCCCATTGCCCTGAAAACAAACAAACAAACAAAAAACAAAAACCTTGAAGAGTCCCCTCCTATCTATAGGATAAAATACAAACTCTTTAGCTTAGCATATAAGGCACGTCACCATTTGCCTCCAAACTCTCTTTCTAGCTTAATTTCACACCATTCCCATTCATATACCCCTTTGGACAGGAAAGCTGTTCAACTCTCTACACATATAGGCTGTTCTCCATGACTCCTCATTTCTGACTTCTGGAATCTTTATTTTCCTTCAAGGCCTTCTTGATTCTCCCTTCTCTCCCCCTCAAATTTTCCTGAAGCACTTTTACCCCTATCAAATTCTACTTTGAATCATGCTTCATGTCCTATTCCCTCCAACAGAACAAATACAACAAAGGTTCCTTGAGGGTATAAATTATCTTTTCTAATCTTTGTGTCCTCAGTTGTGGATCACAGTGCCTTATACATAGTAGGTAATGAATATCTGGTGAATAAATTTATATGACTTTTGGAGAGCAAAGATTCCTTTTCTATTTTGGCAGTAGTTGCCACTGGGATACAGAAATGCAGGGCAATAACTCTCCTTCTGAACTTTGGGGAGCCAGCCTGGGCTTTTGGTAAAGCCAGAGCAGAGGAAGAAGCAAGATCCTGGTATCACAGGAAGTGACCCAAACTGCTCATCTGCATATGGTCAGCACATCAAAAAGGTACTGGGGCACACTGCCTACAAACAACACCAACTCTCTCATTTTCTATACATGATGCTGTGTTGTGATATCCCGGGTCCAAATCTTGGCTCTGCCACTTACTAGCTATGTGATCTTGGCCTAGGCTCTTTTCTTTTTCTTTTTTTTTTTTGCGGGGCAATGAGGGTTAAGTGACTTGCCCAGGGTCACACAGCTAGTAAGTGTCAAGTGTCTGAGGTAGGATTTGAACTCAGGTCCTCCTGAATCCAGGGCCGGTGCTTTATCCACTGCGCCACCTAGCTGCCCCATTGGCCTAGGCTCTTTTTTTTTTTCTTCTTTTTTTTTTTTAGTGAGGCAATTGGGGTTAAGTGACTTGCCTAGGGTCACACAGCTAGTAAGTGTTAAGTGTCTGAGGCCAGATTTGAACTCAGGTACTCCTGACTCCAGGGCCGGTGCTCTATCCACTGTGCCATCTAGCTGCCCTTGCCATCTAGCTGCCCAAAAGCAAAACACTTTTTTTTTTTTTTAGGCAATGGGGGTTAAGTGACTTGCCCACGGTCACACAGCTAGTAAGTGTCAAGTGTCTGAGGTCGGATTTGAACTCAGGTACTCCTGAATCCAGGGCCGGTGCTTTAACCACTGCGCCATCTAGCTGCCCCTGGCCTAGGCTCTTAACTTCTCTTGGCCTATAAAATGAAGAAGATTTAGACTAGTTGCTCACCAAGGTCTCTTTGAACTTGAAGTTCTAGGATCTCTAAAGTCCCTTTTTGACCCTTGCAATTCTATATTTTCCTCCCTTAAAGCAATTCTCTGGCATTCATTTTAATTTCTCAAATGAGCGCTGAGAGTGGGATATGCTTTAAACCAAAGTTTGGGGCATATCTGAGTCTATACTCCAGAGTCAGAGTTTGGGTAGTAGTGTGACTCACCCCAAGTGTCTGGGGAGCTACCTGTAATTTGGGTTATAGTTTTAGAGAAAAGATTCCCAGAGCTCCTCCTCTTTAATCCCCATGAGCCATAATCCCATAAGTACCTTCTAGTCCTTTTTTTTTTTTTAACACCAGAGATCAGAGTCAAGACCAAACGTATGTATGGAAAACATGGTATAGTTGTTGGGAAAAGACCTTCCTAAAAAATCTCCCTTTTCCCCAGGGTGCCAGAAATTCCCACCATTAAAGTCCCTTCTTAGTCTTGAGATTGACCTAAAAAGTTGCCTAGAAGTTAGCTCATTAGCAATCAGCAATATTAATTTATCAAATTAATTATCATTCTCCTATTCAATTGTCACCTGACAGAATTGAATACCAGGCACCTAACTTTTGATTATGCCTTGTAACATATAAAGGAATTATTCAGAGCATAAATCTCGGAGGAACACTGAGGGGCCACCTTAATAAAGTACTTCCCTCCATTCTGCACCTCCCCCAAAGCAACTGGGAGAAGGGTGTGAGTGGTTAATAGTGAGACCAGACCTATAACCTTGATCCAACAGTTTAGGGCCTTCCCTATCACTCCCCACCACTGTCCTTTTCTTTTTTTTAATTAAACCATGGAATGCCATGGCATGACATCCCACAAGAGATCAATGTCATGATCACATAACCCATGTTTGGGATGATCACCAGAGAAAAGATACCCATTTCCTCACACTCTCCAAACGTCCATACAATGGGAGACTATTTTGGCCATTAATCTTTTCTGAGACCCCACCCAAAACACTTATCCATTCTGCCCAACATCCTAATCCATTGACTTGAGGTTTTGCAATAAAAGACGAGAACTTTATTTACTTCTCTAGGGTCTTCTGAAAGTCTTGGCACTACTTTCCCCTCATTCTTTTCCTGAACCCAAAGCCAAACTGCACAGGGTATTCTTGTTCTCTCACTGTCTGCCTCTATATCCACAACCTTTTCCTCTTGTATTCCCCTCAGCCAGAAGAGTTGCTGAACATCCCAGGGAAACAAAGCACTAATCCCCAGCTAGGGAAGGAGAAAGAAACAAATGACAACAGGTATTGGTGATTTTTTCCCTTTCCACTCAGTCATTGAGGTAGAGTTTTCACCAAGGTGCCAGTTTGGTATCTTCCCCATTATTTCTGAGTCTGAGAATGGGTGGTGTAGCCTTCAAATAAGCCCAGCCTATGCCTGTATGCCTTGCTTTCCCCATCATTTCATGCAACCAGAGTCCTAATTCTTGCAACCCAGCATCCTGGTCAGAGAATGACCTGGGTCTCTTGGCCCAGAATGCCTGATATACATACCTGCTGGTCAGATAGGAAAACAACATTGGTGCATATGTGCATGGGGGTACAGGGAAACAGACACACTGCAACCCCTTCATACTTCATATAGTACTTCCCCCCTCCTCTATTCCTCTTCATAGAGGCAGATATTTGTGTAATGCATTTAGGAAGACCTAAATTGAAATCTGGCCTCAGACACTTATTAGCTGTGTGACCCTGGGCAAGTCCCTTAACCTCTGCCTCAGTTTCTCTAACTGTAAGGTGGAGAAAATAATACCTACCTCATAAGGTTATTGTGAGGATCAAATGAAATAATTTTAAGAAGAAAAAAAAGGGGGGCATCTAGGTGGCGCAGTGGATAAAGCACTGGCCCTGGATTCAGGAGTACCTGAGTTCAAATTCGGCCTCAGACACTTGACACTTACTAGCTGTGTGACCCTGGGCAAGTCACTTAACCCCCATTGCCCTGCAAAAAAAAAAAAAAAAAAAGGTAGCACAGTGCCTGATACACAGTATGTGCTAAATAAATTCTTTCTTTTCCCCCTCCCCCTTGCATCTTCATTTAAAAAAACAGGCCAGTTTATCTCAGGCTCCAGGTTTCTTTCATGTCTTTGGGACTTACAGCATTATATGGGCCTAATACTTCATTATATTCATGGGCAGCTAGGTGGCCCAATGGATAGAGCACTGAATCTGAAGTCAGGAAGATTTAAGTTCAAATCCAGCCTCAGATACTTTCTAGCTGTGCAATGCTGAGCAATTCATTTAACCCTGTTTGCCTCAGTTTCCTCATCTGTAAAATGAGCTGGAGAAGGAAATGGCAAACTATTCCAATATCTTTGCCAAGAAAACCCCAAATTGGGTCACAAAGAGTCAGACACCACTGAACAACAACAGTACTTCACTGATTTCTTCAACTAATATTGGCCTAGTACTTAGAACATAATGTGCTACCTTGTATGGCGCTATGTGACTTGAAGGAAAAAAAGATTCTGGTGTAGGTTAGGGATGAAAAATGACCCCTTTATATTTTCTTCCCTCTTTTCTCTAAAATGCCTCAATTTTTAGTCTTTTATAAAAATGTCAATTCCTTCCCCCAAAGCCCTCTTTCTCCCAGCTCTTCTTTACCCTGTGCCCTACTGCACCCTAAAGCTATCAGAACTTTAACTGGAGATGGTCACAAGAAAACATTCTTCACCAGCTGGAGCTAGGAGGAAACCGGGTCTCTTCTTTGTTAAGAGGGTGCCTAGAGGGAGGGGAAATCCCTGGCAAGTCAAGTCAGTGGGGCCCAGACTTTGGGTGGGGCAGTCATTGCTTCTCTCTCCCTTTCTCTCTCTCTCTCTCTTTCCTTCTCCCTCCCAGAAAGATTTCAGGTCTCCTGTTTCCTCAAGAACACTCCCCACCCCAACTTTCCAAACAGTGTGAGGATCCCCACAGGATTAAGCTTAGATCATTTATTTCAGTTTCTACAGGGTCGTTAAAAGGCCAATGTAACCAAGGCCGCCCCATGAATTCAGAGCAGTTATAACCCCAGTGATCCTGGCTTCATCAGGCAGAATGAATAGAACATTTAATGTCAGTAGAGTCTTACTGAAGTTCAGTATCTCCTGTTACCTCTACTCCCTTTGGTATGGAGAAAATGAGGCAGAGATCCCAATTGGAGCATTAAAGAAAACCCCAAATCTAAGCACCTGTCTAGCCCCCTCTATTATGCTTTCCCACCCAAGCCCCTTGTTTTACATATAGGTATTCATTAGAAACTGCAGGGATCCCAGTTAATTTCACTTTCCCTAATACTACAGCTCTGCAATCACTTTCCTCTCTGCCAGAGTCAACCCCAAGGGTCTCTGACCCCACCCTATCTGATAAAATGGGTGGAGTGGCAAAGCCACCAAATTTCTCTAAGTCCTCAAAATCTCTTACACCAGACTAAGGAACCCAGCATCGGAGGAAGACTCTATCTTTTCCCCTTGTCAGTTGTCCCATTTGGGAAATTTAAGGGGAGACTGATTCTGGGGGACTCCATTCTATCAGATCGGGGAACAAAATAACGGGATGGGGATTAGGAGGGCCAGCACTGCTGGCAAGAGCCCCACGGGTGCATGCCTTAGCTCTGAATCACCAAGCTATATCTGGCCAGGCCCGCTGGAGGCCCCAGTCTCAGGGAATGGCCAACCAGTGTCTGCTTACAGGCACTGCCACTCCAGCCCTTTGGCCCAGCCCTTTCCCGAGACCCCTCCAGCCCAAGCAGGGCAGCTTTCCCTCTGCCACCCTCCCATTTGCTTTCCTGAAAAGTTTCCTAACTTCATCTTTTGACCGAAGCTGGGAATTTATTGCGGGAAGGAACAGAGCTAACTTATATCTAGTAGGAGGGCGGGAGCTACCGATGACCCTCCACCCCACCCCTTTCCCGACCCCCACGACATACGTACGGTTATGCTACCTGTTAGCTAGGGGGTGAAGGGAGATTAAAGGGGTCAGTTTCGAATGGGTCATGCAGGGAGAACGCTGAGTGAGCTGAGAACAACAAATGCCGTTCCCTAGGCTGAACACACCCGGAAGAAGGGATGATCCTTAGCTCTGGGGCAGATGGGGATGGGGACAGGGACTGCTCTCTCTTGTCCTCAGGCGGGATGGCAGGAAAGGAGCGCACTGGACTCCCCCTTCCCCAAAGTCAGCGGGCTGCAGCGGCTGGGTCTCAGGAGAGCTGAGAGGTCTGGGGCTGGCGGGGACGAGGCGTGGGCTGAAGGCGGGTGTGGGGATGGGGTGGAAGGGGTGGGCAAACTCACGCTCACCTGGTAGATCATGACTTTAAAGTTCCGGCGCCGCAGCAGCTCCGCTTCGTTGACCTCGAGTTTCTTGATCTGGCCGGCCTGACGCTCCAGGCTGCCCCTCACGGTCTTCACGTTGACGCTGACCTTGCGCACCCTCTCCAGAAGCTTGCTCACCGTGTTGCTCGTGGTGGCGTGTGCCTTGCTTAGTTTGCTCAGCTCGCCCTGGATGCTCTGCACGGCCCCCTCCATCTCCGCCTGCCTTTCCTCCAGCTGGGCCTGGGTCAGCTGGATCTGGTCGACGGCGCCAATGATCTTGTCCAGCAGGCTCAGGACCAGCACTCCATTCACTTGGTCCGATTTGATCAGTTCCTCGGAGCCCCCTGACAGCTCTTCCGCGGGCGGCCCAGGCTGGGACGACTCGGAGACCCCAGCGTCGGGGTAGCCCGCGAGGGGCTGCTCAATGATATGAAGCGGTGTGTTTTCCATGGCTACCAGGAGCCGCGTGGGGCCCTGCCGAGTGGAGGTGGAAAGCTGCGAAGAGGAAGAGGAAGAAGAGGCAGAAAGAGAGAGGGAGAGGAGAGGAGAGGAGAGGAAAGGAGAGGAAACCTGAGCTGAGTCCGTGTGCAACCGGCCAGTCGCCAGGACAGTGGGGCGGGGGCTCGCTAAACTCCCAGGCCCAAGCCCAGAGACGCGCCGCCCATTGGTTGGCCCTACCCCAGAAAAGGTGGGGACCGCGCGAAAAAGGGGGGCAGCGACTGTGGTGGGCTGTTGGGGGGAGGCGGGAACACAGCGCCCCACCCTCTCTGGGATGGTTGGAATAGTTGGAACAGGAGGCGAGGGCCTCCTCGGCGGGCAGCAGGGGCGGCCGGGAGTGGGGCTGGAACGGGGGCGGAGGAATGCAGGGCTGGGCGGGGAGGTAGATGAGTATTACCCTACTTTACTTTTCGGCTTTCTCACCTCTCCCCAAAACCCTGTACCAGTCACCACCACCCCTTCCCGCCGCGACCACACCCCCTTCAAAAAGGAAGAAAGCAACAACTTGAGGTCCTGAAAGTTTAAGTATTGGATAGTGGGAAAAGGTAGAGAATTCACTATAGGGTGCAAAGCTGGGGAGGTCCAGTGGGAAGGCCCCCTGCCAAACTTCTTTCCCAAAGAAGAGTAAGGTAGGTAATACAGAGTGGGACAGAAGACACTTGCGATCTTCTCTCCCGATTGCAGTTCATGCCCTAGCTCCTCCCCTCCAACATGTGCTCCTTTGCTTCATAACCTGATAAACAAATTTCAGAGGAAAGGGCTGTGCACAGCCCTGTACTCTCTAGTCCCCAAATTCATAGAGAGGAACATGAAACAAGCACGCCTTTAAACGTGTGCTAATGTGTACCTGTCAGTCGGAGGATTCTGTTTAGTCCAAATGCAAACCTCTGGGCAGGGCAGTTCAGAGCCAAGGAGTGTCTGGAGGGTACGTGAAGCCTCCACTTGTGGTCTGTGAGGTTCTAATTAGCACCTGCTTCACAGGATTGTACTGAAGATCATATGAGATAACATTTACAGAGATTTATAAACCTTAAAGGACTATATAAATGGTGTTATGTAAATGTTGTTCAGTCGGGTGTGGGCCTCTTTGTGACACCCGATGGACCATACTGTCTATGGGGTTTTCTTGGCAAAGATCCTGGAGTGGTTTGCCATTTCCTTCTCCAGTGGATTAAGGCAAACAGAGGTTAACACACTGGTCCAGTGTCTGAGGATGGATTTGAACTCAGGTCTTATTGACTTCAGGGCAGCTAGGTGTCTAAGTGGTGATAAGTCACATAACCCTGTTTACCTCAGTTTTCACATCTGTAAAATGAGCTGAAGAAGGAAATGGCAAACCACTCCAGGATCTTTGCCAAGAAAACCCCAAATGGAGTTATGAAGAGTCCAGGGTCAACTGAACAATAACAGCTTCCTGACTCCCGGCACAGTGCTCCATCCACTGAGCCACCTGGCTGCCTTCTATATAAATGGTTTTGTTGTTGTATATATTTTGTTTGTATATAAATGGTAGCTATTAGCAATAATTTATCACTATGATGGTGAGTTCTAGGGGGCTTAGTCAACTCCCTCTCCTTCCCCCCCCAAAAAAATCCATACATGCACAAACCCAACCCTGCAGACCTTTCTCTTGGTTAGGAAATCAAATCGGGAGCACCTCAGTTAAATGGATGAAAGTGTTAGTAAAAGGTCATTTCTACCCTGTATAACCAGCCTGGCACCTCCTGTGAAGGCATATTAGATTAAAAAACTGTTCTGCAGAGTCCCTGAAACAAACAGATGCACCCAGAACCTACCAACCCCGCCAACATTCCAGTAACCCAGAAAGACATTGGTACTTCCCCTGCAACCTACAGAATTTCACTTTCACCAGGAGTCTGATAGGACAGGAACTTCTTTTGTGTACCATGTACCCCTTGGGCAGTGAAGCCTAGGATATTTTCTCAGAATAACGTTTTAAAATAATTGAAGGAGGGGGCAGCTAGATGGCGCAGTGGATAGAACACGGGCCCTGGAGTCAGGAGTACCTGAGTTCAAATCCGGCCTCAGACACTTAACACTTACTAGCTGTGTGACCCTGGTCAAGTCACATAACCCCAACTGCCTCACTAAAAAAAAAATAATAATTGAAGGAAATGCTGGATTTCTGTTAGTCATTAGTGAAAATAAAGATTTAATTTCCCCCCATATAAGTTCCTGGATCTCCTGGGTTAAGGTAATTCAGATTGCTGTTTTAATAGTGTGAATTTATTTTTAAAATGAATTGCATGAGAAAAAAAGAAGATAAGTTAATCAAATGGCAAGAATGAGAAGTAATAATTTGACAGTGTTGGTATTTGAACAATAGTAGGAGGACCCCCTGTGTCGACCTATTGAGCCACATGGACAAAATTGGCATAGGATACTTGGGCATGGATGAGTTATAGTCTGAATCATTGTAGCAAACTCCAAGATTAATGGCATCATAGATTTATTTGAGAATAGCTATAGATAATTACATGTGTATATCTGCCACTAAAATCGAATGATGATGATTGATTTTTATGTGGTTCTCTCCAGGGCTGTAGCAATGGACTGAAAGTTGAAAAGTCTTACCACACTGAAAAATGTAGCCCAGGGATGAACTGTATCTATTATTTAAAAACCAACTTAGCTAAGGATGAAGAGGCTTGTCACCAGATAGTATTGGGTTTTTTTTTCAGTATGGAATTTTGATCTGTGTTGGTTGAGGGAGTGTTCTACTGATAAAATAGATCTTGGAGACACAGTCAGGGTATAGTGAAAAGAGTACTGACCTTGGAGTTGGAACAGCTGGGTTCAAGTCCTGGCTCCTATGCTTACTAGTTTGTGTGATCCTGGACAAGTTTTCTATCCTCTATGAGCCGCAAGTTCCTTAGCTATAAACTGGAATAATAACGTGCATAAACAACCCTATAGGGTTATTGTGAAGAAAGCGCCTTATAAACCTTAAAATATTATATAAATGGGAGCTATTACTTCAAAGCATGTAAAAATAATGGAAGCTGGGGACAGGTGGTGGCACAGTGGATAAAGCACCAGTCCTGGATTCAGGAGGACCTGAGTTCAAATCCAGCCTCAGACACTTGACACTTACTAGCTGTGTGACCCTGGGCAAGTCACTTAACCCCCATTGCCCTGCCCCCCCCCCAAATAATAATAATGGAAGCAGCAAATTAATATCTCCATATATTTATATAACACGTTGAGGTTTACAAAGGACTTTCTCTCAACATCTGTGTGAAATAGATATTACAAATGTTACTTTCCCCATTTTATAGACAAGGAAGTTGAGACTCGAAGAGAATAGGAGTACTCAGAGAGATGTACCCAGGAGTTTTCACATAACTAACAAGTATAAGAGCCAGGATCTGGACCTTGGGCTTTCCTCATCTATAAGCCTAGAATTCTCCATTATACCACACTGCAATTTAAATTCTTTTCTAGTGGGAGGGGAGTTTGAATGGGGAGGGAGTTGAGGTAGGGTATTAGAACTCGTTAAAGGAATATTGTTTTCCATTTTGCATGCTTCTTCCATACTCCTAGGATCACTGTGAAGATCAAAACTCCATAATGGCAATCAGAGAACCTCAGTTCAAATCCTGGCCCCATTACTTACTACTTCTGTGACCTTGGACATCACTTCATCTTTCTAGGCCTCATTTTCCTTATCTGTAAATTGAGGTGGTTGGACTTGATGACTTCTGAGGTCCTTCCAAGCCCTAAATCTATGACTTCTGTAGATGTATCTTTGAGAGTTGTTGTGACCAAAGAATTTGTCATCATGCAGCCAACCTGGCCAAGAGTCTCTCCAAATTAAGCTAGGTTGTGTCTTAGGTAACAGCAACACCTCCCTACACACACACACACACACACACACACACACACACACACACACCCCTCCCCCCCCCACCACCTCCCCCACTTATATTTAAAGCAACATGGTAGGAGCTGACCTAGCTTGTACTCTTCCTGACAGGTACTTTGAGAATCTAGGATCATCCTGTATTGAAGCAAGAATTCAATGAATAAATTTTCATACTTATTAAGTAAAATTAAGCTTAAGTCTATTCTATGGCTTACCACAAGTAGTAGGAGTAGCCTATTAGCAGCTGAAGCTAACACTTTTTGAGAAATTGTTTACAAAGTGTTTTACACATGTCTCATTTGATCCTTGCAAAAACCTTGTGAGGCAGGATTAATTATTATGACCTTTTGACAGGTGAGGAAAACTGAGGCTGAGGGTGGGTTAGTGACTTTCAGGTAACTTCTCCACGTGTTTTAAAAAGTCAATTCTACCTTTTATGGATGAGCCAAAGACATGTTCCAGATGTGGTCCAATGGCTAATCCCTGACTCATTCAATGTCTCCTGAGTCTAGAGTTTCATGGAACAAACAAGGACATATTCCAGGCTCTTGCCTCTAAAGGACCCTGCCCCTACACATTGAAACTTGAAAAATTTCTTCAAGGTAAGTTTCTGTCTCCCTCCCTCTTCTGACATATACCAGTGGAGACCAACAGGGGGCATACTGAACTATGGCCCATCAACTTTGCTAAGGTTGAAAATCTAAGATGCAGCAGCCGACTATTCTTTCAATGGAAAAACAAATGATTTTTGGTGGGTTATTTTAATTATCTATTGCTTTCCAGTCACTTTTCACTCTGCATTCCTCATTGCGAACTCCTTTTGTTGAAATGCATACTGCTCAATGTCCACCTTGGTGTTTTGTTTTTTCCTTCAGCATCTGTCAGATTGCTTAAATTGGATTGAAGCTAAAATAAATTAAACACATCCCTTCATCCTCTCCAACCCCTTACCCCTCCACAAAGGAGAGAAAAACCCTTTAATAGTTTTAGATAAGAAAAGTATGCCAGTGTGCTATTGCTTCCTTCAGCAGCCAGCATCACATAAGACATTCATTCCCCTTTTTCTCCTCTCAAATTTCCTGGTATCGAAGACTACCAGGAGCATAACCAGTTCTTTATGTAACTTCTGGATTTGGATCAACAAGATATGGTGGAAATTGTGATTTTTTTAAGTAAATGATTAGACTAAGTACTTGATTTTCACACTCTGGGAAATTGTCCAGTGTGGAAGATCTAAGAGCAACAGCTATAGCTACTCCATGCTTCATATACAGTATTCCTTTTACCTATTCTGTCATGTACTAAGTACACTATATAGCTGCTGAATTAAATTGAATACTATGTATCTCTATAATATTTGCATTTTTTTTTTAGTGAGGCAATTGGGGTTAAGTGACTTGCCCAGGGTCACACAGCTAGTAAGTATTAAGTGTCTGATGCCGGATTTGAACTCAGGTACTCCTGACTCCAGGGCCAGTGCTCTATCCACTGCGCCATCTAGCCGCCCCAATATTTGCATATTTTTATTAAAGATCTATCCCTTTCTTCTAATTGATAACATGCAAAGCCTAAATATTAATCAATCATGTTAAAGAATTTAAATTAAATTGATTAATCATTAAATGTATTAAATTGCACACAGTGCTATTCCATAATCTCCACCTGTCCCACTCCACTGTCTTGTCATTGCAAAGAGGTGACCCTAGAATCTCCAGCAGGTCCTACTAAGTTGGAAAACCTTTGAGTATAGGGCACAGCAAAGGACTATATGTTGGTTGTCCAAGAGCCAGCCCAGCTGGTGAAGTTCAAAGAGGCTCCACAACAAGTTAGTTATAAGACTGTGATTATTTTTTTGGCCACAGAAGCCCTCAAAGATCATCTGATAAGATATATAGGGTTGTGTCAATGGAGAGAAT
Organism: Dromiciops gliroides; assembly: GCF_019393635.1. Taxonomy (NCBI): domain Eukaryota; kingdom Metazoa; phylum Chordata; class Mammalia; order Microbiotheria; family Microbiotheriidae; genus Dromiciops; species Dromiciops gliroides. Next base: position 180,307,346 of record NC_057864.1, on the reverse strand, counting down.
ACCCATAATAACAAAATCATAGATCCTTGAAGTACTGAGATGTTGGTGTTTATATACTGTACTAGATACTATACAAAGAAAAGAATCCAGATGTGGGCCTTGCTTCTAGGAGTTTATGATCTAAAATTGCAATGATAAAGGGTAACATCTGGAAAGCATAAAGTAATGAATGAATACAAACTAAATGCAGTAAAATCTTCCTTTGGGTCCTTTCTCTTTACATGTACAATGCATAATTAAATCTTCTTTATGGGGGAGAAAAAAACTTTAAACTTCACCTTTTCTTGATCCCATTGCCCCCTCAGGCCACCATCCTAGTTCTTTTCCCTTCTATGCCAAACATTTCAGACATGTAGACTATATTTTCTGTCTCCATTTCCCACCATCCAGTCACTCCTTAACCCCTTGTAATCTTGATTCCATTCCTTACTCTCCTTTAACTACTCTTTCAAAAGTCACCAATGATCAAAATTCAATGACTTCTTCTTTAGTCTTCATTCTCTTTACCTCATTTTTTATTTAGCCTAAATCACTGATTTGCCTTAGATAAACTGAGACCTTGGAAAGACCTTAAAAAAAGCCAAAGTCTCCCACTGCGTATGGGGCCATCTCCAGTTATCCTGATCTGTATCTTGCCTGATCCTGGACCCAGATGGCTCCAGAGGAAAGAGTAAGGCTGGTGACCCTGCACAGCCCTGCCTCACTTAAACCCAATTCACTTGGAAGTCATGACGTCAATTTCCCAATGTCATGGTCCTCTTTGAAAACAAAGGACAAACAACAACAACAATCACCACTACCACCTCTATAACATTTAACACTATTAACCATCCCTTCCTGTTTTCTTTTGGCCTTGATGATGCTAGTCAGTCAATATAAACATTTATTAAGCACCTACTATGTACTAGGCACTGTGTCAATGGCTGAAGAGACGTAGAAAGGTAAAAGTCAGTCCTAGCTCTCAAGGAACTCAGTCTAACGAAGGAGACAACATGTAAACAACCATTTACAAACAAGTTACATAGAGGATAAACTCAGATCTTCCTGACTCCAGGCCCAGAACTCTATTCATGGTACCACTGATCTGGATAGTCCCATAATGGAGTAATTTTGCCTACCTAGCTACTACTAATTAAGTAAGTACTTAATAAATGCTTTTTAATTGATTCAGTGGTAAATTCACTGAATTTACCTGGGGTGACCTTTTGTCTTGGTCCTTGGCTTCATTTACATAGTGGAGGAGGCAGTTAGGTGGCTCAGTTGATAAAGTGCTAGGCCTGAAGTCAGGAAGACCTAAGTTCAAATCTGGCCAAAGATACTTACTACTGTGTGACTCTGGGCAAGTCACTTCACCTCTGTTTTAACTCACTAGAGAAGGAAATGGCAAAGCATCCCAGTGTCCTTGTCAAGAAAACCCCATGGAGGGGCAGCAAATATATAGGGAACTGATCCACATTTTTAAAGATAAGAGCCATTCCCCAATTGATAAGTGATCAGAGGATATGAATAAGCAGTTTTCAGAAAAATTAAAGCTAGCTATAATCATATGAAAAATGCTCTAAATCACTACTGATTAGAGAATTGCAAATTAAAACAATTCTTAGGTACCACCTCACACCTATCAGATTGGCTAACTTGACAGCAAAGGAAAATGACAAATGCTAGAGGAGATGTGAAAAAATAGGGACACTAATATACTGCTGATAGAGTTATAAACTGGTCCAATCATTCTGGAGAATAATTTAGGACTATGCCCAAAGGGCTATAAAACTGCATAACTTAAAAAATATTTATAAAAAATATAAAAAAATATTTATATAAAGTTTTGAGTTCCAAATTCTATCCCTCATTCCCTCCCTCCCTTCTCCCTTCCCTAAGGTGGTGAGCAATCAGATATAGGTTATACATGTGTAATTATATAAAACATTATCATAGTAGTCATTTTGGATAAGAAGATGAATAACAGAAAAAATGAAAGAAAGTGAAAAATAACATGCTTCAGTCTGTGTTCAATCAATATCAGTTCTTTCTTTGGAGGTGGATAGCATACTTCATTGTTAGTTCTTTGGGATTGTCTTGGATCCTTGTATTGCTGAGAATAGTTGTCATTCACAGTTCTTCATCAAACAACATTGCTGTGTACAATGTTCTCCTGGTTTTGTTCACTTAATATCAAGGGAATTCATGGGGAAAAAATGCAAAGGAAGGTGGCCTAGCTGTATCAGATTTATTTTTTTATTTTTAATTTTTTTGCTGTATCAGATTTAAAACGATATTATAAAGTGGTGGTCATCAAAACTATTTGGTACTAGCTAAGAAATAGAGTGGTGAATCAGTGGAATAGGTTAGGTACACAAAACAGAGCAGTAAATGAATATAGGAATCTCCTGTTCGATAAACCCAAAGACTCTAGCCTCTGGAATAAGAACTCACTATTTGGTCAAAAACTGCTGGGAAAACTGGAAAATAGCATGGCAGAAACTAGGCATAGACCAATATTTTACAATGTATACCAAGGTAAAGTCAAAATGGGTACATGATCTAGACATAAAGGGTGATACCATAGGCAAATTAGAAAAGGAATGAATAGTTTACTTATCAGATCTATGGAAAGGGGGAGAATTTATGTTTGTGCAAAAGCTTTTCAATTTTATATAATCAAAATGATCTATTTTTACTCTCTATATCTTCTTTGATCTTAAATTATTCTTCTACCCATAAATCTGACAGATAAACGATTCCATACTCTCTTAATTTGCTTATGGTTTCATCCTTTATGTGTAAATCATGTACCCATTTTGACCTTATTTTAGTATACAGTGTGAGATGTTGGTCTATACCTAGTTTCTGCTATACTGTTTTCCAGTTTTCCCAGCAGTTTTTGTCAAATAATGAGTTTTTGTTTCAAACGCTTGGATCTTTGTGTTTATCATATACTAGATTACTATAGGCATTTACTATAGTGTAATTTCTATTTATTCTATTCCACTGATCTGCCTCTCTATTTCTTAGCCAGTACCAGATTGGTTTTTTGTTTTGTTTTGTTTTTGTTTTTTTGCGGGGCAATAAGGGTTAAGTGACTTGCGTAAGTGTCAAGTATATGAGACTGGATTTGAACTCAGGATCTCCTGAATCCAGGGCCAGTGCTTTATCCACTGCACTACCTAGCTGCCCCCGCCCCGATTGTTTTGATAATTACTGCTTTATACTACAGTTTGAGATCTGGTACTGCTAGACCACCTTCTTTAATATTTTTTTCATTCATTCCCATGATATAGGGGAAGAATTTATGAACAAAGATGAGATAGAGAACATTATGAAATGCAAAATGGATCATTTTGATTACATTAAATTAAAAAGCTTTTGCACAAACAAAACCAATGCAAACAAGATTAGAAGAAAAGCAGAAAGCTGGGAAACAATTTTTTACAGTTTCTGATAAAGATCTCATATCTAAAATATTTAGAGAACTGAATCAAATATATAAGAATACAAGTCATTCCCCAATTGAGAAATGGTCAAAGGATAAGAACAGGCAGTTTTCAGACAAAGAAATTAAGCTATCTATAGCCATATGAAAAAATGTTCTCAATGACTACTGGTTAGAGAAATGCAAATTAAAACTACTCTTAAAAAAAAAACAAAACCTACTCTGAGGGGGCAGCTAGGTGTAGCAGTAGATTAAGCACCAGTCCTAGATTCAAGAGGACCTGAGTTCAAATCCAGCCACAGACATTTGACACTTACTAGGCCGTGTGACCCTGGGCAAGTCACTTAACCCTCATTGCCCCACAACCCCCCCCACAACCCCCCCCAAAACCCCAACTACTCTGAGGTACCACCTCACACCTATCCAATTGGCTAACATGACAAACAAGAAAAATGATAAACTTTGGAGGGCATGTGTGAAAATTGGAACTCTAATGCATTGTTGGTAGAGTTGTGAATTGATCCAACCATTCTGGAAAGCAATTTGGAATCATGCCCAAAAGACTATAAAACTGTGCATACCCTTTGGCCCAGTAATACCACTACTAGGTCGTTTTCCCCAAAGAGATCATTAAAAAAGGGAAAAGGACCCGCAAGTACAAAAATATTTATAGCTGCTCTTTTTGTGGTAGTAAAGAATTGGAAATGGAGGGGATGCCCAACTATTGAGGAATGGCTAAACAAGCTGTGGTATATGAATGTAATGGAATACTATTCTGCTGTAAGAAATGATAAGATAGATTTGAAAAAAACCTGGCAAGACTTACATAAATTGATGCTGAGTAAAATGAGCAGAACCAAGAGAACATTGTACACAGTATCAACAACATTGTGTGATGATCAGCTGTGATAAACTTGGCTCTTCTCAGTAATACAATAATCCAAGCCAATGACAAAATAGTGGTGAGGGGGTGACATGGTCCGAGCTATACTTTAGGAAGATTTACTTGACAGCTAAGTGGAGAATAGGTTGGAGTGGAGGAGAGATTAGAGGAAGGGAGACCAACCAGCAAGCTATTGGAATAGTCCTGGTGTGAAGTGATGAGTGCCATTACCAGGGTAATAGTAGTGTCAGAGCAGAGAAGAGGTAGTGTATTTGAGATGTATTTGAGAGATGTTGCAAAGGTGACATTGATAGGCCTTGGCAACAGATAGGATGTGGGGGAGGTGGCTGGTGAGATAGTAAGAAATCAAGCATGATCACTAGGTTGGGAACCTGGGGAAGTGGAAGGGTGGTGGTGCTTTTGATAGTAACAAGAAAGTTTGGGCAAAGAGAGGGTTTGTTCAGAATGATGAAGAGTTCAATTTCAGACAAAACAAGTCATATTTAAGGTGTCTAGGGGACATTCAGTTTGAGATATCCGATACATAGCTGAAGATGGGAGACTGAAGGTCAGGAGATCTTCTAGATAGCTAGATCTGAGAATCAACCTAGAGATGACAACTGAATCGATGGAAGCTGATGAGATCATTCAGTGAAACTGTATAGAAAGAGAAGAGGTCCCAGAGTGACTTAATATAATCAGTTCTGGATATCACAGTTTAAGAAGGATAATGATGAGCTGCTGCATGTCTAATGGAAGGCAACCAGGATGGCAAAGAGCCATGAGTCAATGTCATATGAAGATTAGTTAAAGGAACTGGGTATTTTTAGCCTGAAGAAGAGGGGACTTGGGGGAAGTGAGAGGTGTCTTCACATATCTGAATAGCTGTCATGTGGAGGGGGGATTAGATCTGCTCCATTTGGCCACAGAGGGCAGAACCAAAAGCAATGTGTAGAAATTTCAAAGAGGTCAACTTAGGTTTGATGTCAGGAAAAGCTTCCTGAAAATTAGGGCTAGGTGAAAGTGGAATGGGCTGCCTCCAGATGTGGTGGGTTCTTTCTGGCTTGGACATCCAGCAGAAGTTGGATAAGCACTTGTTGGGGGTATTCAAGTGGAGATTTCTTTCATATATGGGTTAGACTAGATGACCACTGAGGTCCCTTCTAATTTGAAACCTTATTATATGTTATTCACTTTCCCACACTCTATAGTCCAGCCAAACCGGCCTCCTTACAGTTCTGTTTATGGGGGAGTTGGTCTTTTCCAGACCTAATAAAGGGCCAGGTAACAAAAGCATTTAACTAAAAATGCTGCCACTTCAGGTGATAGCCCTTTATGAGGTGTGAACGAGTCCTCAGAATGAATTAAAAAGGCAACAACTACCATAGGTGAAGAATGACAGTCCACACCTCTGGGTGAACTTTAGAACTCACTTCTGTGAATCTAGTAGGCCTCCACCAATTGCGGACGACCATGGATCAGCGCCTTGAAGAGCCACAGGCCACAGTGTGGCTGTGCAGTCAGATACGGGAGCCGCAGCTCCTGAGTGACTTATAACTGGTAACTGCCGCATCCCGTGTTGTATCTACCCCATGAGGAGTAGCTGGAGTGTCCTCTCCAGAGCACTGGCCTGGGCAGATCAATATGGAAAACAAGCTGTTGCCCATGCAGCAGGTTTTCCTTCTCTGAGACATTGGTGGATCCAAAGGAGAGGCAGAGCCAATACAGTTTGGCACCAGTGCCTCCGCAGGCATTGCCAGAGGGATGTGATGTCCAACACCCAACTGCCTAAGGGACTCTGACTCCTGAATTTTCCTCGGGGTTAACTCCCGAAGCCTTTCCCATATATGGGTATAGCCGCAAGGCAGTGGAGGTTTAAAATCAGGGTTCCTTCCCCTAGGCAAGTTGCCTGCCAAGACTAATGAGCCCCACCTGCCCGAAGCTGGTTTTAAGGCACCAGTGACTCGCCTTCACCCCTTCTCCTGTTAGTGGAAACAGTTCCGCCACGAGAAGGCCAGGAGTTGGGCTTTGGTTGCCAGAGGCTATTTGAGACACATGCTATTGGAGCATTTTATAGAGAGTGGGAGCTTAACCCCACTCCCACCCCAGCATGACAAACCTTTGGACAGAATTCAAGAGAAATTTAGTTCTTTACTGGGGGCAGCTAGGTAGTTCAATGGATAGAGCACTGGCCCTGAAGTTGGGAGGACCTGAGTTCAAATTTCAACTCAGACACTTATTAGCCATATGACCCTAGGAAAGTTACAAACATCCAGGGTCATCTTCAGTCATCCTAATATATATCTTGCCACTGGACCCAGATAGCTCTGGAGGAGAGAGTGAAGTTGGTGACTTTGCACAGCCCTCCCTCACTTAAATCCATTTCACTGAAAGCCATGACATTGGGATGACATTCTCTTCAAGAGCGAAGGACAAACAAAAACAAGTTCCTAGAGGAAAAACAAACAAACAAACAAAAAAACCAGAAGTCATGCAGTTAGGAGAGCAGAACGATCACTGCAAAGAAAGTTGCTAGAGTTCTGGAAGAGAGGCTGCCTGGGCCAATCCAGCACAATGACAGTTATGCTCAGCTGTGTTGCTGAACCTTGCATTTCCCATCTCCCTTTCGCCCCACTTACTATAGACTCCAAGTTGGTAATTCTATACATCATCTTTCTCTCTCCTTGAGACAAGTATTGACATTTGCCAGTGGGGCATATATTGAGAATACAGATGAGATGAGGCAACTGAGGGCAAAATATTCCCAGAGAAAGAGAGAAATCTAACACTGAGATATTTTGCCAGAAGTGCTCTATGGCTCTATGGCTCTATGGCCTGAAGCTAACAATCATAAAGAGAGCTATAATTCCTCCATTTCTATTTCTGAGAATGGAGAAAGAATGTGTACAGGAAAGTCATTTTTGTCATCCCCATTTTATAGATGTAAAACTGAAGCTTGGAGAAAGTAAATTACCTGTCCACTACAAATGGGGGAGGCAAGATTTGAACCCAGGTCTTCTTGACTCCAAGTCCAATGCTTTGTTCACTTACATATGCCCCCTCTAGGTTGTTGTTTTTTTTGTTTTTTTGTTTTTTTTGCGGGGCAATGGGGGTTAAGTGACTTGCCCAGGATCACACAGCTAGTAAGTGTCAAGTGTCTGAGGCTGCATTTGAACTCAGGTCCTCCTGAATCCAGGGCCAGTGCTTTATCCACTGTGCAATATAGTGTAATTTGTACCTATTCTATTCCACTGATCTACCTCTCTATTTCTTAGCCAGTACCAAAATGTTTTGATAATTACCGCTTTATAATACAATTTGAGATCTGGTACTAGCAAAGTGATTTGTAAACATTAAAGCACTAAATAAATGTGAGATGTTGTCATGATAATGTATAGAGAATAGAAGTAGGAAGAGCTACTAGGAGGCTACAGAGTTATCCAGAAGAGTGGTAATGAGTAGTACTGTGGTGGTGGCAGGGACAATAGAGAGATGGGGATTTGATGGGATATAAGAGTTAAAAGAGAAGGAAGAATCGAAGTTAAAAAGTTTCACACATAGGAGATTGAGTGTTAAGAGAGAAATAATGAAATTGGAAGGAGAAGGGCAGGTTTGTGAGGAAAATGGTAAGCTTGGCTTGGAGCTTATTGGGTTTGAGGTGGTTGGTGAGATTTTTATTTGGTGATATTTTGTAGGCAACTGGAGGTGATGTGTTGGTGTTTAAAACAGAGTTGATGTTTTGGATGATTAAGGAGGGAACTAGAAATCCTGGGGAAGATAAATAATAAATTTAGGAGGGATATGGTATAGAGAGGTGGAATAGATACAGGTTATGATCTGATAAAGGTATTTAGGAGTTTTTTATTATTAAAGTGGAGCCCTTGTAGGTCATAGTGAGCTCCAGAATTGGCATGCCAGAGTGTGGCCAAGATTGAGTGGAGAAAGTCATGGGAGATTAAGGAGAGTAAGGAATTAGGAGGCCAGTGTTTAAAAGAGCATCAAGGGGGGCAGCTAGATGGCACAGTGGATAGAGCACCGGCCCTGGAGTCAGGAGTACCTGAGTTCAAATCTGGCCTCAGACACTTAATACTTAACTAGCTGTGTGACCCTGGGCAAGTCACTTAACCCCAATTGCCTCACTAAAAAAAAAGAGAGAGAGAAAAGAGCACCAAGGGGCACCTAGGTGGCGCAGTGGAGAAAGCACTGACCCTGGAGTCAGGAGGACCTGAGTTCAAATTCGGCCTCAGACACTTAATACTTAACTAGCTGTCAATTAACCCCAATTGCCTCACCAAAAAAAAGTTAAACAGAGAAGCTGAGTTCTCCTAAATACACCCCACCAAATATCTGTAAAAATGGAAGAGAAGCAAGTAAATTCCACAACTGCACAAAGAGATGCCCAGCAAAGGCTGGGAGAGGGGTTGCAGCTGGGGAGCCAGTAACAACCCCTGTAAATGTACCTGAACCCAGGGGAGCTCTGAATGAGGCTGCTCTAGAGGAGCAGCAAGTCAGCAGAGGCTCCTGTAATTAGGAACTAAAGCCAAATCATGGCCTTGGTTTGTCAGAAAAGAAGTAGGGGATAAAGTGAAGCCACACAGGTCACTGTACAGGGCAAAAAGATCTGCCTCTGCATTCCTTTGAATGCTGGAAGCCACAGCAAAAGACAGGGCGAATTCAATCCCTGGGTGCCCACATCAGGCAGCCTGAGACCAGCACATCTTCAACAAAATCCAACTGGGACTTGCTAAGACTACATTATGGGACAAAACTAACTTCTAATTGGATATCGTGCAAGGGGAAGGAGACAGAAACCAGCACCCAGAGCATATACCATGAGGAGACTGATTCAGATAGATGCAAGGGAATTAAGGCAGAGGGAGGGACCTAATACCAGTCACCCAAATCCAGAGCAGCATTGGCAGCAATATGGCTACTGCAGAGGACACAGGTCCAAAAGGCCCTCCCTAACCCAGATAAGAGTATGTGATGGGATAAGGCAGGCCCTGGCACAAAGTGCTAAACCAATAATTGAGACAAATACAGAAAAGCAAAAATATTAAACGCATCCTTTACTGATCATAATATGATAATAGTTATAATCAATAAAGGGAATTTGAAAAAAGATTCAAATTTAAATGGAGATTAAAATAATTTAACTCTGAAAACTAGGTGAGTCAAAGAACAAATTATAGAAAAATATTAGATACTTTTATCAAAGAAAATGACAATGACACAACAGACCAAAACTTTTAGGATGCAAAGGTGCTGTTAGGGAAAAATTTATGTCTCTAAACATTTTAGTCAACAACAAAAGAAAGAAAGAAAGAAAAACACCAGATCAATGAGATAGGGATCCAGCCAAAAAAAACCTTAGAAAAGCAAAAATTAAAAAACCCCAACACCCCAAACTCCAAAAAGATATTAACAAAACTGAAAGAAAAAAATACCCCACTGAATTAACTGATAAAACCAGAAGCTGTTCATTCATTCATTCATTCTTTCAATCATTGGTTAGTTGATTTATTGATTGGATACTGGGTCTCCTCATCTCACTTGGCCTGGAAATGCAGCTGCCACTCAAGGGATGGAAGTTACAGCTGACTGGCACAGAAGGTTTGCCATGCTGCATTCTGATCTGGGCCAGTTTGCTTCTCCTTAGGGAGCCTGGTGGTCCCTTGCTCCCTAGGGATCACCATATTAGTGCCAGACAAGGTGTGGGCTCCCAATCATTTGAGCACACTGCAGTTCAGAACTCCCAAGCTCCAGTGATCCACCAGTAACAGCGTGTAAGTAGTAGGTGTGAACCACCATGCCTGGCCTATCAGTAGCTGTTTGGGTTTTTTAAACAACTATCATTAAACCATTAGCTACCTGACAAAGGAGAGAAAAAGCAAATTTCCTTTATTAAAAATGAAAGAAAATCTGTAACAAATGGAGAGGAAATAAAAGAAACTATGAGAAACTGTTTTGCCCAATTACATGATGACAAAACTGATGACTTAAATAAAATGGATGAATATTTACAAAAATATAAAAGACAGACTAATAAAACAAGAAAAAGAATTTCAGAAAAAGAAACAAAACATAAAGGAATCCCTATAGGAAAAAAAACCCACAACCAGGACCAGATAGACTTTTAATTGAATTCTATGAAACATTCAAAGAATATTAGATAAATTATTTGGGAAAAGCAGGGAAAGAAAAGATCCTACCAAACTACACCTTATGAGACAAATATTGTCCTAATACCTAAATCAGAGAGACATAAAGCAGAGAAAGAAATTAGAGGACAATATTTCTTAAGGAAAATTGATTTAAAATACTGAATAAAATATTAGTCAAAAGGCTATAACAACATGTGGAAAAGATTATACCTTATAATGGCTGGGATTATTCCAAGAATGCAGGGTTGTTTTATATGAACATAATATATGAACTCCATGAATACCATACCTCTGTTTCCCAGACCCCCCCCTCTCCCCGCTTTTAGTTTCCTTTTGTGTACTGTCTTACCTGAGGGTGGGCTATGTATCCATAGTGCTAAGCATATAAAAGGTGCTTAATATATGTTTATTATTGGGTATTATTATTATTAGGACAGCTAGGTAGCACGGGGAATGGAATACTTGGCCTGGAGTCAGAAGACTCATCTTCCTGAGTTCAAATGTGACCTCAGACACTTACTAACTATGTGACCCTAAATACGTCACTTAACCCTGTTGGCCCTCAGTCTCCTCATCTGTAAAATGAGCTGGAGAAGGAAATGGCAAACTACTCCATCATCTTTTCCAAGAAAACCCCAAGCCTCAGAAACCTTCTCTGATGAACATTATTCAACAATAACTTTCCTACTTTGTGTCCCCTTGATACTAATGTGTATACGTGACAATTACTAGCTGTATGACCCTGGGCAAGTCACTTAATCCCAAATGCCTCAAAATAAATACAAATTTAATTCTTGGGGCAGCTAGATGGCGCAATGGATAGAGCACCGGCCCTGGAGTCAGGAGGACCTGAGTTCAAATCCAGCCTCAGACACTTAACGCTTACTAGCTGTGTGACCCTGGGCAAGTCACTTAACCCCAATTGCCTCACTAAAAAAAAATACTAATGTGTATAATTTATAATTGTTTTCTTTTTCTTGTATTCATTTTTATTCTCCCATACTTTCTTGGTAAGCTCCAAGGAAGTACTATCTCGCTTTAAAAATCCCCATCACTCAGGAATCACATAACACTATGATCCAGCAAGTGTTTAATCAATGACTGTGAATGAAGAAGCAGTTTGGGGCTTGAATTTCTGGATAATTTAAAAGACCATTTCATTTTAACTGTAAAAACAAAGAGTAATCTGCCTTGTTTGGCCTCTTTGAACACAAGAGTCAACCCTATACTGATTGCTCTTTGCCATCTATTAATGGTTTCAGCAGTTCAGAGAAATATGTCTTATGGAAAGATGAGTCAGTCCACTATTGCACAGATGAACTCCCACGTACCCTGGGCCTTACTAAGCAGTGGAAATCTGAACAGAGCAGAAGGAATCTCCATCAGAACAAAAGTTCATAGTTTTCCCCTGATGTTGCATTGTGAAATGGAAACATGGTTTCCTGGGAAAAATGCCAAACTCCACAACTGAAACTAATCTAGCTAAAATACATGCAGCTGCTAAATACTTAATTCTGTTTATTTAGTGTTTGAGGTCAAACATCTTGGTTTTAGGAAATTGAAGTGAGGGGTTTCTTGTAGGTACAATAAAATATATCCCATGTAAACAGTATTCTCTCGTTGCTATTCCCTCTAAATACCATTTCTTGACCTGCAATTATCTGATGTAACAAGAGGTTTCTGCCACAGGGAATGTTGTTCGAGTGAGAAGAAATCTACCTTCTCTGTATTAAGTCTCTTCAGGCTAATCAAAAGGAGACTGATAAATTTCCATAAGTCCACTGTTTCTATACATAAGACTATTTTGGCTCTTCCTTAACAAGTCTTTCACAATTAGTCACTTAGCTCTATGTATATAGTATAAATGTTTAATTTCAAATTATTCTATTTTTTAAAAATATCTTAAAATATGTGATAAAAGCTCATCTAATTTGAAGTTTATGATACAGTAATGGCTGTTTATCCAGAATGCAATTAGAGGGCCAAATAGTAAGATTTATTTTTATTTGCACATTTTTTCCTTCCTATGTATAAGAAAATGTCTACTTATACGAGAGACAAACAACTAATCAGGGATTGATTCAAAAAAGCAACTTCCACTGTACATTCCACTGTACATAGGATTAGTATAGTGAGTCTATTCAATTGTATTTGTATGATGTCATGATGAAATATGCTATCCACCTCCAGATAGAGGTAGACTGAGGCTGGTGTGGAAATCTGTGTGGGAATTTGTTTTTCTTGACTATGCATATTTGTTTTAGGGCTTTTAAATTTTTTTTCCAATGGGAAGGGAAAAGAGTATAGGAGGATGATGGTGAATGAGGTAAATTTAAAAAAGAGAGAAAGAAAAAAGGGTCTACTTTTATGGCATCCTATTTTACAGAAAACTCCCAAATCCAGAGATCTACTCCTGAGTTTCACATCTGAGGCCCATTCAAGCAGTGGCTTTTAGGGAGGGGGAAGGAACCTCCATATATTTAATCAGATAAGCAGCTGGCTGCTGAATCTGATTCATTACACTTGTAAAGTGGTGATGCTCTCATTCTGGTGCTACATAGCCCAACATACTCTTGTATAAGTTACAGTTTAGTGCTACACCAAATGACCACAATGCTGCAGAGGGAATAAGGAACACATACATAGCACAATCATTACCCTGCTTTCTGGCTGTCTCCCCAGGGGGTCAGTGCCCCAGTGGAGCAAACACTTACTTTTTATGGGCAAGAAAATCTCACCAAGGTCACTAGGACAACTACAATCATGTTTCTCTGCTACACTTTGGAATAACTTTTTTTTCTTTTTTAAGATTACCAGCAGGCAGCATAGTATAATGGAAAGAGCACTGGCTCTAGTGTCAAATGTACCTAAGTTCAAATCTTGCCTCTGATACCTGCAAGCATTTTACCTCTCTAAGCCTCTCTTTTTTCTTCTGAAAAATGGGGATAATATAGATAACCTAGTTCACAGGTTGCTGTGAGAATCAAATGAAATAACATATGTACAGTTCTTTGCAAATCTTAAAGCACTAAGTAAATGTCAACTCCCATTAAAGAAGGTAAAGGCAAGTATAAGTACACCTTCCACTCTTTAAACACATTAGTGGAATGCTATCTCATGCACTGGAAATGTTAGTATAATCTTTCATAAAAAGGCCCTAGTTGAACCCATCCACCCCTGCAGCTTAGCCATATCATACCAATTCCTATGCTAAAAGCAGCTTTTTGCAAGGTTGGTCAAGGCCTCTGTTGATGCCTCTTGTGAAATACCACTACCATCTAGCAGCTCTCTTTGTTTTTTTTTTTTACATATAAGGTATTTTATTTTTTCCATTACATATAAAGATAGCTCTCAACTTTTGTTTATACAATCTTTACAATTTCAGATTTTTTCCCTCCCTTCCCCCTCCCCTAGACAGCAGGTAATCTGATATAGGTTATATCTATATCGATATCGATATCGATATAGATATATACACACATATACATACACATAATAACATTAATCCTATTTCTGCATTAGTCCTGTTATAAGAGAAAAAATCAGAGCAATGATGAAAAACCTCAAAATAGAAAAAAAAACAACAGCACCAAAAACAAAAGAAATAGTATGGTTCATTCAGCATCTATACTCCATAGTTCTTTCTTTTTTTCCTTGGATTTGGAGATCCTCTTCTATCATGAGTTCCCTGGAACTCTTCTGTACCATTGCATTGGTGAGAAGAATATAGTCCATCACAGTAGATCAACACTCAATGTTGATGATACTGTGTACAGTGTTCTTCTGGTTCTGCTCATCTCACTCATCATCTAGCAGCTCTCTTTGTGGTGGCAAAGAATTGGAAATCAAGGGAATGCCCATCAATTTGGGGAATGGCTAAACAAGTTCTGGTATATGAATGTAATGGAATACTATTGTGCTGTAAGAAATGAGTAGGAGTTCAGAGAAACCTGGAAGGACTTACATGAACCGATGCTGAGAGGAGCAGAACCAGGAGAACATTGTACACAGTAACAGCAACATTGTGTGATGAACAATAGGGATAGACTTGGCTCTTCTCAGCAGTATAATGATCCAAAACAGTTTCAAATAACTTATGATAGAAAATGTTCTCAACATCCAGAAAAAAGAACTGTGGATTATAAATGCAGATTGAACCATACTGTTTCTACTTTGGGACTGTTTTTTCCTTCTTTTTTGAGGTTTTTCCCTTGTGCTCTGATTCTTCTTTCACAAGATGATTAATGTAGAAATATGTTTAATGTGTTTAATGTGATTGTATACATAAAACCTATCTCAGATTGCTTTCCGTCTTGGGGAGGAGGGAGGGGAGGGAGGGAAGGGAGGATGGGAGAAAAATTTGGAACTAAAAATCCTATGAAAGCAAATGTTGAAAACTATCCTTATATGTAACTGGAAAATAATAAAATACTTAAAAAAAAGAAATACCATTACCATCATAGCCAATAAGCATAACAAATTTAAAGTTTACAAAGCTCTTTTACATATATTATCTCATTTGATCTTCACAACAACCCCATGAGGTAGGTGCTGTTATTATTTCCATTTTAGTGATGAGGAAACTGGATCTGACAGAGAGGTTTAAGTGACTTGTCCAGGGACACATAATCAGTAAGTGCCTGAGGCAGGATTTGACTTCAGATCCTTATGACTCCCAAGTTCAGGGTATGAACATTTTCGGTTAATGCCCAGGTGCAATCCTCTGGACCACCTTTTCTAGTATATCAGGCAGTACTCTGAGATCCCTGATTTTGTCTATAGTCTAAGACATTCTCTACCAGTCCTCTTAGGAAATAACTCAAACAGGTGCTGGTTGTTTCTACTGTTTCTCTGGTCTTCCTGGTGGAACATATGAGTTTGAGGTGTGAGGCATGAAAGACCAGGCAAAACTTTTAAGCTTATATACCAGTCCTAGCTTAAAGGAAACAGGATTGAACTACAAGATGGAGAATGGACCTAAATATCTATAAAGTATATGGTTCTAACTAGACTGGCATCTCCAGCTCTCCTAATAGAACCCTCTCTTCACTGGTACTAGGTCATGTGCTACCATGTCTTACTCTACTACTCATTGAATAGATTAAATTTCCATTATAGGTAATGTTTCCATGTTACCCATGTGGTGATTTGTTAACTTTCTGGTTTTTCTGTGAGGAAGATATATGGAAAGAAGTAAAATGTTAACTGAAAAGCTGAGCTAAGGACAGTGTATAGCATTATTTTTGGCAAGTTCTTTCACAGGGAGGAATGGGACCCAGCACATACTGTCAGTCTTCTATGTAACACTGTTAGAATTGATTGCTTTCTTGGTAACTATATTTCATGTGTATATTAACCTGTGGATGAGAGTATATGGTGAGTAAAAGCCTTTCCAGTCATCTCTTTTGAGGGCTCTTCTGGAATTTGGCTGGGGATCGTAGAACCTTCTTTGGCTGGGGATTGGTTCAAAGCTGAGCCAATTTGTACTGAAATTTAAGGCATATGATTTTTTTTTAAGTGAGGCAATTGGGGTTAAGTGACTTGCTCAGGGTCACACAGCTACTAAGTGTTAAGTGTCTCTGAGGTCGGATTTGAACTCAGGTACTCCTGACTCCAGGGCCGGTGCTCTATCCACTGCGCCATCTAACTGCCCCAAGGCATATGATTTTTTAAAAAAATGCTACACAGTCTTCAAAATGGACAATTTAGGACAAGAAATGAAATAACAAATCCTCTAAAAATGGTCTGTAGCCACAGAGATACAGCAAATTCAAAAGACGTGTATTAAGTGACTGCGTTGTAAAAAATCCCTGAATTATGCCTTGTAGGAGATAACTGCTTACTGCCCTGTAGATTGTGCATATTATATGAAGACAACAGGAATAAAGTATGTTCTTCAGCTGACCAGAACTTGTGTGAGTCTAGACTGGGGCATGAATCCACTGAATTAATCAGTCAACAAATATTCACTCACTAAGCACCTACTAAATGATGGGGAAACAAAAAATAATGAAACAACCCCCTACTTTCAGAGCAAAGCCATTAGATTATGGTCAGATAAGGGGATTTCAGATAACTGCCTGTTGATGGGTTGAAAAAAGTATACAAAATAAATTCCCACAGTTAGGTGGTATAATATGATGACTCAGCAAAGGAGAATGAGAAGGAATTGTCAAATAGCAGAAATAATTGTCAGAATTGAATAACTTGAATCCACAATGACAAATCTCAAAAAAGAAACAGAAGATACCTGATTGGAAATTCAAACATAGGGACAATCTGGAAGAATAAAAAATCAATAACATTAAAAGAAAGCATGATCTCTATACAAGCAAAACATATTGATCTCGAAGACAGAGTACATAGAGACACATTAAGAATTATAGGGATCTGGAGAGGAGAAGAATTTATGACCAAACAAGAGATAGAAAATATTATGGAATACAAAATGGATCATTTTGATTACATTAAATTAAAAAGGTTTTGTACAAACAGAAGCAATGCAGCCAAAATTAGAAGGAAAGCAGAAAGCTGGGACACAATTTTTACAGCCAGTGTTTCTAATAAAGGCCTCATTTCTAAAATATATAGGGAACTAAATCAAATTTATAAGAATATAAGTCATTATCCAATTAAGAAATGGTCAAAGGGGAAGCTAGGTGGCACAGTGGATAGAGCACCAGCCCTGGAGTCAGGAGGACTTGAGTTCAAATCTGGCCTCAGACACTTAACACTTACTAGCTGTGTGACCCTGGGCAAGTCACTTAACCCCAATTGTCTCACCCAAAAATGAATGAATGAACAAATGAACAAATAAATAAATAAATACTTAATGCCCGAAGATCGATTGGTGCTATATGTTTTCTAATTTAAGGTGACCACTCACTAGATTTCAGACATCACTATATATCTATATATCTATCAGATTGTTTTCTGTCTTGGGGAGGGGAGAGGAAAGGGAGGGAGGAAGAAAAATCTGGAACTCAAAATCTTATAAAAACAAATGTTGAAAACTATCTTTACATTTAACTAGAAAAAAATACTATTAAGACTGGGGGGAAAAGAATTATAGGGATCCCATGACAGGATGGGTAAAACTAAATGTGTGTGGTCACCTCTCCCCCGTGTGGGGAAAGCTAACTAGGACAGCAGTTTAACAGTCCAGGTATTAAACATTTATTAAAATATATTAGAGGTTAACAAAGAGAGAACAAGTGTCTCTGAAAGAATAGGAAAAATCTAACTACCCTCCAGGAGCAATCCACCAACTGACAAAACAAACAGCCTTCCACACTGCTTCAAGCCCATTGGTTGAGAGTGGTCTCATGTTGATGTGAGGTAATTTTGGGACACTGAACCTTAGAAAGGTCAACCCATGCTCTCTCAGCAGGGGGCCCCTGTTAATAATATTCGAACACACTAATAATGTAAGAAATAATACAAGAGGGGCAGCTAGGTGGTGCAGTGGATAGAGCACCGGCCCTGGAGTCAGGAGTACCTGAGTTCAAATCCGGCCTCAGACACTTAACACTTACTAGCTGTGTGACCCTGGGCAAGTCACTTAACCCCAATTGCCTCACTAAAAAAAAAAGGAAATAATACAAGATAACTGCCCAGATCTTCTGAACACAGAAAATAAAGTGCCAATAAAAGGAATCTACAAATCGCCTCAAGTAAAAAACCTATACTGAAAATTCCAATACACATTGTCAAATTTTAAAATTCCACTGACAAACAACAAACTCCAAGGGTCCAATAGAAATAACTTCAAATATAAATGAAAGGAAGAGAGACTAGTCAGTAGTGCCAAATGTTATTCATCCTTTGTTTTTCGAAGAGGACCAATGACATCATCATGTATGATGGGTAATGTCTTGACTTAATCATGAATTGAAGTGAGGGAAAAGTTGCCCAAAGTCATAAGCCTCACTCTCTCTTCCAGAGTCATTGAGTCCAGTGGCAAGACAAAGTTAAGATGACTGGTGATGGCCTGGGATGCAGTGAATGACTCTAAGAGCTTGAATCAGCCACCTCATAAACTGTTCTCATCAGCCCATTCTGCCAGGGGGAAGTCTTCACATGTTTGGGGGAGACACTCCCCTAACTCACCAATGGTTTTGAGGCCTGTCAATTACCCTCCACCTGGTTTAGCCCATCTGCCAAAACTGTTTTACTGGTAGTATGGCCACTGCTCATGCTATAGCTTCTTGGAGCCACAGATAAAGTTGGGTGACAGATAGACATCTGAAAAAGCGCTGGGCAAGTCCTCACACCAGAAGTGCTAGTCTTCCCTGAAAAACCCATAAGAGAGTGGTCAAGACAGATGAGGACTGAGAAAAGCCCACATTTGGCTAATTATGAAATAGTCGGTAACCTTGAAGAGAGCAGTTTAAATTGAGGAAAGAAGTTGGAAGCCAGAATGTAGAGGGAAGAAAAATGAGAGGAAGTAGAGGCAATAAATATAAACAGATTTTTTTCTATGTGTTTAGCTAAGAAAGGGTAGAAAGATATAGGATGACAGCTTGAGGGGCTAATGAAGGGCACTGATGGTCTTTTTTTTTTTGGTGGGGCAATGAGGGTCAAGTGACTTGCCCACAGTCACACAGCTAGTAAGTGTCAAGTGTCTGAGGCTGAACCTGAACTCAGGTCCTCCTGAATCCAGGGCCGGTGATTTATCCACTGTGCCACCTAGCTGCCCCCTCTGATGGTCTTTTAAAGATAAGATTTGTTTTTATCTACCTTCACTCCTTGCCTGTTAGATAGGACTGAACTCTTGTAGACTAAAGCCTAGACCTTGTTTACCTGTAAATTTTTGGTTTTTACCTTGTTTGCACTTCTAAAACCACCTCTCACCCCTGCCTTTCCTGCTCATTTGCCTGTTTGCCACATCCTTGAAACTGGCTTACTCCATTTGTGCAAATCTCCATTTGCACTAGGACTTCCCCTGGTGACACTCCTCTGCTCCCAAAGCAAGGGAAGGTTCAATCAATACCACAGACACTGCCCAGTTACAGTTCTCACTGGTTCTTTGATCACTGGGCCAGATGATCCACAAGATACAAATTATACATAAAATAAGTTTCACACTCTTTCAATTTCCTTGGGACAGTAATAATCAGATATGAAACCAAGCTTCATGTAGCACCATGATCACAGAGGTTGTAAGGCTCTCCATAGGCGTTTTCTTTTCTTTCTCTCCAGGGCCTCTTGGTACATTAGCAACAATCACAGACTCAGACATAGTATCAAATGATATCCAGTACCCAGTACTACCACCAATAATGCCACCATCAGTTTTCAGTTCTTATCTATACTAAATATTTGACAATAGTGCTACAATGGGTCTTTAGGACTCTTCTCCCAATATTATGGAGACATGATGCCCTACCCCAGAAGAATTATACTGCTCTCTCATTCTATTTTAAATATTGATATTGGAACTGTGCCCAAAGGGCTATAAAACCATGTATGCCCTTTGATCCAGCAATACCACTGCTAGGTTTATATCCCAAAGACATGAAAAAAAAAGAGAGAATAGGACCTATTTGTACAAGAATATTTATAGAAGCTCTCTTTGTGGTGGCTAAGAATTAGAAATCAAAGGGATGCCTATCAACTGGGGAATGTCTAAACAAGTTGTGGTATATGATTGTAATGGAATAATTTAGTGCTATAAGAAATGACAAGCAGGATGATTTCAGAAAAAACCTGAACTTATATGAACTAACATATAGTGAAGTGAACAGAACCAGGAGAATGTTGTATACAGTAACAGCAATATTGTTCAATGAAGAATTGTGAATAACTTAGCTATTCTCAGCAATACAATAATCTAAGACAATCCCAAAGGACCTCCAGAGAAAGAACTGATATTGATGGAACACAGACTGATATATGCTATTTTTCACTTTCTTTTTTTTATTTTTTTCTTTTATTCTTTTTATACAAAATAACTAATATGGAAATGTTTTACATAATTCATATATAACATTGCTACATTGCTTATGGCCTCAAGGAGGGGGGAAGGAAGGGAAGGAGGGAGGGAAAGAATTTGGAACTCAAAACTTTAAATAAAAATATTTATTGAAAAAAAATAAAGAGGGCCTGGAGGTAGGACCAGCTCCAGGTAACAACAACAACAACAACAAATGAATGAATGAATGAATGGATGAATAAATAAAAATATATGTTCACAAAAAGTTGATATATTTTGTTTTTATATCATATTCATTTCTGAATATTTCAAGCCTTCCCATGTGACAAAAGTTACACAAACAGATTGCATCTCTAGAACTCTTATAAGTAAGACTTGATGGGCCAGAATTGCCTGCTTGTTTGCCTACAAACAGGCAGGCATTAGCCAGTGTTCTCCAAGCTCCTAAGGCTTTGATCCTATAGGACTTCCATGGCAAAGTGGCAGTCATGAGAGAATGATGAGGAATCAGTGTGAACTGACCTTTAGGACTTCATTTAAGTGTGGAGCTGATAGTTCACAACTGTTGCCTCCCTGATGGTTTATGAACAGAGGATAATTGAGGTAATCAGAACAAGAGGAAAAGACAGTTGTTGACCAGAGGTAAGTAAGAAATTGACAAAGTGGGACTGGTCAGAAAAACAAAAAGATTGGACTGAGGCAGAATAGGGCCATTAGTGAGACTACCTAGGTCCTATCCCAAGCCCCTTTGCTACTCTCTCAATCCATAGGACAGAGAGAGCCACTTTCATTTACCTGTCCACCACTCACTTCCTATTTTCCCCTCTAATATGGTAGATGGGGGGGTAGGAGACTGAGAAAGCTTTTTCATCCCTGTATCAGCTGCCAGTGAAAGCAACCCATCTTTTGGAATCTTTATTCTAATTGTTTAATTTAATTTCTATGTTATTTGTAGATGATATTAAATGCTAGATGATCATCTGTAATGAGTGTTTGCCTATGAAATATGTAATGGCGGAGGACTGACCTAGAGAAATCAGTCCTTGGAACATGTGCAGATATCCCCCACTTGGTTTCAGTTCAGCCAGCCATGTGGAAATTTACAGAGAGCTGATTTCTGGCCATGAGTGACTAAAGGGTTTATAATGTGTGCTAATGAAGTTTTCTAATGGGCTATGGAGTTGAAAGAACCGGTGACTTTGGAGTTACTGAGCCAGAACTGAATATGTATGCAAAAGGGAAGACCTGCCCCTTCATCAATTTTTTTCCTTTATAGTTTTGAGAGAGTATGACTACTTAGTGCTAGTTGCAAAACTAGGGGAAGAGGAAGGGTGGGAATCCTGTCTTCCACCCAGCTATGACAGCTGGAGCGCATGGCTGCTTCTATCTTTGTGGTTTTCCTCATCTTAGAAAAATGAGTATTCCAAGATGGAAGTGCTTACATGACCTTATGGATTCAGGAGATCTAGAGGTCTGATCAGAGAATGGTAGTAGCCAAGAACAGTGGAAGCAGATGGATGTAGAAAGACAGTCCCCTCAAGGCAGCAACAGCTTCTGAGAGTGGAAAAAAATGGCTGGCTACAATGGACCACAGAAAGACACCAACCCCAAGAATCCAAAAGAAAGCTCCAGCCAGGGGAAATTTCATGGGGACTCCCTAAAGACTTCCAGCTCCAAGAGTGGGTGGTGTGCCTTTACCACATATGTTCTCTACACCTATGCCTCACTATTATGTACTTTTAAGTGGCAGCCCATTCTTCCCAAGGAACTTGTGTGTGCAGAGTCTGTGCCCTACATCTAGAGGGAATGTTTTGTGTTGTTATTGCTCTAACTTCTCAGTAAATACTTAGGAAAAATTTAATGGTATCTACTCGTTGATTGTTGATGAGAAGCACATGAGTAAGGGGCTGAGGTGACTCAGTACTAGAATTCTCAGCCCTTCAGGGTTGCTCCTGAGTGAATAAAAGCAACTAAGTCCTCTGGGGAATCCAAATCATGAGGACAAGGGCAGGCTGGGGAAGTAGCCCCAGAAGGAGTTCTATAAATGCATGGCAAGAGACAGAAAGGGAAACATACTTAAAATGGAATAGAGATTTTGATTTGTTTCTAGCACAGACTGGGTTAGAGCAGAAATAATGAGTACTTTGTTATTAACAGTAATTTTCAAAAGCACAGAGATGCAAAATGCTGTGCTCTGTACGACAAACAGAAAAAATACCAGTTTGGCATAGATTGTAAGTTCCTATAGGGCCACATTGTTTATAACAAGTGCTGAATAAATGTTGATTGTTGAATGAATAAACAACCATTCAGATTATAAGATACTCTATGTGTAAAGCTAGCATTATTAGCCTAGCATAAACAGGAAAGAGGACACCACTTTTGTTCAGAAGGAAGGTGGAGGAAAACTCTGGAGAATATAAAACTTTTTAGGCATGAACAAGACTTTTTTTTTAATTAATAAAGTATTTTATTTTTTTCCATTACATGTAAAGATAGTTCTCAACTTTTGTTTATACAAGCTTTACAATTTCAGATTTTTCTCCCTCCCTCCCCTCCCTCCCCCTCCCCTAGACAGCAGGTAATCTGATATAGGTTATATATATATACACATAATAACATTAAACATATTTCTGCATTAGTCCTGTTATAAGAGAAAAAAATCAGAGCAATGATGAAAAACCTCAAAATAGAAAAAAACAACAGCATCAAAAACAAAAGAAATAGTATAGTGCATTCAGCATCTATACTCTGCAGTTCTTTTTTTTTTTCCTTGGATTTGGAGATCCTCTTCCATCACAAGTTCCCTGGAACTCTTCTGTGCTATTGCATTGGTGAGAAGAATATAGTCCATCACAGTAGATCAACACTCAATGTTGATGATACTGTGTACAATGATGAGCAAGACTTTTAAAAAATTATTATTATTATTATTTTATGTTTGTTTTGCAGGGCAATGAGGGTTACAAGGTCACACAGCTAGCAAGTGTCAAGTGTGTGAGTTCAAATTTGAACTCAGGTCCTCCTGAATCCAAGGCCAGTACTTTATCCACTGCGCCACCTAGTTGCCCCCAACTTTTTTTTTTAAATGAAAGAAAATTAATGACTATTTTATCTAGGAGGTGTACCACAGTGGAAGTACCTGAATAGCATCAAAGTACTTGGTGAAAGGCCCTGTATGGGATGATGATGGACTTGAGTCAGTTCAGATTCTGAGGATGGGGTCTGAAAAGTACCCAGCCCCCAGTCTCTGTTATAGTCAGTTCCTTCTCTCTCTGCCTAAGTTTTATTGCTTGTCAGTTCTTTGCTCATTAGCACCATTTACCCTTGCTTAGCATTATCCTTGTCAGCTATGTCTTAGTTTTACTGCCTGTAATAAAAATTGTGTCTCTGGCCGGCCAGCCTGGTACCCATCTTCCCTCCTCCTACATGTCAGACCCCCAGTCCTTGTTTAATTGTGACCAGATAGATGTTTTCCTGCCTCCCCCTTTTTCGACATTCCTAAGCCTTATCAGCCCCTGGTACTCGTTAACCCCTCCTCTTCCCTTGGTTTGATCTTGTTCCCCCTCCTCTTTTCCCCCTTGTTTCTGGAACACATACACATGTCTCCATACATTGATCATGAGCTAAGCACGCACCCTGGGTGAGACAGGATTGGATGTTAGATTGTGAGCTTACCCAGTTTCCCCCCCAAAAAATTCCTATAAAAATCCAAAGCATGAGCCTCCTATTGCAGTCTCAATCTCAGTATTGGGGTCACCTGTTCTCATGAGAATGTAATAAATCTGTCTCTGCTTGACTTGGTGGTCTCCTCGAGTTATTTGGGTAAACTGAGGCAGTTTGTCTCAAACAGACCTGAAAATGAATGGTAAAAATCTTAAAAACAAACTTCTACTTCACAATTTTGCCTGGTCCTTTTAGTAGTTATGTAACCTGCTAAATATCTCATTTCTAAGTAGATTTCTTAAACTGAAGTTATTCCTTCAATTTAAAATTTTCATGTGAAAATAACCTTGTCATAAAAATAGGACCCAGACCAAGAATCGGATTATCTAAGAGGCCCAGAGGAGTCAATAAAAGCATCATCCTCCCTGGGTTCATTCTTTTTTTTTTTTTGGTGAGGCAATTGGGGTTAAGTGACTTGCCCAGGGTCACACAGCTAGTAATTGTTAAGTGTCTGAGGCCAGATTTGAACTCAGGCCCTCCTGACTCCAGGGCTGGTGCTCTATCCACTGTGCCACCTAGCTGCCCCCCCTGGGTTCATTCTTTCAAGTTGTACTGCACTAGTAGGTTAGGTTTCCCAGAAAACAATGCCTACTGCTCCCCTCAGGGTTCTCTGGGTGCCCTTGAGGGCTTGGGGTTTCTATTACTGTCACCCAGAAACCATCATCCAGTGTGCTTCATAATAGCAATCAGTTGATATCAATTGCAAAGAGATGCTTATTGAGGTCTATAGCAAGGACAGAAGTTACAAAAACATCCTCTAACCTTGGGGTTGTACCCCTTCCCTTGCAATCTGGGGAGATTAGGCTTGTACTTAAAGTAGTTGGTATAATTGATTGCCTCCAACCTGGGGCCACACCCTCTTCCCTGTGTGAGGCATGCACGTGTGCACACTGCCCCCCCCACCAACACACACACACACACACACACACACACACACAAGGTCCTTAGGCTAAGTGGGATCAAACTTGAGGTTCAAAGGTAGTGAGCCACAAATGTAGGGAATATGTGGACTGAGGAGCACCCCAAGGCTTTAGGAGTCTTTTTCTCTCCTCACATACTCCCTGCCAAGTTTACTTTGGGGAAAGGTGTTGCTATAGATAAATTGCTCCATTGTTCAGCTGGGCTAACCTCTTGCAAAATGTGGTATTTTAGATGATGGGTTAATCCAAAACTAGGAAGTGTTAAAGTAGGTTGCTTGACTGCTGCCATTCTAGTTACTAGTGAGTCTTCTAATGGCTTTGATGGGACTCCTGGGCACTCCTCCTGGAATACTTTTGTCTTAGACCAAGAACAAATAAACATCAAAGACCGAAGCACCAGGTATTCACAAACAAATGAGAGTCTGGTAGGGGATAGAGTAGCCAGTGATCTTCTTCTAGGCAACCCTAGAATCCAGTGCAGTGGATAGAATGTTGGTCCTTGAGTCAGCAAAACCTGAGTTCCAAATGGCCTCAGACACTTACTAGCTGTGTGACCCTGGTAAAATGGGGATAATAACACCCACCTCCCAGGGCTGCTGTGAGGATAAAGATGAAATATTCTCTCTTTCTCTCTCTCCTCCCCCCTCTCCCCCCCCCCCCCCCCCCGCCCCTTCCCTCCCCTCCCCCACAAGAGTGCTGGACTTGGAGTCAGGAAAATCAGAATTCAAACTGGCCTCAGATGCTTAGCAGCTGTGTGACCCTGGGTAAATCATTTAACCTCCATTTGCTTGTTCCTTCAACTGTAACATGGGGATTATACTAGTACTTATCTCCCAGAATTATTGTGAAGATCAGATGAGATATTTGTAAAGCATTTGGCACAGTGCCTAACACATAGTAAGCACTATATAAATGCTTATTCCCTTACCCTTCTTTCACCCGGCAGCCCACAGCAAGTTTTGCATTGCTCACTACCAGAAGTCAAAATGCAAAAGAGCTTAGGAAGAGGAGTATAAATCTTTTTGTAAGCAAAATCAGTTCTACCTCCATGCCTCCAGAGTCAGCAGTCCTTCAGGTTCCTCAGACAACCAGACGACTCCACCTCACTGCAACAGTCTAGTTAAACTGAAATAGGTTCACTGAGCCCTCACATCTTGGATTGGAAACAGACAGGTTGCTCTGTACAACTCACCAAGAAGGGCAAATCTGAGCATGTTCAAAGGATGGGGTCCTCATTGGTCAGTCCTCTATAAGAGTGCTATATGAGGGTTTTCTTATTGTGTATTATGCCCCATTGAGAGATTGTGAACTCCAAAAGGGTAGGGAACATATTTTAATTATTTCTGTTATCTCCCACCCTTGAAGTGAAAGTTCATAGCAGAAGCCAAACTGGTAGTATGTTGTTGATTCTATGTGGTAGTGCTGAGTGGAAAGATTACATCTAACTGCTGCATGAGTAAAATCTGAAACCACACATCGAGCAAATCCTGGTGATTATAAACTCTTTATTATTCACTCTAATATTATTGGAAGAGTCATCATGTACTAACTATATCCTGGCTCTACTATCTGTGGGTGGGATAGTGACCTTTAGACCAACTTAACTTTTTTAAATTATTTTTTAAAATAATAAACATTTTTATTTAAAGTTCTGAGTGCCAAATTTTATCCCTCCTCTCCTACTCCTTCCCCCTCCCTGAGGCAGTAAGCAATGAGATATAGGTTATACATGTGCAGTTATGTAAAATATTACTATGTTAGTAGCTTTGTATAAGAAAACTTGAATAAAAGAAAAAATGAAAAAGTGAAAAATAGCATGGTTCGGTCTGTGTTCAATCAATATCAGTTCTTTCTTTGGGGATAGATAGTATTGTCATGGGGGGAAAGGTAGGGCTCCTTAGGTATTCCTCAATAAAGAATTACACTCTGGGGCAGCTAGGTGGCACAGTGGATAGACCACCAGCCCTGGAGTCAGGAGGACTTGAGTTCAAATCCGGCCTCAGACACTTAACACTTACTAGCTGTGTGACCCTGGGCAAGTCACTTAACCCCAATTGCCTCATCCAAAAAAAAAAAAAAGAATTACACTCTTATACACAGTCCAATTAGAATTAAAGTCGTCTTTTATTTGACACTAGAGAAAGAGACTGAGTAGGAAGTCAAAGACCACCCCTGGGGAGAAGGGCTTAGAAACAACCTTCTCTGAGAACAGAAGGAAGGCAAAAGCTTTTATAGAGGTATCCACTTGAAAACTGGAAAGTTCCCTTTTGGGGTGGGGTGGAGAAAGCTTGGATGCTTGTCATATTCCTGAGAGTCAAGGGGGATTTTTCTTTTGAAATGATGTACTGACCTTTGGGGTTATCTCTGTCTCCTAGCACCAGTCATCTAATTGACTTTCCTGCTGTAGAATTTTATCTCCTCTTACTTCTTAGGTATGTCCATCCTGATATCTAGTTGGTCAATCTAAACTTTAATAGTCCCTTGATTCCTCCATCTGGTCACCTTTGGTTTTGCTTCTCACAGGAGAAACTTCTGATTTATCCTAAACTTCATGGCATTATGCTACATCATGAGTACTTTGGGATTGTCTTGGATTATTGTATTGCTCAGAATGGTCATGTTAAGTCATTCACAGTTCTTGAATTATTTATTTGCATTTACATAATGATTTTTATAGAATTTTATAAATGTACCAACCATTTGGTAACAAGTTAGGTCTTATGTGTTATAATTTTGTCTACTGTGTTGTGTTTTTTTGGGGGGGGAGGGGGGCTAATGAGGGTTAAGTGACTTGCCCAGGGTCACACAGTTAGTAAGTGTCAAGAGTCTGAGGCTGGATTTGAACTCAGGTACTCCTGAATCCAGGGCTGGTGCTTTATCTACTGCGCCACCTAGCTGCCCCCGTCTACTATGTTTTAAAGAAATTATTATTATTATTATTATTATTGTCTGGGACTGGTGATTTCAAAACTCCCTCTACCATCTTTTTTGGGGGTAATTTACAGAGAACAGCATTGAGAGGTTAAATGACTGGTCCATGGTCACACAGGCAATATTTATCAAACACTAGACTTGAGAGTAAGAAAAATCAACAAATACTAATTTTCTATGTGTCAGGTACTATAATAGGCACTGGAAGAATACAAAGACAAAAGGAAGCAAAGATCTTAAATTCTCTAGAAGGTGACAACATATAGACATGGGGCAGCTAAATGGTACAGGTATTGGGGCTGAAATTCAAGAAAACCTGAGTTGAAATCCAGCCTTAGACCCTTACTAGCTGTGTAATCCTGGGCAAGTCACTTAACTTTCATTTGTAAAATGAGAATAATAGCGCCTTCCTCCCAGGGTTGTTAGGAGACTAAAATATTTGAAAAGCACTTAACACAGGGCCTGGTTTATAGCAGGCATTAAATAAATGTTAGATATGATTATTATCATGAGCATATACAAAATATACCCCAAATAAATACAAGATAGTTGAAGTCACTAATAGCTGGAGAAATTTAGGAAAAGCGTCATCTAATAGCCTCATCCTTAAGTCCTCCACTTTCCATGTATTTTACCCCAAAGGTAAGGCTTTGGCACAGCACAGTATGTCATTCAGAGTATAACTATTTGACCAGAGGGTCCTAAAAACTTGGAGTACAAAGAATATTCTGTATTTAATTTCAAAGTATATAATTTCAAACACAGTTTCATTAATCCTTCTATTTTGTTACAAATTAACAAAAAAAAAATTAGGCCTTTAGTTATCATTTCTACAATCTGTTTCCATTTCCTAATCCCCCCTAGTGCAGATTGTAAAATGAAAGGGTTAGATTACGTTGTCTTTCAGGTCCATTACAACTGTGACAGCCTGAGTCTCTGCTGCTTCTCTTTTGTAGTCACTGAGAAAGTAGAATCCATAGTCTGTCTAGTTCTGCCATTTGTTTCCAGGGTGAATCTGATTACTTCATGGTTAATAGAAATTGAACTGGTTATTCATCTGGTTTTTCTGATTCCTCTAGATGTCTCCTTGAACTAGTCTCTTTCTTGAGTGCACATAATCCAGCACAAATGTTCAGGCACATTGCCTTCTCCCTAAATTATACTTTTCCTCTCATTTCCAAATATTTTAATGTGCTGAACTCCAGTTTGCTAAAATGCTTCCTACAGTTTACATAATAGTAAGCTAGAAACCTTAGATTTGTCTAGTCTGGCACTTTATAGGCCAAACAATAATTTGGAACAAGGCTTCTTAAACTTTTTTCATTTGTGATCCCTTTTTGCTTGATAAATTTTTACATGATCCCAAGTATATATGTATATAAAATAGGTATACATAAACTTTTACTGTTGCCAAATTTTTCACAACTCCAACATTTAGCTACAGAATTTTTTTGTTTGTTTTTGTTTTTGTTTTTATGCGAGGCAATGAGGATTAAGTGACTTGCCCAGGTTCACACAGCTAGTGTCAAGTGTCTGAGGCTGGATTTGAACTCAGGTCCTCCTGAATCCAAGGCCACTTTGCCACCTAGCTGTCCCCAGAATTTTTTTTTTAAGTGAGGCAATTGGGGTTAAGTGACTTGCCCAGGGTCTCACAGTTAGTAAGTGTTAAGTGTCTGAGGTCAGATTTGAACTCAGGTAGTCCTGAATCCAGGGCTGGTGCTCTATCCACTGCGCCACCTAGCTGCCCCTAGCTACAGAATTTTAAATTTAAGTTTTGTTTTAGACCAATAAAATATAAAAATACTACTTTCTTTATGCTTTTCTATGGCAGAATTAAATTGCTAAAGCAGTGAGAATATCTAAGGTCCCTCCTAGCTCCAAAATATCATGACAATGAAACTAATTTATTTAAGAATCAGGAATTACTGTGCAAGTTTAGTTGGCTGTATTGATGTTCATTGTAAATCTTTTAATAAAACATTTTGTATACAGAAATCAATAGCACATGTATAAAGCTTCAGTTTCTGGTCAACTACATATATCTAGGTCAGTACTAAGGGGACTCATGGGATAATGAGTCTTGGGTTGCTTCTGGCTATGTGTGGTCTGAAGGACATGGAACTTGGGTAATACCCAGAAAACCTTGAGAAGTTCCTGGATCCTCCCCCTACCCTAAAGCAACAACAGGAGGGCAGGGTTCTATGTCACTTAAAAAAGGAGAAACAGCTTTGGGCTGACTCTCTTCCTTCTACTTCTTTCATGTAGAAAATAGTATTCCCTGACACTAGATTTCCTGTTTAGGGGTGGGAGGGTTGGG
The DNA here is from genome assembly GCF_019393635.1 of Dromiciops gliroides. NCBI lineage: Eukaryota > Metazoa > Chordata > Mammalia > Microbiotheria > Microbiotheriidae > Dromiciops > Dromiciops gliroides. Next base: position 180,277,041 of record NC_057864.1, on the reverse strand, counting down.
CTGTATTCTTTCCTCCATTCCCAGAAACTATTTCCATGTAAATCACTGGACTCAACTGGGAGAGCTTGTACCTGAGGATCCAGCTGCCTTTTCTCCTGTTTCCTTTCCTGAGTAGCTGATCAAATATTATCATTTTTTAAAAATATATTTTTTTTGGAGTTGCAAATTCTCTCTCTTCCTCTAGCCTCTCCCCCACCCACTGAGAAGGCAAGCTATATGACACCCATTATATATGTGAAGCCATGTAAAACATTTCCATACTGGACTCTTCCCTCCCCTCACAAAGAAACAAAATGAAGAAAATAAAAATTATATGCTTCAATCTGTAATCAGAGTCCATCAGTTCTCTATGTGGAGCTGGATAGTATTTTCCATCATGAGTACTTTGGAACTGTCTTAGATCAATGTATTGATCAGAGTAATTAAGTCTTTAATAGTTGATCATTGTTACAATATTGCTGTTACTCTGTGAAGTGTTCTGTTTCTGCTTGCTTTACTTTGCATCAATTCATATAAATCTTCCCAGGTTTTTCTGAAACCATTCCCATAATCTTTTCTTACAGAATAAAAAAATAATTTACCACAACTTTCTTTAGCCGTTCCCCAATTGATGGGCATTCCCTCAGTTTCTGATTTTTTTGCCACCACAAAAGAGAGCTGATATATATATATATCTATATATATATCTATATCCTTTTCCTTGACCTCTTTGGTCAAAAGATCTAGTAGTGGCATATCTGGATCAAAGGGTATACATACTTTTATATCCCTTTTGGCATAGTTCCTAATTGTTCTCCAGAATGGTTGGACCAGTTCAAAGTTCCACTGACAGCCCATTAATGTCCCTATTTTTCCTCATCTCTCCAGCAGACCAAATATCACCTTAAGTAGCTGTCCAGTGAATATGGACAAGGTGACCATGAACAAGGTGGTGCTGATAGCAAAGGGAATTTCTCCATCAGGAAAATGGCCAATTACAAAAGACCTATTTGGGTAGCATAAAGGTGAAGTGAAATGTAGAATGTATATTCAGTGGGCCCTCAAACTGCTTAAGTACTGAGTTTAAGTATCAACCTCCCAAAAGAGTGTGACAGTAATCATGCTAAATGACTGAATCTTCTTTCAAGTCTTGTCAATGCCCATTGTGAGTCTGTTATGTCATATTAGAATTTCACTTGTGTGTAGGAAAAAATACCTGTCCCATACCTGAGATTCATATATACACTGAGTAGGAGTAAGGCTGGTGAGTTTGCACAGCCCTGTCTCATTTAAATCCAATTCACTACAGGTTGGGATATCAACTCCCCCATGTCATGGTTCTCTTCAAGAATGAAGGAGAAATGGGGAGGGGGTGGGGCAGAGGTGGATGGCTGAGGAAAGGCTGTGACTTGCCTGAGCTCTTCCCAAGACCCCTCCAAATACCTTCAAATAATGCCATAAGACAATTCCTGGTGCAGCAGAGTCCACAAAGAGATAAGGTGAAATAATTTTCCAGCCAAAGACAACTTAGAAGGTCAACAGGAAAGGTCTGTTGTACCAGGATGAGAGTGGAGTGTAGCCCAGCATAGCCCCAGCCCTAGCCCCAGCCCCAGCAAGCCAGGAGCAGGCTTGAATCAATAGCAGCAGCAACAGCAGCAACTGCTTCTGGAACTCAGCCCACAGATGGTAAAGGGGTTGAACAACTGGTCAGAAGGAGAGTGCCGGGATCTCTTTGCAAGCACTGAGGCAGGACTCTGTTATTTTGCCCATACTCAGATTCAGGTTACAGTCTTGGGTGGTGGTCCCAGGCAGGGGAGAAGCATAAGCACACTGGAGCTTGTGACCACAATGGAGTGGGACTCTTTTCATAGTTCCAGGGCAGAAAAACAGGCCTGTGTTTGCTTGCAGACAGGCCAGGAGAGTAGTAGACATACCTCTCCTTAAATCATACCACCTTGGAAGAACTAAAAAGTTATAAGTTCCTACAAGTATCTCTGAAAACAGCTGCAGAAACTCTCTGAAGCTTGGGGAAGTGTACCCTCTACCCTGGAAGCAGTGCCTCACTTTAACAAAGTGTTAAAAGTCAAGAAGTAGACTAGGAAAATGAGCAAACAGAAAAAAATGCTGACCAGGTGACAAGGAAGATCAAAATACACCCTCAGAAGATAACAGAGTCAAAGCTCCTACATCCAAAGCTTCCAAGAAAGATATAAATTGTTCTCGGGCCACAGAAGCTCTCAAAAAGCCCTTTGAAAATAAAATAAGAGAGGTAGAGGGGAAAATGGAAAGAAAAATTAAAGTGATGTAAGAAAATCATTTTTTAAAAAGTCAACAGTATGGTAAAGGAGACACAAGAAAATACTTAAGAAAATAACACCTTAAAAAACAGACTAGGTGGCACAGTGGATAAAGCACTGGCCCTGGATTCAGGAGAACCTGAGTTCAAATCCAGCCTCAGACACTTGACACTTACTAGCTGTATGACCTTGTGTAAGTCACTTAACCCTCATTGCCCCGCCCAAAAAAACAAAATCCAAAAAACAACACAGACTAGGCCAAATGGTAAAAAAGGTACAAAACCTCACTGAAGAAAATAACTCCTTAAAAATTAGGATTGATCAAATGGAAGTTAATAACTTTATGAGAAATCAAGAAACAATGAAACAAAACCAAAAGAATGAAAAAATAGAAGGCATTGTGAACTATCTCACTAGAAAAACTGACCTGGAAAATAGATTCAGGAGAGATCATTTGAAAATTATTGGACTACCTAAAAGCTTTGATCAAAAAAAAGATCCTAGACTTCATCTTCCAAGAAATGTCAGGGAAAATTGCCCTGATATTCTAGAACCAGGAGGTAAAACAGAAATTGAAAGAATCTACCAATCACCTCCTGAAAGATATTGCAAAATGAAAACTTCAAATTCCAGAGCTCCCAGGTCAAGGAGAAAATACTGCAAGCAGCCAGAAAGAAACAATTCAAGTATTGTGGAGCCACAGTCAGGATAACATAAGATTTAGTAGCTTCTACATTAAAGGATCAGAGGGTTTAGAATATGATTTTCCAGAGGGCAAAGGAACTAGGATTACAACCAAGAATCACTAATCCAGCAAAACTGTATATAATCTTTCAGGGGGAAAAATGGGAATTCAATGAAAGAGAAGACTTTCAGGCATTCTTGATGAAAAGACCTTAGCTGAATAGAAACTTTGATTTTCAAATACAAGAATCAAGAAAAACATAAAAAGGTAAAGGGCGGGGGCAGCTACGTGGCCCTGTGGATAAAGGATTGGCCCTAGATTCAGGAGGACCTGAGTTCAAATCTAGTCTCAGTTACTTGATACTTATTAGCTGTGCGACCCTGGGCAAGTCACTTAACCCTCATTGCTCTGCAAAAACAAACAAATAAATACATAAACAAATAAAGGTAAGCAGGAAAAAGAAATCATAAGAGATATTAAAAAGGTTAAATTGTTTACATTCCTACATGAGAAGATGATACTTGTAACTCATAAGAACATTTTCATTATTAGGGTGGGTGGATGGAGTATATTTAGACAGAGGACACAGGTGTGAGTTGAAATATGAAGGGATGATATCTTTAAAAAAATAAAATTAAGGGGTGAGAGAGGAATGCACTTTAAGAAAGGGAAAGGGAGAGGTGGAATGGGGTAAACTATCTCTCATAAAAGAAGCAAGAAAAAACTTATACAGTAGAGGGGAAGATGGGGGAGTGAGTGAACCTTATTCTCATCAGAATTGGTTCAAAGAAGGAATAACATACACACTCTATTGGGTATAGTAATCTATCTTACCCTGCAGGAAAATAGGAGGGGAAGGGATAAGGGAGTTGGGGTGACAGAAGGAAGGGCAGATTGGGGGAGGGGGCAATCAGAAGCAAAACACTTGAGGAAGGACAGGGTGAAAGGAGATAGACAATAGAGTAAGTGTCATGGGGAGGGAATAGGGAGGAGGGAAATACAGTTAGCAATAGAACTGAATTTTTTTTTTTTTTTTGATGAGGCAATTGGAGTTAAGTAACTTGCCCAGGGTCACACAGCTAGTAAGTGTCAAGTGTCTGAAGCCGGATTTGAACTCAGGTCCTCCTGAATCCGGGGCCAGTGCTCTATCCACTGCATCACCTAGCTGCCCCACTGTGAAAAAACTTTGAAGCAAGTTTTTCTAACAAAGACCTCATTTCTCAAACACGTAGAGAACCGAGTCAAACTAATTAAAATAAGAGGCATCTCCAAATGATAAATGATTAAAAGAGATGAAGAGTTTTCAGATTAAATAATCAAAGCTATCTATAGCTATATTTAAAAAAATGCTCTAACTCACTATTGATTTGAAAGATGCAAGTGACACCTATTGAATTGGATAATAGGACAGCAGAGGAAAATGACAAATGTAGGGGATAAGGGGGAAATGAGACATTAATGCACTGTTGGTGGAGTTGTAAACTGATTCAAACATTTTGTAGAGCAATTTGGAACTATGGCCAAAGGGCTATAAAACCATGCATACTCTTTGACCTGGTAATACTACTACTAAGTTGGTATCTAAAAAGAGATAAAAAACATAAAGTTAAAGGACCTTTATGTACAAAAAATATTTATGGTGGCCCTTTTCTGGTGCAAAGAATTGGAAACTGAGGAGATGCCCATCAATTGGGGAATGGCTGAACAAATTGTGGGATGAGATTATGATGGAACACTATTGTGCTATAAGAAATGATGAAAAACTGCTGGGAAAACTGGAAGATAGTATGGCAGAAATTAGGCATTGACCAACATCTTACACCTTATACTAAAATAAGGTCAAAATGGGTACATGATTTAGACGTAAGAGGTGATACCATAGGTAAATTAGGAGAGGAAGGAATAGTCTACCTTTCAGATCTTTGGAAAGGAGAACAGTTTATGACCAAACAAGAGATAGAGAATATTATGAAATGCAAAATGGATGATTTTGATTACATTAAATTAAAAAGGTTTTGTACAAACAGAAGCAATGCATCCAAAATTAGAAGGGATGCAGAAAGCTGGGAAACAATTTTTATGGCCAGTACTTCTGATACCAAATTTATATGAATCCAAGTCATTCCCCAATTGAGAAATGGCCAGTACTTCTGATAAAGGCCTCATTTCTAAAATATATAGGGAACTAAATCAAATTTATAAGAATCCAAGTCATTCCCCAATTGAGAAATGGTCAAAGGATATGAACAGGCAGTTTTCTGATGAAGAAACCAAAGCTATCTATTCCCATATGAAAAAATGCTCTAAATCTCTAATGATTAGAGAGATACAAATTAAAACAACTCTGAGGTACCACCTGACACCTATCAGATTGGCTAAAATTACAAAAAAGGAAAATAATAAATGTTGGAGAAGCTGTGGAAGAATTGGAACACTAATGCATTGTTGGTGGAGCTGTGAATTGATCCAACCATTCTGGAGAGCAATTTGGAATTATGCCCAAAGGGCAATAAAGCTGTCCATACCCTTTGACCCAGCAATACCACTTTTGGGTCTTTTTCCCAAAGAAATCATGGAAAGGGGAAAGGGACCCACATGTACAAAAATATTTATAGCTGCTCTTTATGTGGTGGCAAGGAACTGGAAGTTGAGGGGATGCCCATCAATTGGGGAATGGCTGGACAAGTTGTGGTATAGGAATACAATGGAATACTATTGTGTTGTAAGAAACGATGAGCAGGAAGAGTTCAGAGAAATCTGGAGGGTCTTGCGTGGGCTGATGATGAGTGAGATGAGCAGAACCAGAAGAATATTGTACACAGTATCATCAACATTGAGTGTTGATCTACTGTGATGGACTATATTCTTCTCACCAATGCAATGGTACAGAAGAGTTCCAGGGAACTCATGATAGAAGAGGATCTCCAAATCCAGGAAAAAAAAAAAAGAATTGTGGAGTATAGATGCTGAATGAACCATACTATTTCTTTTGTTTTTGTGTTGATGTTTTTCTATTTTGAGGTTTTTCATCATTGCTCTGATTTTTCTCTTATAACATGACTAATGCAGAAATATGTTTAATGTTATTATGTATGTATATATATGTGTATGTATATATATATGTGTATATATATATATATATATATATATATATATATATATATATATATATATATATAAAACCTATATCATATTACCTGCTGTCTAGGGGAAAGGGGAGGGAGGGAGGGAGAAAAATCTGAAATTGGAAAGCTTGTATAAACAAAATTTGAGAACTATCTTTACATGGAACGGGAAAAAATTAAAATACTTTATTAATTTTAAAAAAATGCTACCTACTTCTGAGAGATAATGAACCAGAGGTGTCGAATTAGACATATTTGGGGGGGGGCAGAGAAAAAGTAAATATGGGTTAAACTTTATATAATAAACTCTCTTCTCTGTCAATGACAGGGTAAACAACACATTTAATCTTTTTTTTTTTTTGTGAGGCAATTGGGGTTAAGTGACTTGCCCAGGGTCACACAACTACTAAGTGTTAAGTGTCTGAGGTGGGATTTGAACTCAGGTACTCCTGACTCCAGGGCCGGTGCTCTATCCACTGCACCACCTAGCTGCCCCAACACATTTAATCTTTATCATTAGTTTGTTTTAAAAAAAAGACTAACACTAGGGCAAGTTAAACTGCTTTACAGTTTTCAAATCACCATATACAATTTAGTGATAGTTATAATTAAAACAAATTTGTCATTTTGTAAAACTTGTATTGCCCCACCAATATTCTAATTTTCTCTCCTCTAAGTTATTCCCACTTATTAACTGTATCTGTTAAGAAAGGAATATGTTTGTATATAACCTATATCAGATTGCTTTCTGTCTTGGGGAAGGGGAAGGAAAGGAAGGGAAGGAGAAAAATTTGGAAAAATCTTATGAAAACAAATGTTGAAAACTATCTTTATATGTAACTGGAAAACAATAAAATATTTTATGATAAAAAAGAAAGGAATATATTTGAGTCTAACACTGAGTCTCAGAAACTTTAGAAAGCGGGAGGGGGTAAAGAAGTATGGTATTATTTTTTTGGCCCATCATCATATTTTTATTAAATTTATGTCTGACTCAAGTTGGTTCGGATGTAGTCTAAGTTCCTGGAAAGTGAGCCAATGTTTATTTCTGATACTGTTTCATAATAGTCAAACTATATGATAATCTAAAACTTTGTGGTAAACTAGCTGAGGCAGAGTTGTTTTACATGTAGAGGAAGGAAATGACATTTTGCAATAGAAAATTTTCTAAGACATTTAAAATTCTAAACTGGGGGAGTGAGAAGAGAGATAGAGGTATAGGGGAGAGAGAAGGAAACACTGCCTGAAAACAGAGGAAGAAGATATATTCAAGAAAACCTTATCAGGGACATAAAGAAAAACTGCCTCCACTGATAAAGTATAAAAATGGAAACCAAATATTCAAGGAGAGACAGTTGTAGTGAATGGGACACTAGACTTGAAGTTAAGAAAGACTTGGATTTAAATCTCTCCTTAGAGAGTATTAACCTTTCTGTATTTTAGTTTACCTGTAAAATGACAGGGCTGGACTTCTGGAGTCTCTGAAACTATAATTACATTGCAGGTAATTGCTATTTGCATAATAGAAATAGGAGAAAAGACATCTCTCTTACTTGGTAAGGCTGGCTCATTTCTCCTGTCTCTAATCTATCCTCCACACACTCCTTTCATTATTCTTAAAGCTTTGGTTCGATCATGTCACTCCTCTGCTCAAGAAGTTTCAATGGCTCCCTATTGCCTCCAGGACAAAACGCTATTTCTCTGTCATTTAAAGCACTTTAAGGCAAAATTCCCAAGTGCAGGAGCCAGATTAAAATATAATTGGGAAATTTTTAACAAAAATAAATAAAAGGGACAGCTAGGTGGCTCAGTGGATAGAGCACCAGCCCTGGATTCAGGAGGACCAGAGTTCAAATCTGGCCTCAGACACTTGACACTTACTAGCTGTGTGACTCTGGGCAAGTCACTTAATCCTCACTGCCCCTCTTAAAAAAAAATAAATCTGGGAATCAAAAGTATTAAAGTCCCTACTATTTACAAGGTACTATGTTAGGGGAAACAAAGGTAAAAACAGTCCCTGCCTCTCATGGACCTACAGTTAACTGGGTAGAGCCAAACATACCCAAGTTAACTAACATAAGCTATATACCAAGTAATTACAAGGAGAAATGGATAATAACTGAAAGGATCTGGAAAGGGCTTCAGAGTAAGTGATATCTAACTGAAGAAAGGGAGGGGTTCTATCTATCCCAAATATTATTATCCACTCTATCAGAAAGCATCAATTCCATTTTAAAGGTGCAGAAGGATAGAATGTTCTATATGAGGAAAAGCCAGAGGGCCAGTTTGATTGAAATAAAGAACACATGAAGGGGGATTATTATTTTTTTTCTTTTTTGGTGAGGCAATTGGGGTTAAGTGACTTGCCCAGGGTCACACAGCTAGTAAGTGTTAAGTGTCTGAGGCCGGATTTGAACTCAGGTACTCCTGACTCCAGGGCCGGTGCTCTATCCACTGTGCCACCTAGCTGCCCCAATGAAGGGGGATTATTATGAAATAAAACTAAAAAGTTGGAGAAGAAGGGGAGGAATGCAAATTATAAATTCAGCTTGAAATGGCAGACTGGGGATCTTTTATTTTATTTTATCCTAGAAGCAGAGAGGCACATAACATGGTATTGAAAGTATTTTGAGGCAAGACAGCTAAAACAAGGGCTAACTGTGGGCACTAAATGGGAGATTTACAGCTCTAGCTTCCCAATTCCTGAACTGCATCCTGCTTTTACCTGAGGGAAAAAAAAACCCAAACAACTTCGTCACTACACCTAAATGTGATCAGCTTTTAGCCACCCACTGAGATTGGAGAAACCAGTTCTGCTAGCTTTTCAGCATGTGGCTCTGGTTTTGACAAGCTACCCTTGAAGGCTCTCCAACATCAATGGTGAGATGGTCCCATAAACAGCCACCTAAAAGTGAAAAATGACTCAAACTGTGTGTGGATCTACAATTCTGTGGTTTTTCTTTTTTTCATTCATCTATGACAAAGGAAAGACTATTTTGCTCTTAAGCAACTACCCGGCATTTATAGACGAGAGAAGAGGTTTACCCAGGTACTTGGAGTAAAGACATCATGGCTTGTTGTGGTAGGTTCATTCTTATAAGATGGAGGGAAAGACCTGGGTTCTAGTCCTGTCTTGGGTAGATTACTTCTCTTCTCTAGGCCTCTTGGTCCTCCTCTGTCTGGGTTGGATATCTCAAAGGTCCCTTCCAGTTGGGGCTCACTAGGCCTCACACGCTTTAGGAAAGCACCAGTAACCTTTTCCATCACTGCTCAAAGGGCAACATTCCCACCCAGGAAGATGATTTAGGGCCTTTGGACCGGCCAAGGAGCTTGACGGCTGCCCGCTTGACCTTTGAGGCTCTGGCCTGGCAACTGGGAACCTCATGACTGCACAGACATATCGAGATGGGGGGAGTGAGGTGACTCAGATAACCAGCCCTTTCAAAGCCCAACCCGACCTTTTCCTTCAAGGACCCCTAGCTCCTCCTCAACCCGGGAAACAAAATGGTTTCACGCCTCGAGGGTCTGCGGCAAAGTGCGGGCACGTGACCCCGCACTGCGACAGTCTCAATCTGGCCGCGTCCCATTGGTCAGCGGGAATGATACATCCCCGCGGAGGCGAGGGGGGGCGGGGTCTGGGGTGGTGACGCACGCACGCCTACGCACGCGCGCGGGAGGGGGGGCCGGATTGCCTAGCCCGAGCTGCCGAATCTGCTAGGTGATTCTGCGGTAGCTGCGGCGACGGTGGCGGCGGCTGCTGCGGCGACGGGAAGGAAGCGGCCACGGAGGACAGCAGTGGCTACAGGTAAAATGGCGGTGGAAAGGCGGTTTCCGAGTGGGGATAAGGGCACCCTTCTTCTCGCCCGCTCCGCCGCCTAGGCAGCTAGGGGGATGGGCTGACAGGCCCGGGAGTGGGGGGAGGGGGGAGGGAGGGGTCGAGGAATCAAAGGCTGATAAGCCACTCGGACCCGCTGCGGGCCTCCGGGGTCTGCGGCTAGCGGGAGAGTGGAAGGGGCTTGCAGAGGCCGAGGGATAGTGGTGGGGTGCTGAAGCTCTTCGGCTCCGACTGGGGAGACTCCCCATCCTGGCGCCCCACCTTGCCATCCTCTTCCCACTCGGTTTTCCCATTCTCTTCTTCGCCCTTTCACCCTTTACTCCCCCCCTCTCCCGCCTTCTTTCTTGCCTCCCCCCCCCCCCAGCCTCACTCAGGAGACCGACATGATTTCATAGGGAAAATCGTTTTTGTTCCCACCCTTGAGGACAGAAAACAAGGCAAGCAAATTAATTTCCGAAATATATTCACACAAACACCCCTTGTTCTCTTCCTCCCAGCTCCCAAATATCTAGGGGAAGGACCCAGAGAAACGATGTCCTGATTGACAGGTGCATACTGAATTCAAAAGGGCACATCTCTGTAGCACCTCCCTTCCCCTCCCCCTCTCCAACCAAGACTTCTTCTAGTCTGGTTGTCTGACTGCGTTGGGAAAGGACCGATCTGGGGTAACCGGTACTTGTCAGGGAGGAAGGGAGGGAGGCTCCTGGACCCAAATTCCTCTGTTAAGCTCTACCCCCTCCAGGTAGGCCACGGAGGTAGTTTTACAACCGTGTGTATTTAAAGACTGAAGAATGCAACCCCCTTTAGAGTGTATGGGGAGGAGACAAAATGACCGACAACCAGCTGTCCTTGGAGGGTTTAGGTGTTGATGTGCTGAGAAACAAGACGTTGGACCTTGAGCTTACATGGGCACAGTCAGACTAAAGTTACAAAAATGGGTGCTAGAGTGAAAGATGTGAAGAATTTTCTTGAGAACTCTTGTAGAAATGTATGTTTAGGGTGTTTCAGGCTGTCTCCATTAATTAAAAATACCTGGAAATATTTTTCTGAAAAGCTATTCAAGTATGTTCTTCATGGCTTCTCCAAGAGAGTATATCTCCCATCAGTGCTATTTTGCAATATAAAATGAGGAAGTAATCATGAGATTTTAAAATATAGGATATTAGGCTGAAGTATCCCACACTATGTGGGATACAGTCATTGTTAGGGGATTTTAAAAATAGCCATTTCAGGACCACTGATAGCTCCAATTGTCTTTGATACCTCCTAACAGGAAGCCTGCATAAAAATGAAACCTTTGTTGAATTGTAAGGTAGTTTGACAGATAGAAGACTATATTGTAGTTTGCAGAAATAAATAAAAAAACAATTTTAGACTGCCTCATTGGGGATGCGAGGAACTTATACCATCTGGTTCAGGAAAGATGTATTTTCATTAGTCTGCTCCTGTGTGGGCATGGTTCTTCAGAGTGATTCTCCTTAACCTTCATATTAGTTGGTTTGGTTTTTGTTTATTTTTGTAGTTAGTGGTTTAAGCATAAGGCCTCCTTTAAAAAATGGGTGTGCTTCTGAGGGTGTAGATGATAATTTTCTTTTTTCTTAAGGGTTTATAAGAGTAGGACCTTTAATCTCTGCTTTAACAAAACCATCGTTTTTTGGAAGCACAAAGATCTCTGTTAATCAAGGCAGGCAAGATTAGCAAAGTATAGGGGAAAAACTACCAATTCCTTTTGGTCAGTGGAATGAACATGTCTTCCTATTTTGGTTACAATGCAGTTGAAATGAGATTTAGATACTGTGACATACTATGACTGAGCATATAATATTTCTATCTGCCTACTTAAAGAAAAGTTTATAGAGGTAGTATTCACTAACTCTTAATTAGCATCCATAAGCTAGATTCATCCTTTCAGTGTTTTCTTATATTAGTCCCAAGACTTTGCCATTTAATCCTGATGTTGGCTACATAGGAAGTGATGTTCATGTAGCACAGATTTCCATTACTATCTCTGTTTCTTCTTTTCTGGCTTTCCAAACAGGATATGAAAACATATGTTGTAATAGACTGAGGAGGAGAGAAGAGGACAGAGAAATAGTAATTGTGCTGGGCTAGTTTCTGCTCTTTGCCTTAGTAATTTCAAGGACAATGTTCTATTTTTTCTCTTTCAGGTCAACAAAACCCAGTTACTTAGTTGCTGGAACTTCCCTGTCAACATGGGGGAGCTTTTTCGAAGTGAAGAGATGACGTTGGCACAGCTTTTCCTACAATCAGAAGCTGCTTATTGTTGTGTTAGTGAATTGGGAGAACTTGGGAAGGTTCAGTTCCGGGATGTAAGTACCTCTGGGCTTACCATCTGTTTATTGAAGTCCTGTATTCACTGAATCAAATCTTAGAGCTAGAACTCAGGGATCATTTAGTCCAACCCTGTCATTTCACAGATGATGAGGGGGCAGCTAAGTGGCACAGTGGATAAAGCACCGGCCCTGGATTCAGAAGGACCTGAGTTCAATTGCGGCCTCAGACAGATGACACTTTCTAGCTGTGTGACCCTGGGCAAGTCACTTAACCCCAATTGCCCCACAAAAAAACAAACAAAAACCAGATGATGGTCAGCTGGCTTATTACTGTTGCTTAGTGCTTATACAATGAATGTAGGGTCTTTCAATCATTCAACTTAGGATATTGGCTGTGTGAGTTGAGAAAAAGAAGTCATATACAAAAGGTATTGCAGAGGTAAAAATGGCAAGACTTGTCACTGGAACATGTGGAGTGAAGGAGAATGAGGAATTAAAGATAATGCTGAGGTTATCAGCCAGGGCTACTGGGAAGAATGGTGATGCCTTGGACAGAAATAGGAAAGTTTGGTTAAGGGGGGAGAGGGGCAGGATGAAGTTGAAGATAATGAGTTCTGTTTTGGACCTATTGATTTTGATGTCTCTTTATGATATCCCGTTTGAAATATCCACTAGGGAGTTGGTGATGTGGGACCAGAACTCAGAAGAGAGACAGGCTGGATATGTAGACCTTGGGAATGATCTGCTCAGGGAATAATTAAACCCATGGGAAGTAATGGAGTTACCAAGTGAGGGAATCTAAAGAAGAGGGCCCAGGACAGAAACTAAAGGTACAGCCTTAGTTCAGGGACATGATATGGATGATAATCAAGAGACTGACAAGGAGTGGTCAGATAGAAGGAAAATTGGGAGTGAGTCATGTCATGAAATCCCAAAGAGGAGTGAATATCCATGAGGGAGGGTATCAACAGTGTTGAGTGCAGCAGTGAACTAATAGAAGAGGCACTAGCAGTGCCAAAGAATTCTTTTACCAGCCCCAGTAAGTAGGGTTTGTTTTTTGGGGTGGGAGGGTCCTGTCCTCAGTGAAGGCCACGTATAGATGACATGGAAAATAGGCTGTATGTTGCCTATATCTGAAACATGTTGGAAAGCCTTCCAAAACTTAGCCAACTCATCAATTACTTTTGCTTATTAATGTGGAAATAGTATCACAAGAAACCTGGACTATATCAACACATAAGTCTTGGGTAGGAAATTGGAGCGAGTGTGGTGGGAGTTTTAAAATTTCTTTCAATTGAGCAGAATTGTTATTCTTTGGAAGAAAAAAAAGATCATATGGGAAGTAAATAGATGACTTAGAATTCTAAGATTATGGCTTCCTGGCAAGAGGAGGAGTGAATATATTACTAAAACTAGGAGTAATATTTGCAAAAGACTTTACCAAGAAGGTTTTAAATTGAAATTTGAGAGGATGGGAGAAAAATATCCAAATAAAAACTTTAAAAGTATATGCTGGGGAAAAAAAGTATATGATGGAGGGGACACCTAGGTGGCACAGTGGATAGAGCACTAGACCTGGATTCAGAAGGACCTGAGTTCAAATTTGCCCTCAGACACTTGACAGGTCCTAGCTGTGTGACCCTGGGCAAATCACTTAACCCCCCCCCCAAAAAAAAAAAAAAGTATATGCTGTAAATTAAAAGAACTCTGAGGTACCACCTCACACCTATAAGAGTGGTTAATATAAAAAAAAGGAAAATGTTAGATGTTGGAAGGGATGTGAAAAAACTGGGACACTGTTGTTGGATCCAACCATTTTGGAGAACAATTTGGAACTATGCCCAAAGAGTTATAAAACTGTGCATACCCTTTGATCTAGCAATATCACTGCTAGGTTTATATTCCAAAGACATACAAAAAAAGGAGGAAAGGACCTATTTATACAAAAATACTTATAGCAGCTCTTTTTGTGGTGGCTAAGAACTGGAAATCAAAGGGAGGCCCATCAACTGGGGAATGGCTGAACAAGCTGTGATATATGATGGTAACAGAATATTATTGTGCTATAAGAAATGCCAAGCAGGATGATTTCAGAAAAAACCTGGAAAGACTTAAATGAGCTGATGTATATTAAAGTGAGCAGAACCAGGAGAACACTTTATACAGTAACAGCAATATTGTTCAATGAAGAACTCTGAATGACTTAACTATTCTCAGCAATACAATGATCCAAGATAGTCCTAAAGGACCAATAATAAAAGTATACTATCCACCTCCAAAGAAAGAACTGATGTTGATTGAACACAAACTGAAACATACTATTTTTTCACTTACTTTCTTTCATTTCGTTCTTTTATTCAAGTCTTTTTATACACACTGACTAATATGTTAATGTTTTACATAATTGCACATGTATAACCTATATCTGATTGCTTACCTTCTGGGGGAGGGGAGGGAGGTATAGAATTTAGAACTCAAAACTTTAAATAAAAATGTTTACTTAAAAAAAAAGTATATGCTATGTTGAACAGTTGTGACAGAGGAGGAAGAATAGCAAAAGAAATGCCTGTAATTCAAGGACAAAATGGTGGGAAAGAGGATCAGGAACAATACTGATGGCTTCAGTTATCTATACATCAGTACATAGAAGCCAGCTTCACATTTTAAATCAAGGAGGCAAAAGTCTCAAAGGTTTTCCCTTGACTTGGCAGATTGGAACTGACAAAACAGTGAACTTCCCTCTCAGAAATCTTCAACCTGAGAGTGATAGTGTAGAGAAAATTCATAATTTGAATAGGAAGTTAAACTAAATGCTCTCTCAGGTCCCTACTAACTATAAGATTCTGGAAAAGGACTGTCCTTTTTACTTGGGTATAGTGCTTGGGACTATTGTCATGTCCAGATTTTTCTCTTTAGTATCTATCTAAAATCCAGCCAAACCTCTGACTTTTGTACTCTGCCTACAGAGTTGAGAAGGGACTCAAAGAGTTTAAAAAAACAAAAAGATAATACTACTGCCTCTAGAACCAGATTTATCTATATTCTTGATAGGTTTCCTCATGAATATTTGTAGCGTTTTTTTTTTTTTTTTCAAGAAAACTGCCCAGTATTAGGGTTGAATTTTGTGGTTGTAGAACAGAATGAATGAAATGGACCCATATAGGGTTGATTTTAGCTTCATTAAAAATAAATTATATGTTATTATATATATATGTGTGTGTGTGTATATATACATATATATATATATATATAACCTATATCAGATTACCTGCTGTCTAGGGGAGGGGGGAGGGAGGGGAGGGAGAAAAATATGAAATTGGAAAGCTTGTATAAACAAAAGTTGAGAACTATCTTTACATGTAACTGGAAAAAAATAAAATACTTTATTAAAAAATAAAATAAAATAAATTATAGGGGCAGCTAGGTGGCACAGTGGATAAAGCACTGGCCCTGGATTCAGGAGTAACTGAATTCAAATCCAGCCTCAGACACTTGACACTAGCTGTGTGACCCTGGGCAAGTCACTTAACCCCAATTGCCTCATCCAAAAAAAAAAATTAACTATTTCTCTACCTGACATACACTCCCACAAGGTATCAAGCCATAATTATTTTTCTTTTTAATTCTTCCATACAAGACATTGTTTTATTTCAGTTTTGTAGCTGAAGCAGCTAGCTATAGAGGACATATGTAAGTAAGTACTATTGAATACCTTCTATGTTAGGAGGAGCATAGTAGGTGCTAGGGGAGAATATAAGAGAAATCAGATGAATCTGCCCTAAAGAGCAAGAAATCATGTTCCAAAAAGTTTATCACCTAGTTACAAAGAAAGGAAATATACACCTAAAATTAAGCAGTGCAAAACAGTACAGACTTAATAGCTAAGTATTGAGGCACATTAGCATACAAGAGTTATCAAAATGAAGTAAGGTTAATCATGATAGGCTTTAAGCTATGAGTAGTTTCCCATAGCCCAGGTGAGCCAAATAACCAATAAATAATCCAGTAACTTTTTTTTTAGTCTTCATTCTTTTGACCTGCCAACACCAATAATAAAATCTTTCTCAACTTGTCAGTAGCATTTGAAAATTCTATTTGATTTTCACAACAGGAAGTTTTCTCTCTGCCTATTATTTCTCTATATCCATTACTAACTCATTTTTCTCCTTTCCAAGCCAATTGGGGACTTTTCCCAGGTTCCTAGGTAATTTTCCTACACATTAATCTTATTGACTCTCATGGCTACAGCTATTTCCTATTTATGGTTGACTCCCAAGTTCCATTATTAAATTTTTGTTTGATTGACATTTCTACTTGGATACTCCAGTGCCACCTTACCTAACTCAAACTCAGCCTAAAACTTAACTCATTATCTCTTTCTCCAACAAGTTCATTGTCCTTACTTCCCTAATAGATGTTAACAGTACTACCATTCTCCCAGTTACCCAGGTTCAAAATTGCTGAGCCATTTTCAGCTCCACCTGTTCTGTGATTTCCACACCTGTCATCATTCCTGGTCCTGTGAAGTCTTCTTTCATATTCTTTCCTAATCACAGCATCCTTTCCATTTTCACTATTAACTCTTCTGTGGGTAATGGCAGTATGCCTCTTAATTACTCTATCCACCTCCAGTCTCTTCCCTTACTAATTCATCCTCAGTATTTCTACAGTATCACTTTGATCATGTAACTCGCTTGTACATAAATCTTAAATGACTCTCCTTTGCCCACCAAAAGAGGGCCTGGCATTCAAAGCCCTTGACAGTCTTAACTCCAATCTACCTTTCAAGCCATTAATTTTCAACTACACCCCTACATGTACCTTACTGTCCAACCAAATCAGATTATTTGCTCTTCTTTATTTAAATCTTATTTTCTATCCCCTCTACCAAAATAATTTTCATTATTCTTCCCCCACCAATTTTTCTAACCTTTAGATATTTGTCAAATGAAATAACCTCTCAACTTGGAAGCTTAAGCCACTGGGATTGGACAGTGGGCTTTTCAAATCTGGTGCCCCATTGTTTAAAGTTTCACTTCCTCCCTAATTTACCTTTTCCTGCACTGGCTCATACTTCCCCTTCCCCATTGGTTGAGGTGGAGAATTAGAATAATCCTTGTTCCCCAATGCCATTCCCAGGTTTTCCTTTACCAGTAATGTCTTCTCCTGGTAGCTGTTGTCTTTCAACCTCCAGGATGCTTCCTTTCTTTCCCCAGTGAGTTCAATACCTGGCTCACAGTCTTTCTCTCCTCACCAACTTCTTCACTCATGCTTGGAGCTTTCAACATACATACTGATATTTCCTCAAATAACCTAACTTCCCAGTTCCTCAACATACTCATTTCCCATGAACTACTCCATCCCACATCAGCTGCACAGAAAAATGATCATAACCTTGATCTTGTCATCACCCACAAATGTACTGCTTCCATGTTCATTAATTCTGAAATTCCCTTATCTGATTCCAGTATATTGGCATGCCGCCTCTCCCTTTGCCTTCCAAAGCCCAAGTCTGTTCTTTGTCCACACCGTGACCTCCAGCTCTTCTATCCCTCAGTTTTCTCCCGGGGCATCACCCTTGCACTAGCTACACTCTTCTCTCTTTCCCATCTTGACGCCTTGTTGGACCAGTTCAGCTCTTATTCTCCTAAGCCTTAGTCTTTTTTTTTTTTTTTTTGGTGGGGCAATGAGGGTCAAGTGACTAACCCAGGGTCACACAGCTAGTGTCAAGTGTCTGAGACTGGATTTGAACTCAGGTCCTCCTGAATCCAGGGTCAGTGCTTTATCCACTGTGCCACCTAGCTGCCCCCCTAAGCCTTCGTCTTGAATCACTCTCACCATCCCTCCACAACCTTCACTCCTACTCACATCTAGCAGCAATGTGTAAGAGAGAGGAGAAAATCATGAAACCGCTGACTTCATCCACTGCAAATTTGTTACATAACCTCACCTGGGTCCTCACTGCTGCCAGGCAGTCCTCTGATACCTCCCCAATTAACTCTCTCCCACTAACCACAGCAGCTCTTCTCAACCTTTAATTTCCCATGGTACCTACATTGTTTCTGTTTTTTTTGCTACCACAAAAAGTAAAAAGGTAAGAACATTTTTTTGTGGGGGTGGCGGGGCAGTGAGGGTTAAGTTACTTTCCCAGGGTCACACAACTAGTGTCAAGTGTCTAAGGCTGGATTTGAACTCAGGTCCTCCTCAATCCAGGGCCCGTGCTTTATCCGCTGACCTAGCTGCCCCTCGGTGAGAACATTTTAATGATTTTTCTCACATAATTCTAAATCATTTTCCAGATTAATTAGAACAATTCACATCTTCACTAATAATATATGAGTGTGTCTGTCTTCCCACTGCATCTCCAACCCTAACTCCTGTCTTTTATTATCTTGACTAATTCAGTAAGTGTGGAGTGAGATCTCATTTGCATTTTTCATTATATCAATGGTTTCCTCTCACTGTTTTTTCTTAAGTGGGAATGAAGAAAAGGAAAAGAACCTTAATTTAAGTTAGTGGCCTGCATTTTTGTGGGCATTGTGACCTTTGAATTGGGAGATGGTAGGCTAAGTAAAACATTCCATTCCATGAGGGTGGATTTTTTTTTGGCCACATTGCTGTAGTGAGAAAAGGTGATTTTTATCTTTGTTATTGCTGGCCACGGTATTTCATGTGTTTTAGTAGAAGATCTTGGTTGGTAAAGCATACTATCCTGGCAAAGATATGTACCACTTGAGAATTTGAGGGAGTAACATGTACAACATTTGACTATTTGTTTCTCTTGTTTTGTGTTCTTATCTTTCAGTTAAATCCAGATGTGAATGTATTCCAACGAAAATTTGTCAATGAAGTTCGGAGGTGTGAAGAAATGGACCGTAAACTCCGTATGTGTCATTTTGGTTTGTCTTAGAAATTCTTTAAGTGAATTCTCTTATCTATAATGTGGTATAACAAAAGACATTAGCCTCTCACCACCACAAAAAAGAAATTCTTATCTGTGTTATTGAGTATCATATTTAGAATATATTTGTGTTAATTTTATATATGGGAAGTATGTATATCTTAATGGATACCATCCTGAGAGTATAACACTCAACTTAAATATTGCTAGACTACTTTGTCATTGTTCAGAGGACAGTATAATAGTCTGAGACAAGTCTGTAATCTCCAGGAATTCTGTAAACCTCACCCCATATCCTGCAGTCATTTACTGGACAAAGTTTACCATGAATTTTAGGTAGTAGAGTATCTTTTTTAAAAAATTTATTTATTTTTGGGTGAGGCAGTTGGGGTTAAGTGACTTGCCCAAGGTCACACAGCTAATTGTGTCAAGTGTCTGAGACTGGATTTGAACTCAGGTCCTCCCGAATCCAGGGCCAGTGCTCTATCCACTGCGCCACCTAGCTGCCCCAATAGAGTATCTTTTTAATATTAGTTTATTGCTTTTCCTGCCTGTTACTTCAGAAGGTGAGTCTATTCATGCTCCACCCTTAAATTTCGGTAGTCATCTCTGAGCACCGAACAGATATTGCTTTTATTTTGATTTTTAAATTCTGGTTTTTTATTTAATAGCCTTTCCCCCACTCCTTTTAGTCTGCTGTTTAAATGCATAGAATTGACCGTTGCTTTTCAAATTGATTGATACTCTTTCCACATTTGTGTTTTATTGATACATATGTTAAGAACTTTATTGCAATAAGTATTTTTTCTATGAACAATATTGGTAAGCCAGAATAATCTTACATTTAGGTGAGATTCACACAGGTCAATAATAGCTTACATTTACCACTTCATAGCTTAGAAAGCTCTTTCCTCACATTAGCCCTTAGAATTAGTTAGTGCAAGTATTATTTTCATTTTTAAATGAAGGAATTAAGGTTCAGACATTTTTGCTTGCCCGTAGTCACACGATTAGTTAGTGTCTAGGACTTGACAACAAGTCTTCTGTCACCATATTCAGTGTTCTTTTTATTCTACTTGAAGCTTCAGTCTTACTGATTCTTTTTATGGTTATGGTATTTTGTATTATATGTAGGTTCTATTCCACAAAAGGTAGAAAATGCATCTGAGGCAGTAGGATGTGGACTAAATACCTGTTGTTGTTAAAGAGAATTAATTAGCTGTGCTGCAATGGAGCTTTTATAGCAGGAGAAGAATGTGAAGAAGAAACTAACTTTCATTTCCTACTTCTCTTGAGTCAAAGCATCATCTGAAACTTCTTGAAATGCTGAAGTCATTTTGGTTTGTGCTTCAATATTGCCTATGCCAGGCATATGCAGATGGGCAACAAAGGTTCTGATTCTGTCATTTTAGGGTTTGTTGAGAAGGAGATAAGGAAAGCTAATATCCCTATCATGGACACAGGTGAAAACCCTGAGGTACCTTTTCCCCGGGACATGATTGACCTAGAGGTAAGCAATATTTTGGGAAGGTTAATTCAATTCCTCTTGGCTGTCCACAGATATTATTGGGAATAGGGCAAAGGAAATCTCAGTCTTGCCTTGTCTGTGTGGTGTTGCTCTGTGTGCTAAGCTCCTTGAGGCCTGGGCCTGAGCTGTTTAACTTGATCTGTATGGTGTCTGATGCGGAATTCAGGTATAGCTAAATATATGGCCATTGATTCATTGAAGTAATGATATATGATGCTCATTCCTGTTAAATAATGCTCACCTCCTGTGAACAGCCAACATGTTAGTGTTGATGAGGTACAGGTGGACAGTTGAGTTTACTAAGTAGATACAGACAGTTCTTGCTTTACATAAATTTGCATAATGCAAATTCAACTCCCCAGGAGGAGCACAGTGCGAGTGGCAACAGTGCAGCCCCAAGGCCAGGGGTTCTCTGCTTAGTAATGGGGGAGCCAAAGAGCTTCGGTGGGGCAGGGCCACATAGAGCCCTGAGAGGGGATGGAAAGGTCTTCTGAAAGGTCCACTTATGTTAATTGAGAACTGGCTATAGTAAGATCCACAGACCAAATAAAAAGATTTTAAACGTTGGTCTTCGGCTAGAGAGAATTATGTTAGTGAAATGTTAATATTTTGAGAGTAGATTCAGGGCATCTTGGAACTGACACTGGACACATAATTATACAGGACCGAATCCCACTGAACACACTGGGCAAACATACTGACTTTAGTGGTGAGTTAACAGGTTTCTTTTCTTCCTAGGCAAATTTTGAGAAGATTGAAAATGAACTAAAAGAAATCAACACAAATCAGGAAGCTTTGAAGAGGAACTTCCTGGAACTGACGGAATTAAAATTTATACTACGAAAAACTCAGCAGTTTTTTGATGAGGTCAGACTATTGTTTGTTTCTTTGAGCAGCTGATGTTCTACCTCCCACAAGTGGGCCATACTTTATTCTAATGATTATTTTCAGTTGCTGTCTTGAAAGCAGTGCCATTTTTTACACCTCATTTTTGTTGGAAAAACTTCAGATTATGTTCCATTTTTCATGCAGAATGCAGCCAACCATGTTTTTTGGATATTTTTTTATTTTTGCAGTTTTTCATATCAGATTGGATTGGGGATATTTAGAATAGTAGTGGATGCTATTCCCTGAAAAATGCACATATAATTTTTTAAGGTAAGTATTCAGTTAAGATTAGGGCCCAGAAAATAAAGGTTGGCCATAACATGTAGGTAAAACAGGTGAATTTTTCTTAATGCATAACTTTTTACCCTTTGCTTGTCTTTCTTCCACCAAAACGTTAGTTATTTTATTTTGTGCTCTCCTGGAAACTTGGAAAGTTTACAGTGATTGCACTCATATATTGAATTTCACAAGTGTTTTTCTTCGGGGTGTGTGAGAACTCAGAATATCCTGAAGTTTTGAAAAGGGTGTGTTTGTAGTTAGCATGACAACTTCAGTTGATGATTTTCTGACCCCAGAATCTCCCACAAACTTTATTATATTAACTTAGGGAAAAGATAGGAAAAATTCCTATATTAAAAATGTAGGGAATTAGGTTACCAGGTGGCAGCTTGCTGAAGAAAGAATTGGAAAGAATTTAGAATAACAATTTTAAAAAGAGTTCCTAGCCTCCTAATCTGCCCTTTAGGTAGCCTTCATATCCAGTACAGATACTGTTTCTCTGGTAACCTGAAACATGGTTGGTGACCTTGCCCTTATAGGTCTTTCTGACATCAGCTGAGGCAAAAATGTTTCATAAACTACTTTAGTCACCTTGTTTGTATGTCTCACCAAAGAATTTTCCTTGGGTGGTGCTTCTCTTTTGTACCACCTATGCCGTGTAAGGAACTTGGCAAAGTATTTAAATTTAGAACTTTAACATCAGCAACTGACATATTTTGAGCTCATTTATTTTGAGTTCTGCTTTTCACTTCTCTCTTGGAGGGAGAAACTGGCTTTCCAGTTCTGTGTAGAGCACAGAACGAGTTTGCTGAAGATGTGATACATTCCTCAGTGTAGCAGAGGACTTTGGCTCAAGATGGGCTGCCTTAATGTAATGGAAAAGACTCTGAAACTCAAGTGCCTCTTGTTTCCATGAGGCAAAGCCTGGTTTTATATTGATAGAGGTTTGGGTGTGATCATTTAGCTTTCTCACTGACTTGTGAACTCTTAGGTGGATGATCATTTTTCTCACCAATCCTACAAATCATTGCATTTTTGAAAGGGTGAGGAACAGTGAGATAACCTCTCTCCTAATGTTTAAGTCCTTTTGCAACAGGTATGCTTAGTTCATTTAATTTGACTTACTTAATGACCGGCATATAGTAAGCACTTAATAAATGCTTAATTTATCTCCTTTTCCAGTGCACAGTCACTTCCTTAGCATCACTATAAAATAAGGGCAAAAGCTTTGAAAGACTGCAAAAAAAAAAAAAAAAGGTCTTAAATCCCTTCTTCTAATGTACAGATTTTTCATTTTAATTAAGTGATTTAAGAATTCTAAGCATTAAATCTACGTCATAGGAGATAGGGGATTATTAAATCTTTTTAATGCAGAGGCCTTTTGGTGAGAGCTACACTAATTGGGCAGATAGTACCTTACCTGTATTTGTCACCAACTCCATTGTGGCACCTGGCCTACAGTGGCTCAGTCAAAGCTTTCAGTAAAGTCTTTTGCCCACTGTGATCCCACAGTAATCTCAGGTGGTGCTGCCATAATGTAAAAACAAAGACCCGCTGAAAGAAGACATCTTCCAGTGCAGGGACACAGTTTGAAGAGTGCATTAGAAAAACGGGTTGAGGGTCCTTGAAAAGTTGATGGACTAAAGTGATCCTTGAGATTTCTTCCATACCTGAAAATGTAATATTTGCAAATGGGCTATAAGCACTAGCAGATTGGTTTCCCAATTATTTGTGGTATAATAGTAGTTCACATTAATGAATTAAAGAGAAATGGCTAAATCAGGAAATGATTATTCTGCTTTAAGCATTGGCTGCTCTGGAAGAGGGAGAATGAGTGTATGTTAAATATTCTTATGCTTTATGGTGATTACAAATTTGATTTAGCCATTTCTTGTCCAGAACATTTAAAATGATCTGTTAATAATAATATCCTTTTCTCAGTCTTCTTGCTTATGAAGAAGAGTTAGAGCTGAAGAGATTTCTCTGATCTTTTCCCATAAGCACTTGAAAGCATAAAGAAGACTGGAAAAGTAATGGTTAATGGCATGCAGATCCCTGTCTTCCTTTCCCTCTAACTTTTCTTTCCATCTGCTTTCTTTATTTTTCTTTCCCATCCATCATCACATGGGGTGAATAAGTTAGATGATGAAATGTAATTCATTCCTTTCTCAATGTTGGTGGCAAAAGAAGCATATACTATTTATTGGAAATTGAAGGGACTTGGACTGAATGTGCTGCTTATATTGTCAAGTGCTACCATCTCATTGCTGCTGGGCTCTTGCCATTCTCAGATGTCTCTGTGTTCTTTTTCTGGCTTTGAGGGTAGTAATAAATCAGGAGATTCAGCCTCTGAATATAAGTATGACGTTAGGCATGTTATAATTAAAGGAACCAGATAGGCTACAGATTAAGGATGTATGATATTGTCTTAGATGTAGATTTAAAGAAGCACAGTTAGTGGTATTGGTCAGCCAAATTTTCTGCTAGACATGATATTTTATTTTAACTTTTAAAAGCCAATTTGGAGACTTGTGAATATTAAGTAAAAAAACAGTAATTAGAACATAATCAGCCTTTTAGTTTTTCCCAATTTAGTTCTGATAGGTTGCTTTTATTCCTCAACCTACATAGTGTGTTGGATTAGTCCAGTTGCTGAGTGATGTTTTCTGTTTTTTCAGCTATTTTCTACATTCTTTTTTCCACCAGAATATCTTTATGGATTCAGATGGGTCCTCTCTGAGGGGAGTGGAGAAGTGGGCATAGTGGTGGTAGAAATAATATTAGCAACATTCAGTTTCACTGGATTTTGACTAAGGGTTTTGCTGAGAACCTTTTGCAAGGCAGTGTTACAACATTGAACTTTTAAGTTTAAAAAACAAGATACTTGAGCATAAATTTTAAAATGCAGTACCTAGTATTACAGGCCCCTTATTCTTTTTTCATTTAAAAATTGATTTAGGGGGACAGCTAGGTGGTGCAGTAGATAAAGCACTGGCCCTGGATTCAGGAGAACCTGAGTTCAAATCCAGCCTCAGACACTTGACACTTACTGGCTGTGTGACCCTCACTTAACCCTCATTTCCCTGCCCACCCCAAAAAAATTTTATTTAAAGAAAGATTTCACTTTATAACATTCAGTTGATAAGATTTTAAAATAAAAAGTCCACAGATTTATCATTTGAATAGAAATGGCAAATGATGTTAACTATTATACTGCCCTAATTTCCCAAGTCTCAAGACATTAATTCTGCCTACCAATTAATTTTAACTGATGATAACTTTAGTTTCCTAATTTAGTTCTCAAAAGATTTCCTTTGCTTTTAGTCCATCTAATATTATCATCTCGTGGACTCTTGATTTTTTCCCCCTGGAATGTCAAATCCATTTACTATATTATAGTCATAAGATTTAAAAATTAAGGTTTTCATGCTGCTTATTTAGTAAATTTGAGTGGAAATCAGCAAAACTTGTGGTAAAACTAATTGTAAAAAGAAAAACCAATTCTCTTTTTAAAATGTTTTTTATAAAATAAAACAGGGGCAGCTAGGTGGCACAGTGGATAGAGCACCGGCCCTGGAGTCAAGAGTACCTGAGTTCAAATCTGGCCTCAGATACTTAACACTTACTAGCTGTGTGATCCTGGGCAAGTCACTTAACCCCAATTGCCTCACCAAAAACAAACCAACTAAACAAACTTTCCAAGCTGTTCTGACTTCTTACCTCTTATCCCCTTTCTCCCCCCTCTCTCCTGCCAGCCTTTGGGTCAGACAAGTTGAGTAGGTATGTGTATTGATTGGTATTTGGTACTATAGGCAGTCAAGACAGATGCATAATTTTACTTTAAGGTCAGTTTCTTCTTTGTGATAGGAATGAAGAGCTATAGGATTGACTGTATGGAAAGAATGAAACAAGATCATGTTTGGGTTCAGGAAGTCTTCCTCTATCTTCCCATTTTATTGTATAAGTTGTAATAACAGAATTCATTTTGAGATTGATTGTACCAGTCTGTTAGGTAGATATTGTGGTTCCTCCTCTATTACTCTTAATTTAACTTTCACATACTTGATTTGAATCAGTGGTCCTCTCTCAAGTTGTGCGCCCAAGGATCTTCAAAGCTACAAACCTTCATGAGCCTCTGAACGTATCATGGTTTCAAAACTTGATACCTTAGTACAAGGTAGGAAACTTCATTATGAGTTTTTAGTTCTTATTTATCTCATAGAACAGATGTTCTAATAGTAAAAGGTATCACTGTGTTTCAGGACTGCCTCGATGTTTTGTATTCCATCTCTGTGTAAGGAAGAAAGATACTTTAAAAAGCATAAGCACAGTATTCCTTGGCTCTTCCCAAAGTTCTCCCTAACAAGGATGGAGGGCTTGATTGGTCCTGAAGCTCTTGGACTCTGTTTAGCTAACTGGTGATGTTTCTTCTGTTAACAAAACAGTGTTTGAGAGAGTAATAGATGCTTCTAAAGAGCAGTGCTTTCCTGTAACCCATGCTTGCCATAGTTGAAACTGTAGGCATGGGAGCAGCAGGAAACACCTCTGCAGCTTGAAAGCATCTCCAGATCACTCCCCAAAAGTACTTTCACTGCTTCATATGACTGCAAAGGTGTTCTCTGGTGCTTTCATGACTTATTTGGTGGAAATATAAAAAGAGGGAAAATGACTTCTGCCAAATAAAAGATTTATACATGTCACCATCATGTGATATTTCTTCTTTTCTTCTCTCTAAAATCATTTCCCCAGATGTTTTGCTGGGACAGTTATGTGTTACCTCTTGATTTTCCCTTTGTTCTCTTCCCTTTTCTGTGTGTTGTATTTATCTTTTTGTGTGTGTATCTTTTCTTTTTTTCATATTTATTTTCACAAGCTCATCTCCTGGTTCCTCGTTCCCTGCATGCCACTAACTATTTTCATTAGATATTAATTGATTTGTGAATTCAGGCTGAATTGCATCATCAGCAGATGGCGGATCCAGACCTGTTGGAGGAGTCATCAACCCTCTTGGACCCAAGTGAGATCGGAAGAGGCACACCCTTACGGCTTGGGTAATTATCATTCTTATTTGTCTACTCTGCATTTAAGGTGTGTTCTTGGGGGGGGGGGCAATGAGGGTTAAATGACTTGCCCAGGGTCACACAGCTAGTAAGTGTCAAGTGTCTGAGGCTGAATTTGAACTCAATTCCTCCTGAATCCAAGGCCAGTGCTTTATCCACGGTGCCACCTAGCTGCCCCAGGTGTGTTCTTTCTCTTCTATCTTAGAAAACTTACAAAGGAAGGAGACTCCTTGTTGCCAAAATGGTGGTCCATTCCTGAATGACTCCCTAGCCCATTTCATATATTTGCTACATTGACAGCCCCCTCCTGGTTCTTGTAGTGGGTGAGGCCAGGAATCTGATCTTGGCAGCTTGTTTACCTGTCCATAGCTAGTCTTGTCTGGTCCTAGGGGTTTTCTTTTAGCTGCTTAATCATCTAAAAGCTACCCATACCATTAAATGGAATAGTATCCTTATTCTGTTTGTTTGAGGTTTTTTCACCTTCCTTTTACAGCTTTGTGGCTGGTGTGATTACCCGGGAGCGCATCCCTACGTTTGAGCGTATGCTGTGGAGAGTGTGCCGGGGGAATGTATTCCTTCGTCAGGCTGAAATTGAAAACCCCCTGGAGGATCCTGTGACTGTAAGACAAGGAAATTGTATCCTGTGGAGTAGGATTCTGTAAAGGGGGCCCAGAACGGTAACAGAACACTTGGACCATACAAAAGTATCATTCTCAAAGAAGAGATCTTTATTTCTTTGTTTTCAATGAGCTCCAAGGCAGCCTATCTCCCTATAATTTCCATCACACATATGATATTTATAAGCTTTGAGGCTTGGATATGACTACAGAGGTGTTTTTAATTGGAAATAAATTTTTCTAGTTATTTGAAACTTCAGATCTAGCTCCACACATCTTCTGTTACTGATCTGGGACCTGAAACAATTTGCCTTTTTGTAAAATTCACCTAAAAGCAAGAATTCTAATTCGGTAGCATGTCATACTCAAATTCAAGTTATCTGGTAACTATGCTTCTGTTTCTACTGATTGAATTTTTATAAGAAACTCCAAAAGAAAGGGAAGGACACTATTTTTATGACTCTAAACTGATGAAGTTAATATTTTCAGCTGTTTAGAGCCCAAGGTTTTGTTCAGTTGATGAAGACTTCTTTTTTGTCTCTCATTTCACTAGTTAAGTTGTTGAGGAAATTGAGTAATTTTCTTTAATGTATTTTAAGATAGTTGAATCTTGAATTTGATAGAAGGATAAATTCAAAATACAGATTCCAGCTAGCATGTTAAAACTGTGTTTCTGGTATTACAAGTTAAACAAGTTAAATGCATAAGGAAAAAAATTAGAACAGCAGAGATACACGAATAGCCTAGAGTTGGTTACTACTTAAAATGCCCATGACTCTCTACTTTACTGATGAAACTGTTACCTTTCTGCTCCTACTTAGTATACTATTTATTAAATCATTGATCTTTGTTCTTCTGAAGAAATGTTGAATCTAGTGAGGTTTCAGGCTGTATCACCAAACTAAAAAAGACCCAAATGCTTATGCAACTTATTTTCCGTATCATAGTTATGGTTATGGTGACATAGATGGTCCACAAAGGCAATTTGCAGCCACATTGAAGGCTATTACTGAGCTTTGGAAACATTTCATGCTCAGTTTAAGGTCACACCTAGTCTATAACTATTCTCAGGAACATTAAGCCAAGTTTCCTCTGGCAGGGAAGAACAATATTTTATCAACAAATACAGGAAGGGGGTCTGGATATCTGTACCAGAGCAGCTGTACAAAGAATGTGCTCTCAATATCCCTGGAGAACTCAAAGATTTAAAACACTCCTGGGCCTTCCACAGCGTCTGCTCACCTTATTTCCTGATTTTCTCTAGAACTCATAATTAGATTAGAGTATAACCTAACTATTTAAGATCTCTATGCCTTATTTTTAAAGTCAAGTTTGAGTGATTTATGGTCATCCATTTCATAACTTCTTGGTGGCTTATTCAATGCAGCTCTTCAGTATCTCTTATCTGAGACCATTTAAACTCATGAGCAGAAATTAACTCCTTTCCGTTTCTTTGTCACCATGCAGACAGAAATGTTTTGAGTTGAATGGTAAATGATGAACTGGTAAATAATCTTATCCACACCTCTGGGCTAGACTGCCTAAGGACCTACCCTCTTGCCTAATATGAAGATAAATTAAAAGGACTCACCTGAAGTAAAAATCAAAGGGAATGATGTTTTTTCAGTAAAGTTGTTAAAGATGCAAGAGATGATTGACAAATATGGGAGCTACCCTTGTGTAATGTATGAAGGAACTAGGAAACATTGCTTCTTATCTACCAAAGAAAATAATTTATCTAGAAGTTTTCATGAGCATTTAGAGCGAAGAAATCTTTGTTTCTGGGTTCTAGGGAGACTACGTGCAGAAGTCTGTATTTATCATTTTCTTCCAAGGTGATCAACTGAAAAACAGAGTCAAGAAAATCTGTGAAGGGTAAGAGAAATGTATTCACTTAGTGGAAATATTAAAACTTCTTGAGTGTTTGGTTGAAGATGAGTGAAATAGTTATTCTTTTGAAGAAGACTATGTAATGCTATAGGGATGTTTTGTTTTTGTTTCTTGTGAGGCAATAGGGGTTAAGTGACTTGCCCAAGGTCACACAGCTAGTACATGTCAAGTGTCTGAGTTCAAATTTGAACTCAGGTGCTCCTGAATCCAGGACTGGTGCCACCTAGCTGCCCCTTATAGGAATGTTTTAAAATGCTGTAGGGCTAACTATTGGATAAGTGATATAAGCTCATTTTAGAAATGAACTTCAAAGTCATAAGTTTATTTTATTGAAGAAATGAAATCTTTCAACTCCAGTTCTTTATAAGTAATAAATTTATTGAAATAATATAGTCTGCATACATGTACCAAAAAGTTATCTGTATGTATCGTTTCTTCATGTTTTCTGAAATAACATTCTTGACCCCTCACTTAATCATAACTTGGGTTTTTATACTGCATTAAAATGTATGCCTTATTTGCTTCCTAACAACCCTTTGAAGTTTTTTTTGTTTTTTTTTTTTACGGGCAATGGGGGTTAAGTGACTTGCCCAGGGTCACACAGCTGGTAAGTATCAAGTGTCTGAGGCTGGATTTGAACTCAGGTACTCCTGAATCCAGGGCCAGTGCTTTATCCACTGAGCCACCTAGCTGCCCCTAACCCTTTGAAGTTAAAGAAGACAAATTTCAGTTTTACAAGTAAGGAAACTGAGGCTAAGAAATGTTAAATGACTTGCCCAGGTTCACACTAGTAAATAATGTCATTGAGATTTGAACCTAGATCTTTCTGACTCCAAGGCCAAGACTTTTTCCAATCTACCAGACTCTGTCATTTTTTTTTTTTTAGTGAGGCAATTGAGGTTAAGTGACTTGCCCAGAGTCACACAGCTAGTAAGTGTTAAGTGTCTGAGGCCGGAATTCAACTCAGGTACTCCTGACTCCAGGGCCGGTGTTCTATCCACTGCGCCACCTAGCTGCCCCAGACTCTGTCATTTTTTAAACCGTATTTTCCTTTATTTTTCTTTTTGTGACCAAAAGAGAATCTTACCGCTGCAAAAGCATAATAGTGATGACAACTCAAGCTAAAATCTAGACTTTCTTCATGTAACTTTGCCACTATTCAATTCCCTTTTGCTCACCAAATGAAAATAGAGATGAGACAGTGATAAATAATCAGAGAAAGATTATGTTAGAATTGAAGGCCTGCCTTAGAGTCAGAAAGACCTGGGTTAAAATCCCATGTCATATTTATCTCTGTCTCTGACTCCAGACTAATTGAGCTGAATCCACCACTTTCCCCCAAGCTGAGCCTTTTTCCATCCTTTGGGTGGCTCAAGTCACTTTCTCAGATGCCTTAGCTTGATCACATCACTGTCATTCAACAGTGGATTCCTGTGCATTCTAGGTTTCGAGCTTCACTCTATCCCTGCCCCGAGACACCACAGGAGAGGAAGGAAATGGCTTCTGGAGTTAACACCAGGATTGATGACCTCCAAATGGTATGATAACACAAACAGAGTTGGTAGTAGTCTATAACTATTCTTCTTCCTTCTGATACTAATAATTTATTGAATACCTTTGCCACCCAAAGTTCCCACAAGCAAATGTTCCTGGATGAACTGTCTCTGTTATGTTTGTGGCTTCCCAAGGAGATAAATTTAGGAAAGAGTTTCAAGGATGGACCGGAAAAAAAATTAACCACCCTCAAAAGGAACAGCATTGGCTAGGGAGCTATGGAGGGATTTTGTTCTTGTTGTTCATTTGTTTGGGTTTTTTTGCCCAAAACAGTGGTCTCCAAAGTGCATTAAAATGATTGGAGGGATATATGGGGGAAAAAAATAAGGGTCCAGGCCTCCAGCTTTGACACAGCTGGCTTCTGGCAGAGGCCTCTTCTTTCTGAGGAGCTGCTGCAGGAATGGCACGGGCATGAATTCCTTTCTTCCTACCTCCTTCCATCCTGCCACTGCCACTGCCACAGTTTATGACTATACTGGACTGTGGAAATGACAGCAGCAGGGACAAATACAGCCCTAGGATCCAGGTGAGAGTGAGAGGCCTGGGGCAGTCAGGGTACCAGTGACCAGATTAGGAGGGGTACTTCTCACAGCAGGGGCAATGAGTTGCAGCTACTGTGAGAAGCAGTGGGGATGGAAGTGGATGTGGCAGGAGAGACTGGAGCCATGCAGCTCTGGCTTCTGAGGAAGCAGCTGAACCCAGTCATTTCTGTTTCTCTTCCTTCCTTTCTCTAAGGACTGTGTAGGCTTTGTTGGTGGTAGAGACAGATGGAGGCCGAGCAGGTGACCAAGGGAACATTCTGACCGGGCCAGGGATGGTGGCTATGATGACTGTGAGAGTCAACAGTGGGGAAAGTAGCAGGACAGGAATGGATAGCAGGGGCCAAGGAGACCACAGCTAGGAACAGAGTTTCCACTGATGTGACCAGTGGGCTGGTGGAAGGTAACAACGTGCCTGGCCCTAGGGATGAAAGGACAAAAATGAAATAGCCCCTCCCCTCAAGGAGTTTACAGTCTGGATTAAGGAAGTCAGTTTATGCTTACAAAATACAAGATAAGTTTTAGAGGAAGGCACTGGCAAGTAGGAAAAAACTGAGAAAGGCTTCATGTAGAAAATGGAGCTAGTCTTTCAATGAATAAAGAAGGAAGGAAGGGGAAAAAAGTGTTAAGCCTTTACTATGTGCCACGCTGTGGGATGAACACTGGAGATACAAAAACAAAAGTAAAGACAGTCCCTTCCTTCAAAGACCTTTCACTCTGGTAGGGGGAAACATTACACACAGGGAATGGTGAGTCAGGGAGAGGTAGTTTGGTTTATAGTATTACAGAAATAGTTAGTGAAGGTAAAGAGCATTTTTAGATTCAGAAATTTTTTGCTAATAGTCATAAAAGTTTTATAGTCCACTGGCCTAGAGTTTTCAACTTCCTTCCATCTCATGAATATGCTATTTTTGTGACCCTATTAATACACATTCAAAGAACAGCTATTGTAGGCAAATGGTATTTGTGTTGAATTTTATAATATTTTATAGAACTAGTTTGCATACCACAGTTATTTCAATATCCCAGAAGGGAATCATGATTATGTACATAGATAACAGAGGAACAAGAAAGGCATTCTTACCGTGGTGTCTATGAACTTGTTTTTTAAATATTTTGATAATTGTATTTCATTATAATTAATTTCTCCTGGTAATCCTATGTATTTTATGTACTGAAAAACATTATTCTGAGAGCTGGGTCTGGTTTTTTGCCCTTTTTTTGTTTTTTGTTTCTTGTTTTTTTGGTATCTATACCACTTAGCACTGTGCCTCATACATGCTAGGCACTTAATAAACACTTATTGATTGATTGATTGATTGAGAAGAGGTCTATAGGCTTTAGGACTGCCATGATACTATAAAGGTTAAGAACTTGTGAGTTAATGCTTTGACTTCTTGGAGCCATTGTTAAATCAGAGTTGTATACTCAGAGATTATTCAGATTCCTAGCAGTGGTAAGAATTGCTAAGAGTATATCTTCACTTCCATCTCAGATTTTTTTTTCCCTCTCTCTGTCTCTCTGTCTCTCTCTCCATTTCCTCTCTTCCCTGTATTTGACTTCTTCTATCAACTGAGTCCCATGTCCACCTCCTACTTTGTTCAACCATGCTCTTAGGGCTAGGGAAAATGAGTTTTGTTTTTTGTTTTTCGGTTTTTTTTGGTGATTAATTGGTTTGTTGATACATCCTAGTTTTTGGTGTCTGTCCTATTTCATCTGAAACTTTTTTTTTTAAGTGAGGCAATTGGGGTTAAGTGACTTGCTCAGGGTCACACAGCTAGTAAGTGTTAAGTGTCTGAGGCTGGATTTGAACTCAGGTACTCCTGAGTCCAGGGCCGGTGCTCTTTCCATCATCTGAAACTTTTAACTGCATTCTGGATCAGGAATTTGATAGAGACTTGCAGATGATAGAAATAAAACTTAAGAATAGAGATTGAATGCTTTTATTATGTTGGGAAAAGTAAGAATGGATGTTGCCTTTTGTTTATTTAGAATCATTCCTGAAGCAATCTGAATAATAATTGTGAACTAAGCAACAATCAGATAGAGAATAATTTTGATCAAACTCTAGTTTGAGGGAATCACAATAAATTCTTTTGAATTCTAAGAGTTTTCTAAGCTTTGATTTTCTCTAAAAGTTATCCACCCCAGTCCAAGATAATATAAGTTTAAAAAAAAATTTGTATCAATATCTTTTATCTTCATATCACCTACATTTCCCATTATATCCCCCCAACCATACCTTATAACAAAGCACTGAAAATGGAAAAACAGAAACAATTTAGCAAAACTTATCACACCAACCAAGTACAAATTCGTATGTAGTTTTCTATACCCATAGTGCCCCGACTTCTGCGAAGAATGGAATATATTCTCTGTTGTCTTTTGAGCCAAGCTTGATCATTATAATTTCATAGCATTCAGGTTCATGTATGTTGTTGTTGTTATTTCCATTTATTTTGCTGTATGTATCTTGTTTTTCTGGTTCTGCTTATTTCACTTTATATTTGTTTGTATAAGTCTTTCCCTGCTTCTCTGTAGTCATCCTCATTATTTCTTATAATATTCTGTTATGTTTGTATTCCACTGGCACTGTAATCCTGAGTTACAAACCCTGCATGACAAATATGAGTCAATGCCAGGAAATAAATGGACAGTTTATTATATTTTCAACTTAACCACAGAGGGAAAAATCCATTAAATGAAAATCAGCAAACTAGTGGTTAATTAGGGAATAATTCCCTGCCACTTTGGCTAAGGAAAACCATTTCAGCCAGAGGAAAAGAAAGATAGAAACTAGCCAGCCTTTAAGAAAATCCAGAGCTCTGCTTATCTGTCAGTTGCCTCATGAAATATGAAGGTTTTGGTTGCAAGGCTTACTTGTTCCTTCTTTTCATGCAAGGTTCTAAATCAAACAGAGGATCACCGACAAAGGGTCCTCCAGGCAGCTGCTAAAAACCTCCGTGTCTGGTTTATCAAAGTTCGGAAGATGAAGGCCATCTACCATACCCTGAACCTGTGCAACATTGATGTGACCCAGAAGTGTTTGATTGCTGAGGTCTGGTGCCCTGTTGCTGACCTAGATTCCATCCAGTTTGCTCTCAGGAGAGGCACGGTAAGTATTGTGGAGCTGAGACATCCCTGCAAACTCCACAAAGGCAGTGGTTCTGATTTTTTCCATTTCTGTGATGGTTTTCCAAAGTGTTTTTTTCCCCGCTAAGTGTTTTAACATCTTTTATTTTATCTTTACCTCCTAAACACCCTTTAAAGATAAAGCTAGAATCATAGTCCTAGAGTTGGAAGGGGATTCAGAGGAAGCCCTCTCTCCTGAGAGAGGAAATTCTGGTACTCTCTCCTAAGATGTGAATCCTCTTTACACACATCCCTAACAAACGATCCACCCTCTGCTTAAAGACCAATCTGGTTATAAGAACCTCCAGAGAGGGAGAGTCTGGAGTGTGCCCCGTCTCACCTCAGCTTCTTGGAATTCCCAGCATTCTTTAAAGCACAGCTCATATGTTAGCTGGCCTAAGAAATCTGTCTTGGTTTCTCTCCTCCCACCCTTCTGTCCTAGGTTGTTAGTTTTCTCTTCCTTGATTATCCTGTCTATCTCTATCTCTCTATCTCTGTCTCTATATATTTGTCTAATTTCATGTTGTAGCCCATCAGTAGAATATAAACTCCTTGAGAGGAATAATTATTTTTCATTTTTTGTCTTTGTATTTTTGTATTTGCATAGCATAGTGCCATACATATAATTTTTTATTACTAAATGCTTATTGGGTTGAATAAGTTACCCATTCTATTTTGGAACAGCTCTGATTGTTAGGAGATTTTTTTCCTTATATTGAGCTGAAATCTTTCACTCTGTAACTTCCATTTCTTGCTTCTATCTAGTTCTGCCCTCTAGAGCCTTGCAGAATAAATAGCTCCACTTTTATATAATAGCTCATTACATATTTGAAGACAGATGTTCTTTCTCACCCCCTCAGTTCTTTTTCCCATTTTAAACACTCCCAGTTCCTTTTCCTAATCTTAGAGTTTTCTCAGCATCACAGTGGCTTTCTTCTGGACCCTATTTCAGTTTGCCTATATTTTTCCTAAAATATACCCAGATATGGGCCAGTCAAGGCAAAGTACAGTGAAACTGTCCTCCTTCTCTTCATTATATTTCTATTAATAAAATTCAGCCACTGATCAATTCCATTAAAATCTTATCTTCATGCCTCATTCTGGGGTGGAAGGGACCCTGGGTTTTCAAAGATTACACCACTGAAGTGTCTTATCTCTTGCATATGGTACAAAACTGCAAAGTATTTAAAAACCAACCGGCAATCATTCTCTGTGTGTGTGTGTGTGTGTGTGTGTGTGTACACACATGTATGTGTGTATATGTCTTTTGTCTGAAGACCAGCTAAACTAAACTCATTGCCAGAGTGTCTATGGGGTGACGAATTGGGTTGGGGGGAGCCCCCAACAGGAGGGTAGTGATAATTAAACTAAAAAGACTTTCAGCAAATCATTAAAAAAGAAAGAGAAGAGAACAGAAGCAAGTTCAGAAGAGGACGCAGACTAGCAAGGTGGTTTGGGGATTGCCGTGTTAAATCAGAAATAGATTAAAAAACCAAAAACCCAAGCTGTACATAGCATATATTCACAGTTTTAGACACAGTCGTCTTTTTCTTTTCTGCTTTGTATAGGGAAATGTTCAGTGTTGTTAATGTTAGTCAAGGTCATGCTAATCAAAAAAAAATTTAAGCAAAAGGAAAAAAATATGAAATTTGGGGTTAGTCTACCCTGGCTTGTTCTTAATGGACCCATATTGTTTCCTAATTCTATTTATAAATGCTCACAAAGCAGTTTTATTTTTAAAATAAATTTGTGTTGTTATATTTTGGTTTTATATCACTTACATTTCCCAGTGTGTGCCCTCCCCCTCCCAGAGAGTTCTCTTATGATAAAGATGTAAAAAGAGAGGGGGAAAATTTAGCAAAACTAACATATAAAAGAAAATCAGGCATTATATACAGTGTTCCACATTTATAGTCCATTACCTCTATGAAGAAGTAGTTTTCTTGCTGGCTTTTCCATTTACATTGTTGTAATTATAATGTATATGGTTTTCCTGATTCCCCTTACTTCACTTTGTTTCAGTCTATCTAAATTTTAAACCTTCGATTCTTTTTAGTCATCATTGTCAGTCATCCCAGTAGTAATCCATTATGTTCACATACCACTATTTGTGTAGCCATTCCACCATCAATGGGCCTCTACTTTCTTTCTTTTTTTTTTTAATGGGCCTCTATTTTCAAACCACTCTCTTAATAGTCCATTCTTCTGTGTTTTTTAGGAATCAAAGTCACTAACCTATGAAGAGTCCTTCTTTTAGATGGACTTTTTTTTTTTTTTTAGTGAGGCAATTGGGGTTAAGTGACTTGCCCAGGGTCACACAGCCAGTAAGTGTTAAGTGTCTGAGGCCGGATCTGAACTCAGGTACTTCTGACTCCAGGGCCAGTGCTCTATCCACTGCACCACCTAGCTGCCCCTAGATGGACTTTTAAAAAACATTTGGACATTTGTTAATCTCTAGTTGTGTGGCACCTCTAAATTCTCCAGAATTCCTCAGGAATCACTGATGACAGATAGTTACATCTGAGTTTATTTTCTCTAGGAGAAGGGTTGGCAGACTACATTTGCCTTAGAGCTAAGAATGGTTTTTACATTTTAAAATAAATTTTGTTATGCTTAAGAAAGTAAAAACAGATGTACAAAAATAGGTAGTGGGCTGGATTTGGCCCTGGATCATAGTTTGCTGGCCCCTGCTCTAGGATATTATTTACCCAGACCTGGCAGCTTAGACATACTGAGGACAGCTAGGTGCTTATAACATCTCCTCACTTTTCTTAGGTTTCTAATGACAGTTTTTGTTCTCTCCCTTGTGGATTACTTCATTGGTAGAGAAGACAAAAGGAATAGAGGTTTTAAGTAATATTCTGCCTCTGTCATCATCCTGTTCTTTCCTCCAGAAGCAACGATCCCATTCAACTATTATTTTTTTTTTCCGACTATTAGTCTTCCTCTTGCCCTCAATATAATTAAAAAACCTTTTGTGTTATATTCAGTATTTAATGCAGTCTCTGGTTCATATTGAACTTTAACCTTCCCGATACTGTTCTAACATAACCTTGTTCTTCTTTTATGTGTTCTCAGTTTTTTGTTCTTGCTTTCATCTGTTATAAATGCCCTTTTAAAAATCTGAACTTGTTGGTGAGCTCCCTGTTCAGTTACATCCTACTTTTTTTTTCCATTGGAATCATCTTCAGAATTTCAATTTTATTTTTGGTTTTTGTTGTTGTTGTTGTTTTTCCAATCTTAATAGTATTTCATGTTTTTACAATTAATGTAAAGATAGTTTTCAGCATTTTGGGGGGGGGGTTGAGGGGCAGTGAGGGTTAAGTGACTTTCCCAGGGTCACACAGCTAGTAAGTGTCAAGTGTCTGAGGTCGGATTTGAACTCAGGTCCTCCTGAATCCAGGGCTGGTGCTCTATCCACTGCACCACCTAGCTGCCCCTCAACATTTGTTTTTATAAGATTTTGAGTTCCAAATTTTTCTTCTTCCCTCCCTTCCCCAAGACAGAAAGCAATCTGATATAGCTTATATATGTACAATCACAGTGAACATATTTCTGCATTAGTCATGTTGTGAAAGAAGAATCAGAGCAAAAGGGAAAAACATCAAAAAAAGAAAAAAAAAAGTAGAAACAGTATGGTTCAATCTGCATTCAGATTCCACAGTTCTTTTTTCTGGATGTGGAGAGCATTTTCCATCATGAGTCTTTTGCCATGGTCCAGAATTTCAATCTTAACAACATCTACATTCCTCTTGGACTGACTTCCCTTTTAGATTCGGCTCCTAGCTTTTTTTAAAATCAGAATTCTTTAAAATAATTCCAGACTGGGCAGCTAGGTGGCGCAGTGGATAGAGCACCAGCTCTGGATTCAGGAGAACCTGAGTTCAAATCCAGCCTTAGACACTTTACACTTACTAGCTGTGTGACCCTAGGCAAGTCACTTAACTCCAATTGCCTCACCAAAATAATAATAATAATAATAATAATTCCAGACTTCTTCCCTTGCCACCCCCAATCTAAGGTATACCTCAGACTAGGCCTTCCTTATCTGCCACAAGTTAAAAATAATATAATTATCACACCCCTAACACTCAGCTAGATCCTGTGAGGGATAAAGAGAGGGACAAAACATAGCACCTGTCCCCAAGAAGCTTATAATTTCAACATATGTAAATAACAACACAGTGTGGTAAGTGTTCCAAGATAACTGCTCTAGGCAGAGATGGAGAGGAGGTAGCATTTGATTAGGGTCTTGAAGGATGACAGGAGATGAATAAGTGGAGTGAAGATTCCAGGCAAAGGGAACAGCATAAGCCACGAAGGTGGGGAAGTTCAATAGATGTTCAGGGAATATCAGGTAATACAGAAGAAGTGAGATCTAGGTTGTGTGTAGGGGAATAGTGGAAAGTAAGGCCTGAAAAGTAGATTCAGCCTAGATTATGGAGAGACTTAAATGCTAAGATAGAATTTTAGACTGTTTAGTAAGCAGTAACTGGATTCTGAATGCAGATTGAACTATACTGTTTCTGCTTTTTAGTTGTTTTTTTTTTCTTTTTTGAGGTTTTCCCTTGTGTTCTGATTCTTCTTTCACAACATGACTAATGCAGAAATATGTTTAATGTGATCATACATATATAACCTATATCAGCTTACTTTCTGTCTTAGGGAGTGGGGAGGGAAGGAAGGGAGGGAGAAAAATTTGGAACTAAGAATCTTATGAAAATAAATGTTGAAAACTCTCTTTATATGTAACTGGAAAATAATAAAATACTTTTATGATTAAAAAAACCAAAACAATAAAATGGCCCAAAAGCAAGTCCAGAAGAAAACACAGATAAGAAAGGTTGTTTTGAAAGTAATGTGTGGAATTTATTATATGCTTTTTTAAAAAGCAAGTGGCATGAAATGGGGATACATAGTTTCATATAGAATCCCTTCTTAAGTTTGGCTGTTTAGGCGGAAATACTCTTTTTTGGTGTTTAAGCTCAGGATAAAAAAAATATTTATTGAGCAGAAAGGGGTGCTTGAGAAAGATAACGTAATATTGTATACAGGGCAGGGCAGATTGGAGGAGGTAAGGTCTAAAGGCAAGGAGAGAACTGAAAGTGATTGCAGTAGTCCAGGCATAAGGTGATAAAGTCCTGAAATAGCATGGTGGAGGCAGGAAAAGAAAGGAAGGAACAACACATTGAGAAGGAAAAATCAATTACTTGGGTACTCAATATAGTTACTGAAGAAATCAAAGGCAATTCTGAAATTTTGAGCCTGTGTGATTGGGAAAATGGAGGGTACAATGACCAGAAGCAGGGTTGTTAGGAGGAGATGATGTTTTCAGGTATGTTTAAGGTGCTGGTGTGGCAGTTAGAACTGTCTTACTTATAATTGATACATTATTCATTTAAGAAATTTGATGGTAAAAGGAAAAAGAAAGTGCAATAGCTCAAGTATTTGAGGGACAGGGGAGAAAGTGGAGAAGGAAGGAACCAGATGAAGAGGGAGAGATCGAAGATGTCATAGGGAGAGGGAATTGTTGATGGATTGAGGTCTTAAAAGAAGTGAGCAGAAATAGGAGAAAGAACAAAAGTGGAAAAGTTCATCTTGGAAAGGAGAACCATCCTTCCTTTTGAGATGAAGGAAAGAAAGAAAAGATTCAAAGACATTTTGAGGCTGTGGAGAAGATAGTCAGACTTGAGTGTTTCCCAGGAAGATTGATTCCACGACTTTCTTTAGTTGCCAATAATAGAGTTCAGTAACTTATTTTAAGGAAATTCTCTCTGATAACTAATTTAAATCTCTCCTTGTGAGTTTTGCATTTAGTTCCAGTTTTCCCGAAAGCCTTGGAAAAGCAGTCTAACACTGTATACCTGCTCTTTCACAGGAGCACAGTGGCTCTACAGTGCCTTCCATTCTGAACAGGATGCAGACAAACCAGACTCCCCCAACTTATAACAAGACCAACAAGTTTACAGCCGGCTTTCAGAACTTGGTAGATGCTTATGGCATTGGAACATACCGGGAGATCAATCCAGGTAATGTCCTAGACATTTTTCCTTGAGAGCTACTATTGGACAAAAATCTCACTCACTGTTGAACAGCCAGGATAAACCAACAGAGTCTCTTGATAATAGATAATCTCCCTATTGGCAGTTGGACTGGTGCTATTGTCCATTTTGGCTCACTGTGGGGCTACTCTCAGCCCTAGATCTGTGTATGAAACCTTAGACTTCATACAAAGGACCATTGGCATCTTATAAGGAAGTTAGAATGACTCTTTTGTATTGAACTGTTAACATATTTCCTCATGGCTATAAAATACTTAGCCTTCTTCTGGCAAAGCACCAACAGAGGTACCTCCAAGTCAAATGTCAATTTCTGATTATGATTATTCCATTCTATGATAATGATCTTGACGGCTTTCCTTTTCTCAGATATGGCGGCAAATTTTAGCCAACTCGGATTACAAAAATAATCAATTGATAATATTTTAGGCAACCTATGGCTTACTGTTCAAATAGCTTGATGAACTTGTAGTTCTTTGAGAAAGAATTTCTCAGAGCATCAGTCAGATTCTTAAATCATTAGCCTAAAAATAGAACCAGCCTTGTCCTCAGTCTGGCAGAATCATTTATTGAAAAATAATAACTGCCATAGGAAAAACAAAATGAAAACAGACTTATCTTAGAAGTCAGAGAAGGGGAATATGAGGTTAAACTGAGCTGTCATTTCGTTTTCTTTTTCATCTTTGTTTACACTTAAGGTCAAAGCTGCTCTGTCCCTTTGTAGTTGCAGATCATGCCAGGAAGATTTACCCCCAATAACTTTCCAA
Organism: Dromiciops gliroides; assembly: GCF_019393635.1. NCBI lineage: Eukaryota > Metazoa > Chordata > Mammalia > Microbiotheria > Microbiotheriidae > Dromiciops > Dromiciops gliroides. The sequence goes on along the minus strand of NC_057864.1, from coordinate 180,235,612 downwards.
TCTGACAATTGATCTCAGACTTCCTTAGAGTAGAAAGTCCTTTTGTATTATTGACAAAATGTAGAGAGGACCATGGTGGATTCAACAGATCGACATTATTACTGATAGTCTTTCTCTCCCCGCCCCCTTCTGTTTTTTGGTTCCTGTATAGCTCCCTATACCATCATCACTTTCCCTTTCTTGTTTGCCGTCATGTTTGGAGACTTTGGCCATGGGATTTTGATGACTCTCTTTGCTGTGTGGATGGTTATGCGAGAGAGCCGAATCCTCTCCCAGAAGAATGAGAATGAGGTAAAGCTAAGTCACACTTTCATTAGACCAAGAGTCGCACTGTTATTTAAGGGGGCAGAGGGAAGCTTTTGCTTAAATTTTCATTGTAATATGACCCTGTTGGTCACCTTGTAGACTCTATCAGGGAAATAAACAGGAAGAGAGAAGTTGATATTAACACCAGTCACATGCTGGCTCCTACTTGAGAAAGTGAACTTATAGCTGGCATTGGTATCTTCTTTGAGTTGCATGACCCAAAATAAATCATGGAACACTTAGGAGGATTAGGATATTACATTTTTAAGAGACCCTTGTCACCACTGTGCCAAGACTAAATCCTGTCAATATATACTTGTGCTCTGCTTTCTTTCCATTTACCAGATGTTTAGCACTGTGTTTAATGGCCGGTACATCATTCTGCTGATGGGTGTGTTCTCCATCTACACTGGACTTATCTACAATGACTGCTTTTCCAAGGCACTTAACATATTTGGGTCATCCTGGAGTGTCAGGCCAATGTTCATGTCTAATTGGACGTAAGTTATTGGAGAAGCCAAAGATCAAAGCTATTTCTTCTCCTATGCTCAACTTTGCTTTTCAAGACCAGTGGTGACCTACAGCAGGGATGCATACTCTTGGAGTGCAGCCTGAACCAGATCAAAAAATAATTGGGAAATATTTAGCAAAATAAAAATACAGTAGCATGTAGATAATGTTAACATGGTTTTCTAAGTCAATATGCAGTTCACAAGGGATCCTTCTTTTCTATTTGAGTTTGACACCACTGATAAAGAGTACAACAAAAGGCCCAGAGCTAGTTTTTTTTCTTAAGGGAATGGCTAAGTTGGCAAAAGTTTTTTCCTATTTCAAAAAGGATGCAGTTTCCTCTTATATGTGACAAATTGAATTATTTTGGTAGGACTCAAAATCATCAGGGAGCAGAAATACATTGGCTTTTTTCATAATAAAATGTCAAGAAAGAACCCTTAAATTCCTTCCTTTGGGGTATGTTTGATTCATCGTAGGTATCATTCCTCTTTTTCCCCGTCTCTCAGCTCACTTCAGCTGTTTGTCTCTTCCCTTTCTCACCGCAGCCATAACCATGCTCCCTCCTCTAAGAAATAATAGTTTCTGTTTTTTTGTTGCAAGGCCAGTTTCTATCCCAAGGTCTTCCTTTCTTGGTCAAACCAGTAAAAGTGAATTTTTTTTTAACCTCTCTAGGGAAGACACACTTCTAGGGAATCCTGTTCTTCAGTTAGACCCTGCCATCAAAGGTGTATTCGAGGGACCCTACCCTTTCGGTATTGATCCGGTAAGAGTTCTTTCTTCCTATATGGTGACTCCTTTTTGTGTTTTACCTGAGCCTTGGTTACGAGAAAGTAAAAACAACTTAACTGTGGAATCTTCAGAGACCTGGAACTTTTCCAGGGAGATTCAGTTGGTAGTGGTCAAAGCCATAAGTGAATATAGCAACAGGGCTGCAAATTTTCTTCCTAGAAGTATCCCTGGGGGCAGCTAGGTAGTACAGTGGATAAAGCACTGGCCCTGGATTCAGGAGGACCTGAGTTCAAATGTGGCCTCACACACTTGACACTTACTAGCTGTGTGACCCTGGGCAAACCACTTAACCCTCATTGCCCTGCAAAAATAAATAAATAAATAGAAGTATCCCTCCCTGTCAGTGGAGGTGGCTCAGTGGTAAACTAGGGGAAAACTGATATTGAAATTGCAGCCTTCATATTAAAACTCATTTCTTAAGCCATGGTTAAGTTTTAGTCTTCTTTGAACTAATCTCATTAGGGTGAAAATGCCTCTTTTCTGGAGGAACTTGGGATTTCCATTCTCAGCCTTACAAGTAATGCTACCTCTACAATATCTTTTGCCTGCATTCTCTACTCTCCCCTCACATGGCTACTATTGTAGTGTGGGCACTTATTATTTCTCATTCGGACTATTACAGCAGGCTCTCCCCTCCCTCTGGCCAACCTGCCTTTAATCTTTCTATTTTCCAGCCCATCCTTCACACAACTGTTAAATTAATATTCTTAAAGCACAAGTCTGACCACAGAACTCCTCTGCTCACGAAGCTCTAGTGACTCCCTCTTGCCTCTGGGTTTAAATTGTCATTTAAATCCTTCCACAGTCTGTCTCCATCCCACCTTTCCAGGTTTATTGTATGTTACTCCTCTTCACAACACTCTTTTATCCATACATCCCACTTGCCACTCCATTCCTTCCCTTCGTGCCATTGTACATTCTGTCCCTTGTAGCTAGAAAGTACTTCTTCCTCTCGTTTGTCTCTTAGATTCTTTGGCTTTCGTCAAGGTTCAGGTCAAATACCACTTGATACTCCCTCCTGAACCCCCCACCAGGTCCAAAGTGGCTCGTGTTCTCCTCCCCAGTATTACTTTGCAGGAAATCAGTATATATTTTGTGTTTCTTTTTCTGTGTCAGTTCCCTCCAATAAAAGGCTCCTTGAGCTCAGGACTGCTTAGTGTTTTGTCTTTGTATTCCCAGTGCTTAACACATAGTAGGTGCTTAGTAAATGCTTGATGAATGAACTGAAGTAAAGGTGATCAGATCTACTAGATCATAAGCTAGATAAGGAGTTTCTTTTTAAGAATAGTTGAATGAAGAGAAACTATAATTTAATGTGTCATTGAAGACCTTTCATCATGAAGAATTTAAATAGAGTGCACTGGGGCAGCTAGGTGGCGCTGGATAGAGAACCGGCCCTGAATCAGGAGGACCTGAGTTCAAATCCGACCTCAGACACTTAACACTAGCTGTGTGCCTTGGGCAAATCACTTAACCCCAGTTGCCTCACAAAAATAAATAGAGTGCATCTCTTCTTTCCAGTTTTGTTGAGTTCAGCATCCTTTAAAAAAAAATTCATCAAAAAATCAAACATCAGCATCTCCTGAATACAAAGCACTGTGCTAGGTCATGGGGGAGATAGAAAGTTTATGTAAGACACTGTACTTGTTTTCGTGGAACTTATAGTCTATTAGGGGATATAGGATGCAACACAAATTACTGTAGTAAAAATTAAAATTGCATTATAGTCAATGCCTCTGTATTACAGGTCTTCTATAACAAATCTTTTTTTTTTTTTTTTTAGTGAGGCAATTGGGGTTAAGTGACTTGCCCAGGGTCACACAGCTAGTAAGTGTTAAATGTCTGAGGCCGGATTTGAACTCAGGTACTCCTGACTCCAGGGCCGGTGCTCTATCCACTAGCTGCCCCTATAACAAATCTTTTAACAGCTAAAGTTCCTACCCCCCATAATCACTTTCTAAGAGCACCATCAGTAAGGGGCCATTGTTTTAATGCCCCGAGCATAGTCACTCCAACAGGATTCTGAGTTATTTGTCAGTAGACACAAAGGCCCAGGTACCAATAGAAAGTAGCCATTTAATTAAGAAGGTCCCACAACAGAGCCTTGGGGATTTACCTACAATTAGAGGACGTGACATATAGGTGGTGACCTAGCAAAGGAGACTGAGAAGGAGCAGCCAGTCAGGGTGGAGAACCAAAAGAGAGAGCAGTGTCACAAAAACCCAAAGATAAGAGAGTATTCACAAATAGAGGGTGACTAAGTGGCAGATGTCACTGAAAGGTCAAGAAGGAGAGAATTAAGAAAAGGCCATCAGATATGGCGATTAAGAAATCTGGTAATTTTGCAAATCAAAGTTTCATTTGAGCAGTAAGATCAGAAGTCATATTACAGAGTTGAGAACAGTGATAGGATGTGGAGGCAATGAATGTAGACAGCTTTTTTGGGGGCGGGGCAATGAGGGTTAAGTGACTTCCCCAGGGTCACACAGCTCGTAAGTATCAAGTATCTGAGGTCGGATTTGAACTCAGGGCCTCCTGAATCTGGGGGCAGTGCTCTATCCACTGCGCCACCCAGCTGCTCCCAGACAGCTTTTTTTAAGAGTTTGGCCAAGCATAGGACAGTAGCTTGAAGGGGTCATAGAGGTTAGCTTGAGCCTTTTAAGGATTAGCAAGACTTGGTGTTTGTAGGCAGCAGGGAAGGAATCTAATAGGGGGACAGAGGAGATGAATGCATGGGCAATTTGCTAGAGAAGATAAGAGGGGATAGGCTTCAAGTTTCATGTAAGGGTTGGCCTTGGTGAGAAGTGCTACCTCTTCATCTGAGGGGAGGTGTAAGAAGGGGAGAAGATCTTAGTAAATGCTCTTTATTTTCTCAGTAAAGTTCAAGGCAAAGTCTTTAGCTATGAAGGGTCAGGAAGGTTTGTAGGAAGCTTGAATAGAGGAGAGGAGGTTTAGAACAGTCACTAATGGGGTGGAATAGCAATTAGGAAGGACTAAGGGATTGCCTTGCTGCCTTGAGAACCAGGTGAAATTAGAAAACAAATTGTAGTGGTTCCAGGCAGCACAATTGCTGGACTTTCTCTAGCTTCATGCAGCTGCAGGTGACTAGTATCATAACCTCCTAACTGGTCTCTTCCACTTCCCTCTTCTATACCTCTATTCTATATATAGCTGCCAAAATCATCTTCCTAGTGAAAAGGTTACTGTTCATGTCCTTCTGCTAAAAAACCTTTACAGTGGCCTCCCACTGTGTGAATGATAAAGTACAAATACCATAGCCTGACTGACATACTAGGCCTTTGACAGTCTGGCTCCAAGATACCTTGATAGTCTTCTTCAGGCCCCTTATGTTCTAGGCAAATTGGACTACTTGCCATTGCTGGGCCTTAGCCTGCCCTTGCCTACCTCAATGCATTCTTAATCTTTTCTCCTATACCTGAAATGGATTTCCCCTATGTCTTTACCTGTTTGAATTTCTTCCCTTCCTTTAAAAAGCCTCACTTAATTGCCACCTCCTCCACACAGCCCATTCCCAACTAGAATTGATCTCTCTCTCCCTCTTCTGTTATCCTATTCTGATATCTAGGCACTTATATTTTAACTTATATTATTTGTGTATGTATCTTACCCCTCTCACCATTGCACTAGATTTTTTGCTCCTCAAGGGCAAAAATCATGCCATTTTTCATTTTTGTATTTCTAGTATCAAGCAGAGTACCTTTGCAGAGAGATATTTAATTTTTTTTGTGGTTTATTTTAATGAATTCAATAGATGTTTATTGGGTATCTACCTGTTTGTTTCTACTTTGTGGGAAAAACAAAGATTTACAAGTCACATCCCTACCTACCTTCAGTGTGCTTATTGGAAAAACTGTCTATTACCCAATAGCTATAATTTTTTTCTTAATGTCTTTAGTTCTATATGAATGGCACTAAGTTCAGTATATAAGTTGAGGGGAGGAAGAGATCACTTCTAGCTGGGGTGATTGGAGAGACTTCTTAAGGGAGGTGGCATTTTGACCTAGATCTTGGGGGATGGGTAGAATATAGCCAGGTACAGATGAGGGGATATATAAAGAACATTTCAGATGGAGGAAATGGCATAAACAGTCCAGAAAGGAGTCTCCCTGGGCTGTGGAATTCAGACTGGACAGGTATAACGAGGCCAGATCATGAAGAAGCTTGCGTTTGAGATGAAGTTTGAACTTAATTGGTATGTCATAAAGAAACCATTTAAAAGTTTTTGAGCAAGAGAGTGACATGACTCAGGGCTTAAGGGTGATTGTGTGTGTCTGTGTCTGTATGACAGAGACTGTGTATGCTGTGTGTGTGTTGGCGTAAGAGAGAGAGAAATCTGTAATACTTTTGCTAGTGAAACTTGTTGCATCTACCCAATATTTCTGACCTCTTTTTAATTTTGCCTTATATCACAGATTTGGAATATTGCTACCAATAAGTTGACTTTCCTCAACTCGTTTAAGATGAAAATGTCTGTCATCCTTGGAATAATCCACATGACATTTGGTGTTACTCTCAGCCTTCTCAACCATACGTGAGTTACTGTTTCTGATACAGTGGTATACTTGGCTAGAAAAATGTCAGCATTTCAGGGAGTATTTAATTAGGCCTTTGTTCTTTAGGTTTCCTATTCCTTTAATTTCATTTTTCAGAATGAGATTGGCCTACATTCCTCTTAAGCATTTACAACTTGTAGTGCTTTTCAAATATTTTTTTAAAAATTAGTCTTTTTGTTTGCATAAATTATGTAGATAATTATGTTATACAACCCAGGGGTATACACTCTAAAGTCCCTTTCCCATTTGCTAGTGTTAAAGGAGGAGTGGGGAGAGGAGCATAATTTAGAATTCCTTTCAAGATCCTTAAGACTGGGGCTAAAGTTTGATTTTAGAATATTCTTATAATGCCAGAGTTGCTTTCTGCTGCTTCTTAAAAGTAGTGAAGACAAAATTGGGGAAGAGCCAGGGTTACAGCTCATGGGTACTTTTGTTCAGAGAAGGGTGACCCTACCTAAAGATAATCTGTTCACCTTGATCCTTTGTCTCTCCTTCTGCAGCTATTTCAAGAAGCCTCTGAATATCTACCTTGAGTTTATTCCTGAAATTATCTTCATGACCTCATTGTTTGGCTACCTGGTCATCCTCATTTTTTATAAATGGACAGCCTATGATGTTTATTCTTCTAAGGATGCACCGAGCCTTCTGATCCATTTTATAAACATGTTCCTTTTCTCCTATTCGGACTCCAGTAATAACATGCTTTATTCTGGGCAGGTGGGTGATCCCAAGAATGTTAGATCAGTCTGATATACTCAGTTATTCAGCAATTAGAAGATACGGTGTTTTAGACGTAGGTATCTTTGCATTAGTTGTCACTCATTCAGATCTAGGGAGCTAGGTGATGAAGTGGATAGAATGCTGGGCCTGGAGTCAGGAATACCTGATTTCAAATCCCACTTCAGACACACTTACTGGCCATGAGACCTTCACAAAGTCACTTAACCTCTGTTTGCATCAGTTCCCTGGACTGAAAATTGGAGCTAATAAACAGCATCTAATTCACAGGGTCAAGATAATATTTGTAAATGAGATCGTTTTTAGTAAAAGTGCTTAGCATATATAGTAGGTGCTGTATAAATGTTTATTCCTTTCTCTTTCCTTTCTGGTCTCTCTTCCTTTATCTTCCATTTAGAGACAACACCTTGAGCTTTGCAAAAAAGCAATTCTTTCACTATGGAGATGAACACTATTTTAAGTGAAAAATTGAAGTGGAAGAAAAATATGTTGTAGCGTATCTGTCCACTGTAATTGATTGTTAAAAGATAATAAGAAGGCAGCTAGGTGGAGCAGTGGATAAAGCACTGGCCCTGGAATTCAGGAGGACCTGAGTTCAAAGTCGGCCTCAGACACTTAACACTTACTAGCTGTGTAACCCTGGGCAAGTCACTTAACCCCCATTGCCCTGCCAAAAAAAACAAAAACAAAAAAAAGAATTAAGTTTTTGGGGCATTTCAGAGTAGCCCCTCAGAGTACAGTTACCCTCCTAGGGTCTTAGCTACCTTCTGAAGCTCAAATCGCAATACAGGTTGAAAATCTTGAACATTTCATGGCTTATAGGCCTGGCCTATTAGGCCACTTGTAGAAATCTGATGCGCCTGGAGTTTCTATGGTTCTGTTCCTAAACAGACTTGGGGTCCTCAACTCTTCTGTTATTGCTGTTCAGTCATTTCAGTCATGTTTGACTCTTTGTGTTCCCATTTCGGGTTTTCTTGTCAAAAATACAGATACTGGGGGGCAGCTAGGTGGTACAGTAGATAAAGCCCCGGCCCTGGATTCAGGAAGACCTGAGTTCAAATCCAGCCCCAGTCACTTGACACTTACTGGTTGTGTGACCCTGGGCAAGTCACTTAACCCTCATTGCTCCCGCTCCCCCCCCAATTTTAAAATAACAACAACAAAATACAGATAGTGGAGTGGTTTGCCATTTCCTTCTCCAGCTCATTTTACAGATGATGAAACTGAGGCAAACAGGGTGAAGTGACTTGCCCAGCTAGTGTCTGAGGCCAAAATTTTACTCAGGAAGATGAGTATTCATGACTCTAGGCCTGGCACTATGGTACCACCTAAGTGCAGCCTTCTCAGTGTTAAGGCCTACTGTTTGGGTTTGGATTGTTTATCTAACTCTAGATCCAGACACTGCTGAGTTTGTGGAGGTCCTGGTGGCTGCAGATATTGAAGCGTGCAGGGCTTGTTTAAGGTTTTCTCAGGAAAAGGCCTAAACTCTGAAAACATACTGCACATCTTCCAGTTGTTTTAAGAGACTGGGCTGTTGAACAGCATTTGTCTTAGAGAACATTTGAGCTGTGATTAGAAACATTGTGTGTTTGACCTCATGGATTTACATGTAACATGTTTTTCCTCTTCCTTTCTCTTCAGCAAGGAGTTCAGTGTTTTCTGGTGGTGATTGCAATGCTGTGTGTTCCATGGATGCTGGTGTTTAAGCCATTGATCCTTCGCCATCAGTATTTAAGAAGGAAGCATTTGGTGGGTGACTGATTTTAATGTACTTCTGCTCAAAGCTACTAGGGTTTTGTTTTTTAAGATCAGCAGCTGAATAATTTAATTGCATTCAAGGATATTGCCTAGAATGCCTTCTATATAACATGTCCTGGTTTGTCTAATGACCTTGTAAAACAACAGCATATATGTCTGCTTCTTAGAACTCTAGATTCAGCTTTAAATGGCTGGAATAGAGAAACCAAATCTTCCTTCTGTCCTACCTCTCCCTCACCCCCCCCAAAAAAGTATTTGTTTTATATTTACTCTTATCAGCCTGTGGCCAATGAAAACTAAAAGCATCAGCCAGAGTGGGGCTATAGGTATGGTGACTGGGTGAATTTAGTTTTGTGGTTTGCCTAGGAAACCACAGGGCTAATGCTGAGGCACCACTGTCTGTTAAAATGAGTCAGTAATACTTTCACTGACCAATACATCCGGGGAAAAGGTTTTATTTGAAGCAGAGCTGATTTTTTTTTTCTTTTTAAAGCAGCATACATACCTTTGTAAGCTTAATGCTAATGTACATCTGATTGTTTTTCATTTCTGGCTATGTAACAATAGTTAACTCCGGATGCGTGCCTAGGGAAACAGGAATGCTTTTATTGCATGACTCTCAAACAGCTTTTGGATTGTTTTGCTCAGTTGCAGAGCCGTGCAGTTACAAGACACTCCCTCTCCCTTCTCTGACCATCTTTCATCTTCCATGTACCTTCCATTCGTCTCCCATCACTCCCTTCCTCACCGCCACCAATCTATCCCTCTCCCCCCTTTTTTTTTTCTTTCCTCCTCCTTTCTCTTCCATTCACTATCAGGAAGGGCAGCCTGTGGAGGCCCCAGTCAGCCCAACCCAGAGCGAGCAGGGACTAGAGGCAGCAGCGGCTGCAACAGTGAGTGGATTGGAAACCAACCAACAATCACTTTACGTATTTTTAAAGAGTTTCCTAGTCATGTACCAGAATCCAGAATAACTATACTGAGGGCGTGGGGCATGTATGACTCTTGGGAAGTATGTCCTGGTTGCTTATTGGGACTGTAGCAGAAGAGATTTCTACTTCTTGAAAACAAATTCTGATGCCATCAGTATAATTATAACATGCTAAGTTCATATGCCAGGATGCAAGGAAAGTAACTTCTATGGAACTAGTTGTACTCCAGATTTAGCCCTGTGATCCTAACCCAAAATGACAACAGTGGGCAAATCCACTTTCATGTCCCTGTATTTTGTTATGTAAGAGGGAATTTTCAACTTCTAGGCAAGCTCATCTATATGACTTCTGAATTTACTTTTCCTATACTTAATTGATATTGAGTCATTCACTACTTGAAGCAATAATCTGTCTTCTCTCCAGAGGAGGGCTTTATATGCTTCTTTGACTTTGTGAAAATTTAGGGAGCCCTTGTATCCCCAGCCTTTCCTATGAGATTTCCAGTATCACACGTGCTATGTTGTGTGTATCATATATCTGGTAAAAGAAATCAGTTTGCCGTCTGTCCTCGCTACTACTGCCTAGTTATTCAGCAATAGTTATTTGAAATGAAAATATTAAATACTTGTTCATAACAAACCTCTTAATAGGATCTTATCCTGTGGCAATTTCCAAATCAGCATGGTGTGTTCTAGGAGAGCAATGCACATACACGCACATATCCATTACATATAGAGGATCTTGGCAAAAATGACTCATAACCATACTTCTGTACACCAGTAGTATCAGAAACCCTTAAAAGAAAAGGAAAGGTTATTTATGTCCTTGGTGTTATTTACATCAGGTGTTTCTGATAACATTAAACTCAGTTTCTCCTAAACATCCTAGCATTAAGCTAAAAAGTGCTGATGATTTAGCCAGAGACCATTTTAGTACTGATGCTCCACCAATACCGAACCATGCTTGCCACATAGTAAGCGACTATCAAGCATTAGCTTGATGATTATGGCATACAGACTCTTTTCTTCCCTGCAAGTAGAAAATGTAAGGCACATTGCCTTGATGTGTCTGTTCTTTCCATAAACTCTTCTCTCTACTTTTCTTAATAAAGTTAAGGTGACCTTGTGAGAATATCTTGATGCTTTTGGTCTGGCCTCCTCTTCTGTGACTTTCTACTGTGTTGTTTTACCTCAGGATCTGGAAGCCTGTGTACTGATTGGCTTTTCTCAACAAAAGCTGTTGACAAAGCATCCATTCTGGGAGGAGAGCAAGAGGTCTTTGGGACTATAGTAGTTTTAGACATTAGGATCTCTAGATTAAGAAAACAGATGGGCTGCAGATCCAAACACTAACATAATTTTGTTATGTTTTATCTTTGTTGTGTATTTTGTGTAACAAGTTATTTTGTATTTGCCAGTCATGTGTGTCTGTGTGTGTGTCCCTTACTGCTCTCACAGTGTTTTCCCCCTCTCTTGTAAAGAGGCCTGTCAGTGTCTGTTCTGGGATGTCCCATCTGTCTTGATTCTGTTTTATCAACTGGTTCGTGGAAACCTTCAGAGTCTGCCTTCCACTTTAATGAGCCCCACCCTTCCCCTACTCTGCTGCCTCTATCCCACAACCCTCCCCCCTAGTCAGAAACTAAAGTTGTGTGCCAAATGAAATCACTTTTTTCTCTTTTCCCCTCCGTTCTACTACCATCATTTAGCATGTGGTCCTTGTAGAGTCCTTAGGCACCACATTCAGTAGCACAACCCAGAGCCTGAGCCAGAACAAGAGATGAGGATTACTCTAAATATTGGTTAGTAGGCTGTGGCATGAGATAGATACTGAAAGGTGTAGTCCAGAGAGGGAATCTATGGGGAAGTAACCCAGCCTGCCTGAATTATCGTTAGTGCAGCTGAAATGGCTGACTGCTGGACAGAGGAGCAGCCCTTCTCTTGTTTGGCCCTTTTGAACTGTCCTCAGTGTACAGGAGCTGGAAGGGTTTGCTTGAAGAACAGTTAAGTTAAACCTCTTCAAATGTACAGCAGATCGAGGCTGAATGTTGGGGCCCTTGTAGGTCGGGTATAATTCTAATTCTACCCCTGCTTTATTGTACTCAGAAGTGATCTCCTCCCTCTCTAAACCTGAGTACTTATTCATCAAGTTGATTTAAGAATTGTTAGCCTAGAGATATTTCTGTGCTGTCCTTGTATGTGGAGGAGCTCAGGATCTGACCAAATGCCTATAAAAGGAGCTGTTCTAAGGCTCCAGAATCCTCCATTTAAGGAAGGGGGATTTTTAATTTATTTATTTTAAGCTTCTGTATAGTCTCCTAGCAAAAGTTATATGTGGAATGAGTGTGTCTCCGGCCCTGATAGGGGCTGACCTTTTCTTTTTGCTTGGGAGTGTCCAGAGAACAGTCATAGATCTGTGAAACAGGAGGGCTTGAATATAGATCTGTCAGGAGTTTATCAGACTGATACAGTCACTTGTTGCCTAGCCTACCTAGCTTGTGTGAATTATCGTCTTCAGTGCTACAAAAACTTGACTCCTTGAAGGTTGATTTGTGACTCCGATCTGTTTATATTAAGCATTTCATTCAAACAGGTTTCTTGATGGATATTGATTGTGATGAGGTTTGTTTTTTTCAGATGCAGCAGGCAGAATTACACATTTCTTCGAGAACAGGATGGAGCTGTAAATTTAGGTTGGGTTGGAGGCGTGGGTTTGTTGGACGTTCTGTATTTTCACTTTGCTTTAAAAAAAAAAGTGGGATTTGTGTGTGTGTGTGTGTGTGTGTGTGTGTGTGGTGTAAGAACATGATGCTTTTCTGAGGTTTGTATGCACTAACCATTGCCCCTCCCCACTCACTGAATGTCACATTAAAGTCCAGGCAATTCTACTCTTTCTGTTCATCCGTGTAGGGAACTCACAACTTTGGTGGGATCAGGGTGGGCAACGGACCGACTGAGGAGGATGCTGAGATTATTCAGCATGACCAGCTCTCCACCCATTCAGAGGACGCAGATGAGGTAAGATCATGAATCTTGGCCTTTAGGATCAGCAAGACAGTGGCGTGAGATTCTTCTCCCTCCACTTTGGGCACCTAAGGCCTTGTTCTCTCTTGGTCTCCTCCTTAAAATTCAGCTTGCTTTCTGAACTCTTAGAGTTCCACAGCATTCTCTAATGGGCCGCTGCTCCCAGGTAACCCAGTGCTGCTTACAGAACCTCTGGCAGTCTGGGTCCTAATGTTCAGCTTCTTGAGGCTACATGTCACTGGTAGTCTACTTTATGCAAGCCCCTTTGTTCTCTAGGCTGAGGGCAGAGCTTGGCTCCTGAACTCTTGATACTAGGAGTACATGCTGTACTGGTCCAAGGACCATGCATTTCTTCCTGCCTCTGCCATCCCACAGAGTGCCCAAATTATTTGGTATCAGTAAAATCAAAGCTATTACTCTGTTTTATACTGTTCCCATTGACTTTGATGATCCTGTTCCTTTTACATTGCTGGGGGGAGGGGAGACCATCCACCTAGAAAATGGTGGAATTCTTTTAGACCAGCTTCTGCAATCCTTGTCCTGGCTTCAGCGCTCTTATTTCAGATACTCTGACTGCAAGCTGCTGTGGAGGTGGTTTTCCTCCTTCCTGTAGGGAAACTGAAAAAATCATTTGGTCAGGCCAGGAATGACTTGTAAAGTCATTGTCAGTCCACCACTCTCCAAACACCTGATTGTGAAATGTGTCCGAATTGTTAACGACAATGGCTCATCTATTCTTATTGTCCTTTTTAAAGCTGATAAGTGATCGAGGGTCTAACCACCACCTGGCTGAATCTCAGGATTTTAGCCTACCCAGCCACTTTCACCATGTATCTGAGTGTTGGATTTTAAAAAAGGAATATTTTGAAAGGGTCAAAGCACATTTTAAAAAATCCTTTTATTGTTTCAAAAATCTGCTGTTTATATATTCCCTGTATTCTGAGGAGAGACTTCTAGTACATTAACAGCATTTAGCATTGTTTGTCTAACTGAGAGAAGATAAATTAACCATGTGCTCAATGCTTGTAATCGTGTTTGGTATGGCCTCACACTAAGTGTAAATTTGTGTTTTCAAGCCTTCCGAGGACGAAGTGGTAAGACTAAAGCTGGCTTTGCATTCATGTTTATCTGGAGCTTCTCTTCCCATCCTTGTGATCATTCTGCTGACCTTGCCGCATCCCCTGGCCACATACACATAGCCTTGCAGCTTGCATCTCATGGCCATGTCTAACACTTCATGAAATGTGTTCTTAACACTTAGCTCATCTGCATTAACTGCATCTCATGTCATTCACCTCTGTCTTTCTGTTTCCTTTGACTTTGCTGATCCAATACCTCTACAGGTCAACTGAGAATGGCTTTTGAAAAAAACAAAAAACTGCAAGTGATGACTGAGTTGGCATTCTTGAGGTTATTGCATTGGGGGCTAAATCACATTGACGTCTGTCTTCCTCTCTTGTGATGTTGCAGTTCCTATGCCACTAGGAATAACTGTGTTTTTTTCCTTGCCACCAAGCGCTTATGAGCCATTTCTACCATTTCCCCCTGATCTTAGATACAGCCAGCCTTTTGCTGCTCTCATCAGCTTGGTGAAATCCTAATATGCTCATAATTAATGTTCTTGAATCTCACTCAGCCTGGAGTTCAGCTATGACCTCTGTGACACAAGCTGAAGGAGCAAAACTTTTGAGAGGAGGCTTTTCCCCTCGGATTGTCTGACTCCACATCTCCTGTAACTATGCTCTTCATGGAAGAGGAGCTTACTATTATACCAATATACTCAGATTTTTATGGTAGAGGGAAGAGAAAATTGGCAAAATTCTCAAGTAGCCTGCAGATCAGAAGAGGGATATAGCTTGACAGCAGTTCACTTTAATGATGCAGAAGATTTTGTTTGTGTGTGTGTGTGTGTGTGTGTATGTGTATGTGTATGTGTATGTGTTTTAAGGACCTCATAGTTCTTCCATTTGTGTTTTCCCCAGAAGTTCTCCTTAAAATAGCAAAATACAAAACTTTGTATTCCCTGTTTCCCCCACCCCCACTTCCCAGTTTTCCCTGAGTGGGTAGTGAAATAGGAAGTATTTTCTTTTTCTGAAGACTGCATGGTCTTATTTCTAGCATCAAGTGGTCTTTGTGGCACATCTTGGTCAGTCTTCTATGGATATTTCCTAGCTAATCTGTGTGTGTGTGTGTGTGTGTGTGTGTTGGACACCTATGTAACACCCATGTAACACCAGCAACTTTGGACACATTTTCTGGGCTTCTTCCAAATCGGGCTATAACTCACCTAGTCACTAAGAGCATAAAAATTCCATGTATAGATTTCTTCATTTGTCTCTTTTATATTGGAATTTACCCTCTCAGGAGGACCAGTTATATTTTACAAAATCTTTAACCTCCCAGCTTATATCCAGGGACACTTTCCTTGAGATGGTTAAATAGTTAAATAGTTATAACATTTTAACACTTACTAAGCACCCATGAGTTGGGTCTCTACAACCAAATCCAGATAATTAAGACAGACAATTTTTATCTGGCCAAGTCAAGGAAAAAAATCAACTACTTCTGCCTGAATTTTCCTTCACTTTGGTAAAAACCCAGTTACACTGTCTGGTATTGTTCCATATTCCCTGTTAGTTGGCAATATTGATGGCAATTTTGTGTTTTAGGAATAGATGTGAATAGTTGATTGTCTGAAGAAATACTTGCAGTTGCAGCCGTGGGCATGGCCCATTTAATCTGCAGTAGAGGAGCGGTGTTAGTTACTCCCTCCTCCCTTTCCAGGGTAACCATAAGCGATAGAAGAGGAAGCTCCTAAAAGGCCAAGAGAGAGGAATTATTTTCATCAGTGAATCTTTTAAAAAATATTGGACTCCACCGAACTAGGACATGGCTCTCTTTTGTTGTGGCTTTGGGGGAACTAAAAAACTGTTTTGAGTTCCTCACCATTCCTTGGAGCTGTCAGGTTTTTTTGTTTTTTTCAGAGGTAGCTAAAAAGACTTAAGAAAACTATCCTGGGGAAAGGCTCAGAAACACACTAGAATGTATTGTAGCCCAAGGCCAAAGTAAAGCCTGCTTTCATCAGATGAACTCTGTCCTGGGATCTGTCAGGGCAGGGCCTACCCCCCTTGGGACATACCAGGACTGCGTTTGCCTTCACAGAGTTAACTGACTGAGCCATTCCATATGCATGGGCAGGCCTCACATGTCTTCCCACATGCGTGTCTGGTGCCCCTTGGGGCGGGGTCACATTCACATCGAAAGAAATAAACTATAATAGAAAATGGGCTGCACTTTTCCCCAAACTCTTTTCTGAGGCTCTGACTTTGAGCAGGGGGAGGGGGAAATGGTAAGCGCTCTCTTGGAGGCCTAAAGTGGTCCTGCCTTGCCCAGTGGTGTTGATCTGAGTGTTTGTTGTGTTTGTGGAATTTTAACCTGTGAGTTACAGGAAGCTTTCTTTCCCAATCTCTTGGTCTGGGGGGAAGTGGTTGTTCTAGGAGGGGAGAGATCTAGGACTCTGGTGGTTCTTTACAGGACCTTTTTGTCACTCCCCCTGTGTTAGTGGGAAGCAAGTGAGGAGCACTCTGGGCTTCTAGAGGCCATTAGGTTCTTTCACTTGGTGCCCTGGCTTTATGACCTCTCTGGGAGCAGCCCATAGTCAAGTTCTGAATCCTGACCCCCTCCCATTGTTTTGAAAATAACTCTGGGTGATTGCAAGGAAACTGGCTGGGGAAAAAATGACAGTGGAAGGGGTAAAGGGAGGGTCGTGTTTGGCCTAAACTGAGTACCCAGATAAAATGTGCAAAATAACTTCCCTGTGTTCTTTCAAAGGTCACAAAGAAATGAGAGGTCGCCTTGCCCTAGAGCAGATTCAGGGCACTCTCTCCAGTGAGGTTTTCCCTTCTCTTCCCTGAGCAGAAGCAGCCTAGGATTAATCACATAAGTATAGAAACAGTCAGTCTCCTAATGGCATATCAGAGGAAAAGCAATAAAAGTTAATACCTTGGACAAAGGCTTCAAGTCCCTTTTCTGGAATCTCTGTGGCATGAAATGTCAGGGACAAAGGTACCTGTCCACAGGCTCTTATTGAGCATCCCGAGAGGAGAGTCCTGTGCTTGGAATAAACGCTCCAAGGCAAGAGAATTCTTGCCTTCAAGCTTATGTTCTATTAGGGTGAAAAGATGTGTAATTATATAGTGTTAAAAGAATCAGATTCAGATTAAGTTAGTGAGGGGGCAGCTAGGTGGTGCAGTGGATAAAGCACCAGCCCTGGATTCAGGAGGACCTGAGTTCAAATCCAGCCTCAGACAGTTGACACTCACTAGCTGTGTGACCCTGGGCAAGTCACTTAACCTTCATTGCCCAACAAAAACAGATTAAGTTAGTGAGAAAAACTAGGATAATCCAGAGAGCTTCTAGGGGATACTGTAACGGAAAGTAAGAGCCAGGTTTGACATTACATGCTCACAGCTGCTCCAGAAGTGAGTGTCCAACTGTGAGAACTGCAGCCAACACTTAGTGGCTTTGCTCAGGTCCCATTGCCAAGGACTCCTCTGATGCCTGCTGCTCCTTGGTGCTGTGTGTGCTCTCATATATTCTCCCTGGTTCCTTTCCCTACAACAGTTCGACTTTGGTGACACCATGGTGCATCAAGCCATCCACACTATTGAATATTGCCTGGGCTGCATCTCTAACACAGCCTCCTACCTTCGGCTCTGGGCCCTCAGCCTTGCTCATGCACGTGAGTATCATTCTCCTACGATGAGATGCTACTGGCCAACCCTGCTCCCTGAGCATACTTCCCTAATAGTTTGGTTATAAAAGCCTTAGTTCTCCTGAGGCTTTGGGCAAAGACAAAAATGAATCCAGGGCAAAATGCAGGAAGAGGTCAGCAACTTCAGTTTTCAGTACAGTTTGGCACTGTGAGAGCTAGGATAGCGAGAAGCCTACAAGAGTAAACATAGGGCCCTAAGCAAGGAAACCGGGCCCCTTTATACACTGACAGCTTGCACTTTCCCTCCTCTTCCAGAGCTGTCCGAGGTGCTCTGGACCATGGTGATCCATATTGGCCTGAAGGTGCCGAGTTTAGCAGGAGGTTTGGGCCTGTTCTTCATCTTTGCAGGATTTGCCACACTGACTGTTGCCATCCTCCTGGTCATGGAGGGCCTTTCTGCCTTCCTCCATGCACTGAGGCTGCACTGGTAAGAGGCTGGGGAGGTTGCGGAGAAAGTGGGGAAAACCACAATATTGCTGATAACATTGAGATGAAAATTCAAAGCCTTCTGCCCTCCCAGGTCATATACCTATTCCCATTGGAAATTTCAAACACTCCTCCTTCCTTTAGGGTAGGATATTGGACTGTCCTGGGGAAACTGACTAATTTTTGCCTCTTCACAGATGACTTAAAAATGCTTGACAGAAAAACTACCCAAAAAAAACCCCAACAACAAAAAAAACCCTGACCTACCTTTGGAAAAGCATTTCAGCCTTCCACTAGCCCAGTGAAATTTCCTCAGTGGAGATTTCCATGTTCCCCATTCTTGTCTTTGGGTCTTCCCCCAGACCCCCCGAATTCTCTTTTGAAAGAATTTTGCCTGATTTTTGCTCACGTGTTTGCTATTGTGATCCTAAGGAAATATAAGCCATAGTATGAGTTTTTAGGTTTTTGACAAGTGACTGGCTCTCTAGGTTTCAACCTATAGACCAGCTCTTTTTTTCTGTTAATCTACTCTTCTGCAAATATAAGAAGTTGCCTTTGCAAGGAGCAACTCAGGGTTAAATTGAGAGGAAACATTGCAGAAATGACTGTTAGAAACCAGGCCCTCACTTAGTCTCTGCAACTTGGCTTGGCGTGTGTGCTTTAATGTGGTTTTAGATTTTAGGAAGAAAGGGGGTTTGTGTGTGTGTGTGGTTGGGTTTTTTGTTGTTATTGTTGTTTTTGTAGAACAAAGCTTGTAACATTCTGACTCTTGGAAGATCTGGCTGGCCTCGCCCTTCTTCCTTTGTGTAGCAAACAGAAGACTGTTCAGTGGGATGGCCAGAGCAGGGGAGCTCCCATGTGTGCTACCTCAGTCACAAGACCTCAACTCATCTCCACCACTCTCTGGGTCACCTTAGATATGTCATTTCCCTTCCCTGGGCCATAGCTTTCTCCTCTATGAAATGAGATCGTGGGACTCAGTGGCCTGTAGGGACTCTTCTAACACTCACATTCCATGAGGCCCCAGACCTGGGCTCTGACTCTCCCGAGAGAACTCCAGCTATTTCTGTTCTTCAAGTAAAATTGCACATCATAGCTGGAGACCTTTTCTCTTCTAGGTAGGTGTGTTATCCTCTTATCTTTGCCTTTAATCTGCTTTGTCTCTGGCTGAAGCTGTTGTGCTATATTCAGCTATTTATTTGTCTACCTTGAGAGTGAAGTGTGAGGTGTGAAGCTCACTCTGCTTTGCTTTGCTTTGCCAGCTCATTCCTTTAAGAAAGTTTGGTCTGTTGTCTCTACAACACCTCTCCCCTGCCCTTTTCTACTTTGGCTTCATTTTTTCCCCTCTCTCTCCTCTCATCTTCTTAGTCTTTTGCAGTTCCTATCCCACCACTCTTTCATTTGGAATAAAACTGAGGCATTCAAGAGTGGCAAATTATTTTGTAAAGGCACATCACCCCATTCTCAGCTTATCAGCTCTCTTTCCCATCATACTTCCTTAGGCCCTTGATGTAAAAGGAACATCTGAGTAACCAGCATGTGGTGACTCATAGTAGCATGAGTCACATTTTCTCACCCTCCCTGGCTTCCTTCCCTTCCTATTCATTCCACGGTCTCCAGGACTCAAGGAGCAATCACCTCCTCTCTCCATGTTCTAGCTTAAATGTCTGGCTGGCTGCTTCCTTTGCTTAAGTCATTACAGGGCCAAGAGAGAGAGCAGTGAGCCTTTGCTTGGTGAAGCCAGGAGAAAGAGGACTTCTTTGCCCATGCTGATTGGCATTAGTAGCATTATCGTTCTGACTTTTGTTTAGTATGTTAGAACCTATTCCAGATAAAGTGGAGTTTTGGGTGGTAGTCCACTCTCCTGGCTAGAAGTACAGTGCTCATCCTGGGCCCAACTGAGGGACTTGATTTCAGGTTTCCTTTCTCTTCTGAATAAGCCTGAGAAAACATGCAAGTCCTGATAGATGAAATCAGGTTTTTTTCAACTCATTGAGAAAACAGATTCCGGGGGCAGCTAGGTGGCACAGTGGATAGAGCACTGGCCCTGGAATCAGGAGGATCTGAGTTCAAATCTGGTCTCAGACACTTGACACTTACTAGCTGTGTGACCCTGGGCAAGTCACTTAACCCTCATTGCCCAACCAAAAAAAAAAAAAAAGCTAACGCTTTCTAAAAGAGAAAACAGATTCCATTGGTCAAAACCAGGACATGCATGGTATTTTGTGACCTCCAGGCTCAGTGTGAAAATTGCACCTTCTGTGTGTTTCTGTCCCCTGAAGTGTTATGTTTTTCTTTGTAACCAACATAGCTTGATTTATCACAACATAAACCCCTACCTGATATGAGCAGAATTTTCTGACATTAAAGATGTATATTTATGACATTTTTACTAATTCACAATTATATAGCCTATGAAAATTTACCAATCAGCTGTCAGACAGAAATCATCAGGGGTGAAATGACTTGCCCATGATCACAGAACTATAGAGAGAAAGTCAGGACTCAAATCCAGATTTATCGGTTCCTAGATTAGAAGTGGAATGGATCAGAGAGGTTGTCTGCTCCAACAGCTTCTCTTTATGGTTGAGGAAACTCAGGAAGACTCAGAGAGATTCATGGTTCTGTTCAGTGTTGAACAAGCTAATAGGTGTCTGAAATTTGAACCCAGGCCCTCAGTCACTCTTTCTTCATCGTTCTTCCTCTATGTGTTTCCCCCCTCCAAGACATTATCTACCTTGCCTTGCCTAGTTGATCCTCTGGTGTTAGCATATAGATTTCCTCTTAAGTGCCTTTCAAAAGCGCTAGCTGGCACATAAGGGGAGGAGGAAAGCAGAACCGACAACTTCCCTTTGCAACATTTCCTAAGAATCCAATTATTGCCCCTTCTTTCATTTTGCCCAGTCACTTACTACCATCTCCAGGAAATTTCCAGTGGCTGGGTTGGAGAATCCCCTTCTGTCCTCTCCACAAGAGAGGGTGTTGTTGCACGCCCCCCTCTCCTAGCTTGGATGTGCTTCAGCAACTTCATGGTATTCCTGGGATCTTCCAAGTTGAGATAGAGTTGCTGGAAGAATTCTGACTCGTGGCCATCTTGGAAGGGGCAAAGAACAGCTGTTTTGGCCGTGTCCGGCTGCAGCGCTATTCTTGCTATGTTTCCTGATGTCCTTCAGGCAGGATTGGTACCATGTACTTTACCACTTGCTGTTCAGCCCATGTGTCCCAGGTTTGGCTCACAGGACCACCCTATTATGCAATTTCTGGGTCTGCTCAGTGACAGCAGGAAAAAGGATAACTTTTGATTCCCCATCCTGTGAAGTTCATGGTCTGGGATTATTTCTCCAGGGGTGTGGGAGCCAGGAATCTAAAGGTTGCAGGAAGGCCCATGCTAGGCAAATAGGAGCCAGTGCTGCTGTGGAATGGGCTATTTCTGAGAGTCATTTGTTCTCTTATTGCATGAAAACCCCTTCCCTTTGAACTACAGTTTGTATCTCTTCTCTTTCCCTTTCCTTCTTCTTGCTTCCCACGCCTGCTATCACATCGTTAGCAGACATTGGAGGGATGTGACCGTATCAACCTTCCTAGGCTTCTAGGCCAAATTCAAAGTGATTCTTTTCTATGAAAACAGTGTTTCACTAGAGAAAATGGAAATATGGTTCATAAACCTGAGTGCTGAGACATAAGTTGACGTTTTCCCCAAAAAAGGTCATCATATATAAAATTATATTAAATATGGCCACTAATGATATATTTATATATAATATAATTAATATATTCAACATATATCAGTATATATTTTAGAAACCCTTTTCAACTTGGGCATTTCTTTCCCCTCTCCTTTTTCCCTCCCATCTCTCTCATCCCTCTCACACCCACTGTGGCTGATGGGTAAGAGGGCTCCAAGAGACTGTTGAATAGATGAGTGATGTTGGGGGGGATGGGGTGAGGAAAAGGGAAACTATATTGAAGCTTACTGTGGGGAGGGTATTTTCTGAGCAAATGGGTCATGAGCACAGACAACCATGTTCACACCCAGAAAGAGTAGTACAACACTGGGGCCTCAGATGGAGTGCCCCACTTGTCTTCTGCTCAAGAACATGATAGGACCTCTGAGTGAGTGTGATGCCGTCGGCCCTTCTGAGTCACGTATATTGGCACACACCAAGGGCTGAAGCCTGGGCAGAGTCTGCAGAGACACACGTTGGACTTCCTCAGGTCCTCCTGCAACTACATTCTGAATCCCTGGTAGAAAGGTAGAGGGGTGGGAGTGGTCAAAGTGGGCCCCCACAGAGTAATTTGTAGCATGTCCCTGGCTGGTGGAAAAACTGACTAGGCAGCAAGCCATGGCCCTACCCCACCCAGTCCCAGCGGACTTTGTGTTTGTTCTTTCTCAGGAAGTGCACGTTTCCCTCACAAGAGAAGGAGAGTGCTTTCCAGTTCTGTGCTATGGGGCACAGGGTGGTGGGGCAGGGAGGTGAAATCAGGCTAGCCCCAGGCCCAGCTGGTTCCTTTTAAGAGCCTCCTAAGGTATGATTTCTGGGCTAAGGGAAATACTCTCCCAACTTCTGGAGGCCTGAATTAGGCCCTTGGTCTGGGGCTCTCTAACCCCAGGGAAGCACCAATGCATAAATGTAAACTAGGTGTCCGGCATTGGAAGCTGCCTTTGGGCTGCTAGGAGCAGCTTGTGCTCAGGTTGGGGTTGGGCCGTTGTGGGGAGTTCTTCTGAACCACCAATAAGATTGCTCATCTCTCACCACTGTGTGTGTATGAACACTTTATGTAGTCCGGGCCGGCTTCTGGCCCTTTCTCTCTTGAGCTGCAATCTCTAATTGAGTATTCTGGTCTTTAACTTTGCTGACTCCAAGGGGAGAGCTATTACCCTTCTGTGTGGCCTATGGAGGGTGGCAGACAGAAGAGAGACCAGGGTGGGGGGAAGGAAGACATCTTACAGCCAGCCCCTTGCTTCACTCATGTATTATGGCATTAGAAATATTTGCATTGTTTAAGTTAGAGTTCATGCTAGTGTAGCACTGCCCCCATGGCAGTGATGTGACTGTTCCAGTGCCTAACCAAGTGAAGAAGACCTCTGCCCAAGGTGCTTATAGGAAAACTCTGTGACTTCCAGGGAATGTCTGGGATCCTGGGGGAGCCTTTGTGAAATGTTGGGGGAAGGCAGCACACACTCTTTTGAATGGAAAAATCTACTCTGCTACCAGGGAGGCCTGGCCTAGTAGCTCAGCAACCCCAACAGCCTCACAGGGCACAGAGAAGGCACTTCCAAGGAAAAAGCTCCCTCTATTTCCTCACCCACCCATTTTCTCATAACTCTTCTGAGATTTCAGTGTGGGAATCCTTGGGGTTTGGATTGGAGGATGAGGGAGCAAAGGAACCCCTGTGTTTGACAGAGTCTCAAAGGAGTTCCAATAAAGGAATTCATCTTCTGAATGTCATTCCCCAACCCCCACCTGGGGGTTCCTGAACCCCCAGGGTCTTGAAGGCCCCAGATGGAAAATATTTCTCAGAAGCTGCACACGCCTCTCTCTCTCTCTCTCTTTCTTTTTTTCCCCCTCTGAATCACATATTTTTCTCTCCATATTTGGATGTTGTTTGGTGGCTGGGCAGTTGTCCAGGGTCATACTCTTAAGATAGAGTTTATAAGAAGAAGCAACAGCCAAACAACCTCCATATCAGTCTGGTTAAAGAAGAAAAGGCCTCCCTTCTCTACCTCCCTTTGAGTTTCAAACTAGCCTCAGGGACACTGCCATGAGCAGAGAGGCCAAGCAGCTTGGGAACTGAGTTGAGGTTCTGTTTTTCCCCTCGGTCCCCAAGAGAAGAATTCCTGCTCACAAGATGTTTTTGTGGTCTGAGAATGCTTTAAGAATACTTCCCCTCCTCCCCTCCCCCATTTCCTGGGAATAGTCACATTTCAATAGAAAATCTCCATTGTAGCTCTACCAAAAAAACCACTACTTCTTCAGCAGCATTTGTTGAGTGCTCCCCTGTGATGGCTCAGATGTGTTATCATCAAGCCCCTGCCTTTATTCCGGAAGGCAGAGGCCTCCCGCTCCCTCCCAACCCCCCAGCACCATTTGTCCCAGAAGGGCTCCATGTGTCTTTTGTGAGGCAAATACATGCAGAGAGGTTTCTAGATCCTGGCTGTAGTGTTAGACTCTGGGTGAAAATGGGTCATTTGAAGCCCAAATAGGGGGGCCCGGGAAACATGGACAGTGGATCTGGGTGTGTCTATGGGACCTTTAAACAAAAAACCCATGACAGTAGAAACATTTCACCTTAAAAAAAATAACTTTTAATGAAGCATCTTTTACATATGGAGCTGTGCAAAGAAAATTGCATGGACACAAATCCGGCCCTTGGGGAGTGTGTGATTCAAATCAGATGCATGATTACTGGCAGAAAATCACCTGAGGAGGCATCTAGCCCAGTGGTATCAAACTCAAAGAGAAACTGATTCCTGAGGGCTGCATATTGACTCAAAAAACAACAAATTCACATTATCTTTGTTGTTTCTTTTATTTTTTGAAACATTTCCCAGTTACATTTTCATCTGGTTCTGGCTGCCCAGGAGTTTGACAACTAATCTAGCCCGATCTTCCCTCCTGTGCTCCCCCCCCCCCATTTTATAAATAAGGAAACCAAGACCCAGAGTGGTTGACTCCAGTAGCAAGGCAAGAGCACACACTGATATCAGGCTAGAGAGTAAAACATTAACCACAAATGTATGCCAGGTTATGTGGGATACAGACAAGTACCAGTGTGTTCTTGAGGAAGGTGTGAGAGAGGGGCACAACGAAGGGAAAGACAGCGTAGTGTGGGACAAAGAACATCAAACTGCATGCAAGTCATGGTTTTAACGGACAGTCATGTATGGCCTTGAACACGTCACTCTCTTCTGTGTAGACTTTAGTTTCTTCCTCTGTGAAATGAAGAGGCTTGACAGAAGTCCTTCCGACTCTCGGGACATTCTGTGGCTCTGGGAGTTCCAAGGCTGGGGAAGTCAGATGTTAGCGGAAGGTATTCTTAGTGATAAAATTGTGAGACTGACCCTAAGGGACTGTTTCCTGGGTGGAGTTTATCTGAATCTGCATTGTAAGAGGCCTTAGAAGCCCATCCAAACCCATAACTACAGCATCTTTGACAAATGATTGTCCAGCCTCTCCCTGAAAAGTTGCAGTGATGGGGGCACACTCCCTCCCAAGGCAACCCATTCCTCTGAGTGTGGAGTGCTGTATAATGATGAATGTTATTCTCTGTCCTCCTTTCCCTAGGGTTGAGTTCCAGAATAAGTTCTACAGTGGGACTGGCTTCCAGTTCATCCCCTTCTCCTTTGAACATATTCGTGAAGGAAGGTTTGAAGAGTGAGCAGTGGCCCAGGCTGGCCCAATATACCCCAATGCCCCTACTATGGTGATTAGCTCTTCTCTCCAGTCTTTGTATTTGTTGTGATCCCTGAGGCCTGGCTAGCCATCTGTGGAAGTCATGTAGACTGTGATTGCTCCCCTGTTCTGTTCCTGGTCCCCACAGCTTTGTGTTCCGTGAATGGCCTGAGCAGCCCAACTGTGCTTCTGACGTAACCATTGACCAGAGAGCCAAGTTACCTTCCCAGCCTCCTGCCCGTTACACATTACAGAGACCAGAGGGACGACCTCTCCCTCTCTTTCCCCAATCTGTGGTTCACTACCCTTCTCACATTTGCACCCAAGCAGCAACAGGTGTTTGGGGGAGTTGGCATCATTTTGTTTCTTCCCCTCTTGTCACAGGAGGAGAACAATAGCTCCCCACTCTTGATGTGTGTGCCCTATACCTCTAGCAGGAATTATTGGAGGAATTCCCATCTCTCTGTCCTCAGGAAGGAGGAACTTCACTTAAACTCAGCAACAGATCTGGGAAGGTAGAGACTTGTACCTCCTTCCCTGTGCCCATCAACCATGAACCTTTGGGAGTTTTGTTGTTATCTGGAGCTTAATTGGAGCAGAAAGAGGTTGGAAGTAGCCTGGGCTTAGGGCCAGGAACTCCTCTCTCTTTACTCCCCAAAACCCACATATTCCAAGGAGGTTTCTTGCGATTTCCAACTCCTTAATCCTTCCCATGTGTCCAAAGTACAGAGAATGAGTTACCCAGAGCAAGATTGTTTTCTTTTTAACCCATTGGTATTTCCCTCCACTAGCTGACATTTATCCTCTGCCCCCCACCCCAGGCCTTTCACAACTCCTCTGTCCCCCATCTCTTTACTGGTTTGGGGGTGTGTATGTGTGTGTGAGGAAAGCTGAACACTATTTTGCACAGACTTATCCTATCCGGAACTAAACAGTAGAGCCCCAAAGATCCTGACCCCTTCCCTACTCCACAATCATGCTGTTTTGGTATGGACTATGGCCACTCATGATGATTCTTTTTGTGAGACTGGTGGACCTTCCTTGTTTTTCAGAGATCTTGTCCTAGCCCCTTCCCACCCTCAAACTTATTTTTAGAAATAGCTATAGTTGGGCATGGGAAGTGGTACTGGGGAAGGGAAGCTTCATCTCCACCCAGGTGGCTAAATGGAGATCAGTGAACTGAACCTCCGGAGGATACGCTTCCCCTTGACCTACACCCGGCTGTCAGGTTTATGGCCCTTTAATCATGTGTTGGCACAGTGACCCCAATAGACATGACAGTTGTAGCTAAATTGGCATCTGTCCCCACACATTCCCCCAATTGGCTGGCCATATTCTTACTATCACTCCTGACCTTTACAAACGAATCAATATAGGGAGTTCCTTTGACTGCTGCCCCCTCTCTCGGGCAGTGAAAGTACGTCTAAATCTGTCTGGGACATGTGAGCACAACTCCTCTGAAGGAAGATGGTTGGGGGTGAAGGGGAGAGTGGTTGTACTTCCCCAGGGAAAAGAAATGCATGAGCCAGAGATGGCTGTGACCTGCCTCAGTTCCTCATGCATGGTGCTCCCCTGCCCACCCTGGACCCTGTTTACATGACCCGTGATGTGTGTTTACAGTAGAGTTTGTTTAAAGTGGAGTCACCCAAAGGAAAGCCTTGTGCAAGGGCCCTCTGCAAACACACCTGTGCCGAATAAAGTGTGTTTAGCTTCACTCAGAAGGCTGCTTCTGTCCCTGTCCTTTCTCAGCACCTTAATTCACATCAACTTGGTTCCCTCCTCCCTGCTTCTGACCAGCTCTGCCCATTCCCTTAGCATTGCTCTCTGCCTGACCCAAGGCTGCAGCTAGAGCAACCCTGGCCACGGCTGTTAGTTTGTGGAATTCTGGCCTTATCTCACATTGGCTTGGCACCTTCCCTCCCAAGGACTCCACCCAGAGGGGTTCGGTGAAGACCAACCCGATTCCCCACACCCAAACAGTCCTGGGAAGATGAATATCTTGTCCATAGACTTGGCACTAAGCCTCCTTTTCCCCTCCAAGTTGCTGCTCCCCAGGGGCCAGGGACCAGGCAACAGGGCTATTTCTGGCTCTGTTGCCCCAACCTCTATAATGGAGTAAAAGTTCAGCACCATCTCTGAGGCAGTTAGGCAATATGGGAGGCCCTCTGGTAGGTAGGCAGAAGGGAGGGATTGAGGGAGGTCATGTTCTTCCTCTTACTCAAATTCCCTGCTGTTCTTGCCCTTGCATTTCTGTCTCCATAAGCCAAAAGGGCAACTGCCAGAAGGAATGCAGAATTGAAGCAGCCTGTACTCAGGGAGTGGGGGAGAGAATTGACCTCTTCATGTCACCTGGTCCCTGACAACCACCCACCACTCCCCCAGAGGTCTAAGGGGGAAGTTAACTGGGATGTCAGGTCTGTGCTTGTCTCCAAGAAGAGGATCTGAAGTTCAGCCTGTTTGGGAGAGAGCAACTCCCTCTCCCAGCCTAACAGGAGAGGAGCTGATTGAGATAGAAGGTTTGGCTTGTTTCCAGAGCAAGTCAACATCAGGAATCCGAGGCATTGGGCTGGTTCAGAGAATGAGGGTGGGAGTGGGGGTCAGGCTAGCTGCTGCCAAAAGCATAGGCCTGACCCTGCCATGCCTCTCCTCAGTGAGGTCCCTATTACTTCCAAGATAAACTATAAACTCCTCCACTTTATGCCCAGTGCTCTTTATACCATGGTCTCGTCTTACTTTTATAGTCTTACACTTGGCTTCCCTCCGTGCACTCACACACTGCCTTTACTTGCTTTCTCAAACATGGCACTGTCTTAGACTCGTTGCCTTTGCATTGGCTGTCCCCGATGTTGTGTTGGGGGTGAATCTCCTTCCTCACCTCCATCTTTAAGTTTCCCAGACTTCCTTCAAGAAACATCAAATTCGGGGGCAGCTGGGTGGCGCAATGGATAGAGCACCGGCCCTGAAATTGGGATGATCTGAGTTCAAAAATCTGACCTCAGACACTTACTAGGTGTGTGACTCTTGCCACTGTACCCAGATGGCTCTGGAGGAGGGAGTGAGGTTGATGATTTTGCACAGCCCTGCCTCACTTAAACCTAATTCACCACAAGTCATGACATCATCCTGATATCATAGTCCTCTTCAAGGGCCAAGGACAAACAACAACCATGCCTAGCACATAGTAGGTGCTTAATGTGTGGTTTTTTTAATTTGTTTTGTTCTTTTGTGGGGCAATGAGGGTTAAGTGACTTGCCCAGGGTCACACAGCTAGTAAGTGTCAAGGGTCTGAGGCCAGATTTGAACTCAGGTCTTCTTGAATCCAGGGTCGGTGCTTTATCCACTGCGCCATCTAGCTGCCCCCTTAATGGGTGTTTATTGACTGGCTTCAGACACCTGCAAAGTGTGCCCTACTCAGTGCCACTATAACTTGAGACAAGTTCAGTCCCTGCCCCATGCAATCTAGGGGACACAGCTACTGCTCAACTGCAATACCATTTCTAGGTCTCTTCAGCTCTTTCACCCCCACCACACACACTTTCGGGGCTCCTGCTAATTCTGGCTATCCGGGAGAGCTTTAGTGGAGGAAACAAGGGTATAGCACCGCACTCCCGTGTCAGAGGAGGGATTGTGCTGATCTTTCAGGGTGGGACTGGACTTTCAGGACTGAGCACTGGCTCCTTGAGCCCTCTGGACTCTGCTAATCCTAGCGAATTCAATCTCTACGATAAGGTTGCACTGCTCTCTGGTGGCCAAACTGAGCAATGTCATTTTCCCCAAGAAAGATGGGGTGATGGGAGCTGAAGGGTTTGGGGAATTTGGGATGGGGTGGGGGCGGGGTTGGGAGGGAAGCCTTGTGAAAGGATCTCGAGGGTGGCATCTGTTTTCAGAGGCCAGGGCTGTGTGGGTCCGAGGTGTGTGGGTGTGATGGACAAAACTTTAGACCTGCCATTGAACGACCTCCACCTTTTCAAAACAGTATGCCGGTGGCTCCCCTGAACCCATTTCCTCACCTGGAGAACGGTGACAATGCTTGCCCACTTCAGCTTGCAGGGCTAGGAGGGATAAGAGGGGATATGTGCTGTTGCGCCTTAAAGTGGCCAGTTGAAACGGTTCTGAATGTTCCCAGGGGAGTGCCAAAGATTCAGGGATTGGGGTGTGGGGAGGGAGCTGAGCAGACTCTTTGTTTACATCCACCACTCCCTCTGGGCACCTAGGAGTCTACCCTGGAGACCATGAAGCCCCTATTTTTCCACTTCCTACAGAGAAGGGCACTCAGGATAGATGTGACAGAGGGTGATTATGAGGAAGGCAGGTCAAGGCCTTGTAAGAATACTGGGATGTGGGGCGGGGTGGGGGGTGCAGCTATGTGGCACAGTGGATAAAGCACCTGCCCTGGATTCAGGAGGACCTGAGTTCAAATCTGAGCTGTGCGACCCTGGACAAGTCACTTAACCCTCATTGCCCTGGGGGGGATATTGGGATGCTGGGAGATCTTGGGATTTTGGAAGCCTGGATCCAGTAGTTGCCTACAGAGCCTGGTTTTACTGCACTCATTCCAGAAGCTTGTGGTTTAGCAGAAGGAGCAAAGGATAAAGTGATTTCCACCCAAGTCCTGGGTCCTTGACCTATAAGAGAGTCTCTTTTACTCAGCTAGACGGTAGCCCCCTGCACTACTCTCCTGCCTGAGACCTCCAGTTTATTCCTCCTTGCCAAGATATATTGGGAAAATCTACCTCTGCCCTCACCCATCCACAAAAAGGACCCTGATTCCTTTCTTGATCAGCCCAGAGTCAAAGTCAAAAAGCATTTATTAAGCACTACAAGGCACTGCTGACATCAAGAAAGGGGGAAAAAATAGTCCCTGCCCTCAAGGAGCTTCCATTCTAACAGGGAAGACAATATGCAAACAACTCTGTACCAATGAGATATACAAAGGATGAACTGAAGGTAATGTCAGAGGTCTTCAAAGAAGCTCTGTATGACTACCAGATACGTTGTCAAGGGGATCCTTATTCCAATACAGGTTGGACTAGATGGTGAAGGAAAAATTCCAAAGAGAGAGAAAGAGAGAGAAGAATATGTTTGTGTGTGTGTGTGTGTGTGTGTGTGTGTGTGTGTGTGTGTGTGTGTGTTTCAATTCTAGCTCTACTATTTATTCCATGCCTGACTTTGGGCAGTGTCCCTTAATCTCTCTGGGCCTCTGTTTCTTCCTCTATAAAATAGAGGGTTGGCCTACATGGTCTGTAAATTCTTCTAGTTCTAAATTTTGTTAATCCCAATTTCAGAGGTGAGGCCACTGAAGCTCAGAGAGGTTAAGAGACTTACCCGAGATCACAAGCAAATCAGTGACATGGCTGGAATATGAAGCTGGTCTCTCTCTCACATGAAGTGTTTTCTCCCCTACTCAAAGCTGCTTCACAGTGCCTAGCACAGCCCCAAGGGTAGTCCAATAACATTTGTTTGTTTGTTTATTTATTTTTGTGGGACGATGGGGGTTAAGTGACTTGCCCAGGGTCACACAGCTAGTAAGTGTCAAGTGTCTGAGGTCAGATTTGAACTCAGACCCTCCTGAATCCAGGGCCAGTGCTTTATCCACTGTGCCACCCAGCTTCCCCCAGTCCAATAACATTTAACAAGCATTTGTTGAAGGCCTTCTTATGGGCAAGGAACCATCTTAGATGTTGAGGATAACAAAAATAAAATAAGATATAGCCTGTTCTGGTCTCAGAGCACTTACGGGGGTAGAACAAGTACAGAAATTTTGATTTTTGTTTTTGTATCTTCATTTGGCAGTGCCTGGCACACAGAGGACGTTAAAGAATGTCTGAGGGGGCACAGCTAGGTGGCGAAGTGGATAAAGCACTGGCCCTGGATTCAGGAGGACCTGAGTTCAAATCCGGCATCAGACACTTGACACTTAATAGCTGTGTGACCCTGGGCAAGTCACTTAACCCCCATTGTCCTGCAAAAAAAAAAAGTCAGGATTGATTGCTGATTATGCTCAGCCAAGGCTTGGCCTTGGATCACTACCACCCTTTGTCACCTTTGCTCCTATACACACGTTGCCAAATGATGGTGGAGAAAATCATATAACTGTTGTAACTGTGTCTGCTATGAATTTATGTTACACAACCTCAACTGGACCCTCACTGATGCTAGGCAATCCTGCTGTACCTCCCTTACTAACTCATTGTCCTACTCTCCACAGAGGTTTTTCCAAACCATTTCATCCCTCCGAAAACCTGCCATGGCTCTCCCCTTACTCTCTCAGCTGAGAACCTTGCCTCCGATTTTACAGAAAAAATTGAGGTCATATACCATGAGCTCCCTCTTCTCTTCCTCATCTATCACTCAGGTGTCTTCTGCCACTATTTCCTCCTTTACCCCCATGTCACATAATGAAGTAGCCTTACTCCTCAGCATGGGTAACCCCTCTACTTGTTCAAGTAATCCTATTCCATTTCCTCCTCTAGCAGACTGCCCCTTCTGTCATCTCCACTCCTTGTTTTCAGTCACTCCCATTCCTACTGGCTTATTTCCTACAGACTACAAATATGCCTGGAAAGCTCAGTGGTGCAATGGATAGAGCGCCAAGCCTGGAGTCAAGAAAACCTGAGTTCAAATCCAGCCTCAGACACTTACTAGCTGTGTGAGCCTGGAGAAGTCACTTAACCCCGTTTGCCTCAGTGTCCTCATCTGTCAAATGAGCTGGAGAAGGAAATGGCAAATCACTCCAGTATCTCTGCCAAGAAAACCACACATGGGATCATGAGGAGTCAGACATGACTGAACCAACTGAACAACAACAAATATGCCCATGTCTCCTCCATCCTGAAAAAAAAAATTCTTAACTTGATCTTTCCATCCCTGCTAACTATTGTCCTATATCTCTTCCACCCTTTGTAGCAAAACTCCTCAAAAAGGTGTCAGAAATATGTACCTCCACTTTCTCTCTACTCATTCTCTTTTTTTTTTTTTTTTTTTGGCGGGGCAAGGGGGGTTAAGTGACTTGCCCAGGGTCACACAGCTAGTAAGTGTCAAGTGTCTGAGGTCAGATTTGAACTCAGGTACTCCCGAATCCAGGGCTGGTGCTTTATCCACTGCGCCACCTAGCTGCCCCTCATTCTCTTCTTAACCCCCTTACGATCTGGCTTCTGACCCTATCATTCCAGCAAAACTGCTCTCTCTAGTTATTAATGATCTCCTAGTTGCCAAATCCAATGGCCTTTTCTCAGTCCTCATTCTCTCTGACATCTCTGCAGCCTTTCACACTATTGGTCACTCTCTCCTCCTTGGTACTCTCTTCCCTCTGGGTTTTCGGGACACCATACTCTCTGGCTTTCCTCCTCTGATCACTCCTCTTTCTCCTTTCCTGAATGTTCTTTCCAGATCACCCAGATTGCTCCTCAGGGTTCTGTCCTGGGCCTCTCCCTCTGTTACTTCACTTGGTGATTTCATCAGCTCCCATGGATATCAGCATGCTGATGATCCTTAAATCTAGCCATCCTGCCCCAACGTCTCTGCTGAGCTCCAATCTTGCATCTCCAACTGTCTTTCAGATATCTTGGCCTCTATGTCTAGTAGACATCTTAAACTTAATGTCTAAAAGAGAACTCATTGCCTTTTCCTCCTAAACCCTCTTTCCTCCCCTCCTACCTTCCCTATTACTGTAGAGGGCAGCACCATCCTCCTATTCCCTTAAGCTGGGAGTCATCCTGGACCCCATCCTCCCCGTATCCAAGCTGCTGCCGAGGCCTGTAGATTTCACTTTTACAACATCTCTGAAATGTGCCCTCTTCTCTCCTCAGACACTGCCTGACTCTAGTGCAGGCCCTCATCACCTCATGCCTTGATTACTGCAACAGCCTGCTGGTGGTTCTGCCTGTCTCGTGTCCCTACTCTAAACCATTCTCCACTCAGCCACCAAAGTGATTTTCCTAAAACAGGTTCACCCCCCCCCATAAATTTCAGGGGCTCCTTATTGCTTCTAGAAACAAATATAAAATGTTGTTTGCCATTTAAAGCCCTTCCCATCTATCCAATTCTCTTATACTTTACTCTCTGGTACATACTCAACCATCTGGTCACAACTGTTGCTGGAACAAGACACTCTGTCCCTCTGCTCTGGCTATTCTCTCTGCCTGTTGTTCCCACTCCCTCCTCTGATCTACTTGGGCAGCTAGGTGGCACAGTGGATAGAGCACTGGCTCTGGAGTAAAGAGGATCTGAGTTAAAATCTCACCTCAGATACTAGCTGTGTGACCCTGGCAAGTCACTTAACCCCAACTACCTTAAACATACAGAGCCATCTGTCTTCCTGATGTATATCTTGCCACTGGACTCAGATGGCTCTGGAGGAGAGTGAGGTTGGTGACTTAGATCTAATTCGGTTCAGATCACGACATCACCCCGATGTCATGGTCCTCTCCGGAGGGAAAGACAAAGAACAACGACCTATTTGGACTTCATTTAAGTCCTAACTAAAATCCAGACCTCCTACAGGAAGTCTTCCCAACTCCTTTTAATTCCAGTGCCTCCTCTCCGATTTCTATTTATTCTGAATGTAGCTTGTTTGTTGTCCACCCCCCCCCCCATTTAATTGTGAGCTCATTGAGGGCAGGAACTGTTTTATGCCTTTCTCTATACCCCCAAGGCTTAGCCCAGTGCTTAGCACACAGTAATGAATGTTTGTTGACTTTTTAATTTAATTTTATTTTTTTGGTGAGGCAATTGGGCTTAAGTGACTTGCCCAGGGTCACACAGCTAGTAAGTGTTAAGTGTCTGAGGCTGGATTTGAACTCAGGTCCTCCTGAATCCAGGGCCAGTGCTCTAACCACTGCCCCACCTAGCTGCCCCGTTTGTTGACTTTTGACTTGATTAAACCCATTTTGTTCCATTTGCCATATTGCTGTGTTGACTAAGCTCAGGACCAGGGTTGGTTTCTTCTAGTCTGCCTTCTGCCTTTAGGAGCTTTGAAATTGCCCAAGAGCTCTTAAGAGGACTTAGACAGCCTGACTGGGTCTGCCTTGTCTCTCTCTCTTTTGGGGGGGGGGGGGCGTGAGGCAATTGGGGTTAAGTGACTTGCCCAGGGTCACACAGCTAGTAAGTGTCAAGTGTCTGAGGTCAGATTCCAGGGCCAGTGCTCTGTCCACTTCGACACCTAGCTGCCCCCTGCCTTGTCTCTTTATCTTATCTCTAAAGGAAGAAGGTTCCTTTTTATCCTCTTGGGAACGTCTAGAAAACAAGGACACATTCCTTCCTTTGTAACTACGTACTGATAAGTACTCCATTTTTCTCTGTCCAAACCGAGCATCTCCTCTTTCTTTATGGCATAACTGTTGCCAACTGATGGTGCTCTGGAAACTATTGCCTGGTAACTTTAGACCCTTGGTTAAAAAGAGAAATGAAGCATGTTCTCTTTGTGCAGCTATTGGCCCAAGTTTTGGTTGTCATCAAAGCAGATTCCCATTATATATACTGAAACTTCAGTCCAGTTAACACTGAATCATAGAGATCTATTTCATTATTTAGGTCTTTGGGGATGAGAATTTCACCATACACGACCTTACTGACTGATTATATGCAAATAAATGTTGGGTCCTGATGAAATACATGACAGGGCAATAAAATCATGGCTATTGCAGGGAAGAAATTAAAATGGGCAATGTATCTGTTTCTTACATAAAAAGAGTCTATATTTCCTGAAGTAGCCTGGGTCTGTCATTAATTTGGGTTTTCTTGCACTTACTACAATATCACTTTTTTCTCCTAATTCATAGTGTCACTTGTGTGGGAGGATTACCGCAGATGTTGGAGCAGTCTGTTCATTTTAACTAACTTTATGTGTGCTAGAAAGAAATTTTTGTTTTACTTAATGTATTTTTGTTGTTGTTGTTGTTGTTGTTTTTGTGGGGCAATGAGGGTTAAGTGACTTGCCTAGGGTCACACACTTGTCAAGTGTCTGAGGCTGGATTTGAGCTCAGGTCCTCCTGAATCCAGGGTCGGTGCTCTATCCACTGCACCACCTAGCTGCCCCCTAATGTTTTGTTTTTTTTTAGTGAGGCAATTGTGGTTAAGTGACTTGCCCAGGGTCACACAGCAAGTAAGTGTTATGTGTCTGAGGCCGAATTTGAACTCAGGTACTCCTGACTCCAGGGCCGGTGCTCTATCCACTTCGCCACCTAGCTGCCCCCTAATGTATTTTTTAATACCCTGAAAAGCCATTGTCTGCCATTCCCCTCCCCCATATGCAGAGGAACTGAGGCAAGGGAAACACCTGTTTACAGATCTTCCCCAAGTCGAATGTGTGTTCATCAAATTTTATCTGTGTACATATGTTGTATATATAAATTGGATGAGTGTGTGGGTGGGTGGTGGCTGGAGGTGTATACTTCTAAATGTTGAGCTTCTGAGTGTTTTTTTTGGTAATGTAAATGGAATACTACATTATTATGAGTAAAGGCATAGCTCACCCTGTTATTTGAATAGCAGGATCTCATTTATATATAGTTTGGGATTACACAATAAAAGAATTTGTAAATGTAAAAACAAACAAACAAAAAATAACTGTTACCAACTGAATAACGACAGGACACAAATCCATCGACTTCTGCCAATGTGTCACACTTAAAGTGAATAAACTTCGGTTTCCTCTCTCTGCATTGATGTCTGTGGCTACTGGAATTACCTAGTACCTCAGGCCAATTTTGTCACGGGAGACTGAGGCTGATTGAGGTTAAGTGATTTGACCAGCTCGCAAAGCTTAGTACAGCGTCTGAGGCAGGATTCGAACTCAGGTGTTCTTGACCCCAAATCCCCCGTTCTATCAACTCACTGCGCTCCCTCCTAGGAACACAAGACGAAGCAAAACCTGCTAAATGCAAAGGAGAAGTGGCTCTCAGAGAATCCCGCAGAGATGTTTAAGTAGCCTAAGAGCCAGGAGCAGGTGCCTCACCAGAGGATCATTTAACACCCTAGAGGGCACGTGCACGAAATGGCGACCGCTGATTGGTCAGCAGGGGCACCGCCCCCTCCAGAGTATTAGGCGATTAGTCGAGGAAATTAAAAGTTGGGCTCCGGGGCGCGGGAGCTGAGAGTTATGGCGGCGGCGGCGGCGGCGGCGGCGGTAGTGGCCCTTCTAGCCTGTTTGCTAGTGAGCGGGACCGGGGCAGACGTTTCCGGGGACGAGGCCCGCGAGGCAGCGGCCGTGCGGAGCTTGCTGTCGCGGCTGCTGGGGCCCCGGGCGGCCACGGGCTTCTCGGTATCGGTGGAGCGCTCCCTGGCGCCGGCCCCGGGCGCCGACACGTTCCGCCTGAGTGGCGGCGGGGGTGGCAGCCCCGTGCGGGTGGCCGGCTCCAGCGGCGTGGCGGCCGCGGCCGGCCTGCACCGCTACCTGCGCGACTTCTGCGGCTGCCACGTGGCCTGGTCGGGCGCGCAGCTCCGCCTGCCCGAGCCGCTGCCCGAAGTGCCCGAACCGCTCACCGAGACCACGCCCAACAGGTAACGAGGGGAGGGGGCGGGGGCGATTGGGGAACGAGGCTCATCCCCGCCCCCTCCGTGCAGGTACCGCTTTTACCAGAACGTCTGCACGCAGAGCTACTCCTTCGTGTGGTGGGGCTGGGAGCGCTGGGAGCGAGAGATCGACTGGATGGCCCTGAACGGCATCAACCTGGCGCTGGCCGCCGTCGGGCAGGAGGCCGTCTGGCGGAGGGTGGGTCCGGGCCGGACCGGGCCGGGGGGAGAGGGCTTGGGGCCAACGGTCCCGGGGAGCTTCGTCCGGCTCTCCTCCGCCTCCGCACCCTCCTCCTCTCTCTCCCTTTCCCCCCTCCTTTCCCCTTTCCCCCCCTCCCTTTCCCCTTTCCCCCCTCCTTTCCCCTTTCCCCCCTCCCTTTCCCCTTTCTCCCACCCTTCCCCTCCTCTTCCCTTCTCCCTCCTCCTCTCACTCCTCTCTTCCCTCTTTCCCCCTTCACTCCTCTCCTCCCTCCCCTCCCTCTCCCTTTCTTCTTTCTCTCTTCTCCTCCCCTGCTTTTCCCGTTTCTCTCCCTTTCTCCCTCCAGCCCCTCTTCTATCCCTCCTCTATCCCTCTATCCATGCTCCTCCTTCCTTTTCTCCATCACTCCCTCCTCCCTCTCTGCTCTTCCCCTTCTTTACCGGCCTCTTTTCCTTCTCTTTCCTTTCTCCCTCTTCCCCTCTTTCCTTCTCTCCTTCCTCTCTCTCTCTTGATCTTTTCTCCTTTTCCTCTTTTCCATCTTTCCTCTCTTCTTCTTTCCCCCTTTTCTCCTCTCCCTTCTCCGTCTCCCTACCTCACGTCCTTCCTTCCCTTCTCCTCTCCCTCTTTCTCTTATTCTCCTCTCCTTTGTTTTCTCTCAATTCCTCTCTTTCCTCCCCCATTTCCCCTTGTGCCTTCTTTCTTGCCTTCACTTTCTTCCTGTATCTCCTTCCTTCTCTCTTCCTTCTCTATCCTCTACCTGTCTTTCCTTTTCTCTCCCTCTCTTAATTCCTCTCCTCCTATCTCCCTCTTTTCTTCCTTCCCTTCTTTCTCCCTCCCTCTCTCTCTCCTGCTGTCACCTTTCTTCCTGCTCTACCATTCTCTTCCTCTTCCCCTCTCTCACCCATCACCTCTCCTCACACTCTCTCTTGCTCTTTTGTTCTCTTTCTCTTTCTCTCTCCCTCTTCCCTTCTCACTCTATTTCTTTTTCCTTCTGTATTCTCCCCCTCCCTTTTTCCCTCCTCTTCTTTCCTCTCCCTCACCCTCCCATGCCCATCCCCATCTCTTTCTCCCTTTTTCTTTCTCCCCTTTCTATTTTGAGGAAAACAGATTATTTCCCATCCCCGGGCCTCAGTTTCCTTCTCTGTTAAAGGAAGAATTGGACTAGTTGGTCCCTTCCAGCCCTGTCATTCCATGAGTCTAATTCTAATGACATTTTTTTTTTAGTGTGGGGCAGCGAGGGCAAGTGACTTGCCCAGAGTCACACAGCTAGTGTCAAGTGCCTGAGGCCAGATTTGAACTCAGGCCCTCCTGAATCCAGGGCTGGTACTTTATCCACTGAGCCACCCAGCTGCCCCCATGAGTCTAATTCTAACTTGGTCTGGTTGATGCCTCACTTAGATATCCAAATATATGTTGGGAGGGGCCAAGTGAGGGACATTCTGGGATCTTTGGAAAGGTAAACGACTAGGAGTCAGAAGATTCCCACCAGACCCAGGCCTCAGTTTTCTTCTCAGTCAAAGGGGGATGAGGATAAACTGAAGTATGCATTGAGGTGACTTCATAACCTGCACAGGTCTTGTTCATGCTGTTATCTCCCTTTTCTCCAGGTGTACTTGACTTTAGGCCTGAATGAGACAGAGATAGATGAGTACTTCACTGGCCCAGCCTTCCTGGCATGGGGGCGCATGGGCAACCTGCACACCTGGGGTGGCCCCCTGACCTCCTCCTGGCACCTTAAGCAATCTTACCTGCAGGTAATGGGGCAGTGGAGAGGAGGCCTCCCTGGGCTGAGTGAAGGGGTTCCTGATGATCCTGACCCTCCCTTTGCCTCCCCAGTACCGGATTCTGGAGAGGATGAGATCTTTTGGGATGAAGCCAGTGCTTCCTGCGTTTGCAGGCCATGTCCCCAAGGCATTTACTAGGTGAGTTTACCAAGTGAGAGCAAGGCAAGACCACAGATGGTAAGTCTCTGCATGATTCAAAGGTCCTGTCTAGGAAAGGCAGTAAGAGCATGCTAAAGGTGGTGTCAGCGGACCTGGGTTTGAATCCTGATCATCTGTGTGACCTTGGGCAAGTCCCTTAATCTTTCCACTCCTCCTTTTCCCTTCTGTGTTCTCAGGAGGGTAGACCAGACAGCCTGTAAGGACTGTTCGTCCCTTCCAGGACTCAATTCATTACCTTAGAATACCCCATTTGGAGGACAAGGCATTCCAGTGCCTTTCTCTGGAAAAAAAATGTAACATGATAGAAAAAAAGAGGAAACCTAGGTTTGGTTCCCAGATCAGATACTTGTTAGTCACTCTGGGCAGCTCACAAGTCCCTCCCTCCCTCTGAGCATGCATTTTGCAATCTGTAAAATGGTAGAAAATAAGACATGTATTGTTTCCAGCAGTGTGCATAGATTTGGAAGTGGAGGGAGCTTTGAAGGTCTTCTCTCCCTGGCCCCCAGGGAAATGCTAGTGTCTTCCCCCCAAGATGGCCTGGTCTCTGCCTTGTGTGTCTAGACCTGAATGGATTAGCCTGTAAGCCCCTTGGAGGCAGGCATGTTTCACTTGTCTTTGTATCCCACCATCTAACACAGAGTAGATGCTTAAGAAATGTTTGTTGCTTGATTAGACGGAAGCCCTGAGAAGTTGTGTCTTGTCTGTGGTCACAGAGGAGGAAGTGGCCAAGCTGGGATTTGAATTCGATTCCTTTGGCTCCAAACCCAGCTCTCATTCCACTGCTCCACAGGGTCGTTGTTTTAAAAACCACTTTAGGGGGTCAGAAGACTTGGATCCCAGTCTCAAGTCTGCTGTGTGGATTGGAAAAAGTCACTTCCCTCCTTTGGGCTTCTTCACTCAATCAGCCAATCTATCAGATATTTCTTGATTAGGCAGTTCAGCACCTACTGTGTGCTGGACTAGGTGGTGGGGATGCAAGTGCAAAGAATGAAACAATCCCTACCGGAAATGAGCTTGTGTTCTGAGGAGAAGACAAACAGCATATAGATCATGCACCTCCTCTCTTCTGTAAGATGATTGGGGATATAAGTGTCTGCAGTAGGATTTGAACCCTGACTCCAGGCCCAGCCATCTTTCCCTTACACCCATGAGCCCCTAAGGAACTCTTAAGAAGCCCTTGTTACAGAGGACACTCCTGGGATCTCTTGCCTTGAGGTTCTCCCCAGCCTTCCTGCCTCCACGAAGTATCATATGTTTCTGGCTATAAATTCGTGACAACATTAGAGAGAGTTATTTTATCAACAACATTGTTCCAAAAAACGGTGATCATCCTACTTGGGGGTTCTTGCCCTGGGCTCCTCGAAATTGGTTTGGTTTTTGTTTGTTTTAGCATTTTGATCATTGTGTTTTCATAGAGTCTGTTTCCTTTGTAACCTTATGTATGTTATGTCATGCATTTGACAATATTATTGTGAGGATGCCTCTAGAGGCCACACCAGGCTGCCTGAGGAGGTGCATGTCACCAAAAGCTTACAACCCCTTACTGTGTTCTGACGGTTAATCCCTGAAGGAGGAGACACTGACACAAAGAAGCAGCCAGTGTGTAGAGATGTAGTGAAGGTGTGAAGAGGAACAACCCCTTCCCCCCATGCCCCACTTCTTTCCTGGGAAGGTCACTGACCTCTGGGGTCCCCTTCACAGGCTCTCTGTGTAGGGATGGGAGGTTCCCTGGCCCAAGTTTCTCCCCTTCATCAATAGGATCCTGCCTCTCTGGGCTCTGCCATTCACCCCTCCTCCATCATCCTCCCCCCACCATCATCTCTTCCTTCCCTGGAAGGGTGTTCCCTCAGGCCAATGTCACACATCTGGGCATGTGGGGCCACTTCAACTGCACTTACTCCTGCTCCTACCTCCTGGCCCCAGAAGACCCCTTGTTCCCAGTTGTGGGCAGCCTCTTCCTGAGGGAGCTGACCCAGGACTTTGGCACTGACCACATCTACAGTGCTGACACCTTCAATGAAATGGAGCCGCCTTCCTCTGAGCCAGCCTACCTGGCTGCTGCCACAGCTGCCGTCTATGAGGCCATGGTTGCAGGTGAGTAGGGCAAGGTGCTGAGGGAGGTGGACATCCTGGGAGGGATCAGACAAAGAAGGGAGATGGGGGATGTCAGCCAAGGAAATGAGAGTTAGTTTGGGGGCATGTGTGGGGTGCAGGGGGAGGCCTGCTGTTTGTGACTGTGAACCATTCTCACCTCAGATCCTTACCAGCTGAGTGACCCTGGGCAAACCACTTAAATCTCTCAGAGCCTCATTTCTTCATCTGTCAAATGGGGATAACAATAGCCCTACTGCCGGGGGTCATTGAGAGGCCCCAGTGAGATCATGTATGTCAAGTGCTTTGCAGAGCTTACAGCCCTCTACAAGCGTCCCCCTCTCAAACCCTGGCCCAGAGATCAGATTGATTGCAAAATGTCAGAATCAGAATGCACTTGATGCAGTCTGGCTCCAGCACTGACTGACTGTGTGACCACTAAGGGTCCCACCCTTCCATTTTGTACATGGGGAGGTAACTTCTGAGGTCCCACAGCTACGGAGTGATGAGGCTCAGGCCGGAGCTGGGGCCTCCTGACTCCCTCTGCTCACTGTCATCTGGAACCTTTGTTCCCTCCCAGAGAAAAGGGGCCTGGTCCTGTTCTCTCCACCCTGCATCTTCCTCTTCACTCCTCAGCTTCTCAGGCTAATGGCTGCTTCCCTTCTGCCTCCAAACTATCCTCAGAAGCCCTCACTTGATCCTCAGTGACTGATAACTCTCCTCCCCGTCTCCCTCTCCCCTTGAGGTGCTGCCTGCAGTTAGTGTCTCTGCTCTCCTGCCCTGCCCTCTGCGGTCTGGCTTCTAACCTTGGCCTTCAGCTGACACTGCTCCCAGTGTCACCGGTGGCCCCTCAATGGCCAGAGCTGCTAGTCTCTTCTCCATGCTCAGCCTCTCCCACTTTGGCCCCTGCTCCTCTCCAGACAGTCCCTCTCTCTGGGCTTGTGCGACACAGCTCTTCTCTGCTTCTCCTCTTACTTGTCAGATCCCTCCAGTAAAATTCCTTTACTGGAGCTTTGTCCAGGTCGCACCTCCTAACCCTGGCTGTCCCACGGGCTGCCTTCTCTTCTCTCTCTGTGCCAGTTTCACTTGGTGATCTTGTCAGCCCCTGTGGATTCACCTACCATCTGTCTCCCTATTGATCATTCTCAGATCCATGTGTCCTGCCCCAAGTTCCCTGCTGACTTCCAGTCTCTCATGTCCAAATACCTATTGGACGTCAGCAGCTGGACAGCCCGTAAACGTCTTACGCACAACCCGTCCAAGGAAGCTATAGATACAGATATTGACATAGATATAGATCTAGATAGATAGATAGATATGAGAACTAGGAAACATATTTACAACACATTGTTGTCTTTCATTCCCCAATCCCCCCTCCCCACACACACACCTTCCTAACTTCCTGTTTCTTTCAAGGCTCTTCCCATCCTGGGTTTAGGATTTCAGTATAATCCTCAACTCCTCACTCTGAAATGCCAAAATCCTGTCACTTTGTCCCATCCCTCTCTCCTCTACCACCACCCTGATCCAGGCCCTCTTCACTTCACACTTGGACTATCTCAGTAGTCTGCTGGCATTCAGCTGGTGTCCAAGTCTGACCATGTTAACCTCTTGTTCAGTCTGCTCCTGTGGTACTCATCACCTCCAGAATCGAATAGATTTGGTTCTGCTCTAAACATTCTTTGACTTATACACCTCCTCCCACCCCCACCCCAGGCCCCTTTCAGGCCAAATTATACCTCCCTCCATCACATTTACTCTGTGATTCACTGCCACCAACCTTCTTGCTTTCTTTTTTTTTTTGGTGGGACAATGAGGGTTAAGTGACTTGCCTAAGGTCACACAGCTAGTGTCAAGTATCTGAGGCCAGATTTGAACTCAGGACCTCCTGAATCCAGGGCCAGTGCTTTATCCACTTTGTCACCTAGCTGCCCCCCTTCTTGCTATTTCTTGAGCAAGACCCTGTGCTGTCCCTCATGCCTACAGTTCTCTTCCTGTGCCCCTCCCTGGCTCCCAGCTGACATCTTACCTTCTACAGGAAGCTTTCCAAAATTCCCTTCATACTGGTGTCTCCCCTCTGCTGATTAGCTCCAGTTCATCCTGTCTGTATCTTGTTTGTACATAGTTATTTCTATCTTGTCTCCCTTATCAGACTGTGAGCTCCTTGAGAACAAGGCCAGTTTTTCCCCTTTATTTTTATGTCCAGCACTTAGCACAGACCCTGGGGCAGCTAGGTAGCACAGTGGATAGAGCACCAGCCCTGGAGTCAGGAGTACCTGAGTTCAAATCTGGCCTCAGACACTTAACACTTACTAGCTGTGTGACCCTGGGCATGTCACTTAACCCCAATTGCCTCACTGAAAAAAAAAACTAAAAAAACAAACTTAGCACAGACCCTTGCACATAGTAGGCTCTTCCTAAAGGCTTGCTAAGTGACTTACTAGGACCAGGGATCCTGAGGTTCCCTAGAGGTAGAGGTGATGAGACAGAAGTGGGGCTGGGTGTGTGTTGGTCCAATTTCGGAGGGTTCCATAGGGTGTGTGGTCAAGGGTCGTGATGTTGTAACTTCCTTTCTGGGTTTGGGGTCCCCTTTGGGAGAGACCCAGGTGTTTTCCTCCTCTCATTAGCAATCCCTTCTTCTTCCACCCCTTTTCCTACAGTGGACACTGATGCTGTGTGGCTGCTACAGGGCTGGCTTTT
The DNA here is from genome assembly GCF_019393635.1 of Dromiciops gliroides. NCBI lineage: Eukaryota > Metazoa > Chordata > Mammalia > Microbiotheria > Microbiotheriidae > Dromiciops > Dromiciops gliroides. The sequence goes on along the minus strand of NC_057864.1, from coordinate 180,191,944 downwards.
TCAGAATCAGCCAAACTTCTGGAAACCCCCCCAGGTGAAGGCTGTGCTGCAGGCTGTGCCCCTTGGCCGCCTTCTCATCCTGGACCTTTATGCTGAATCCCATCCTGTCTACTCCCACACTGACTCCTTCTATGGGCAGCCTTTTATTTGGTGCATGCTGCACAATTTTGGGGGGAACCATGGGCTTTTTGGAGCCTTGGACGCCGTGAACAGGGGCCCCTCCACTGCCCGTCTGTTTCCCAACTCCACCTTTGTGGGTACGGGCATGGTCCCAGAAGGCATCAACCAGAATGAAGTCGTTTATGCCTTGATGGCTGAGCTGGGCTGGAGGAAGGATCCCTTGGCTGACCTAGGGGCTTGGGTAGCAGGCTTTGCAGCCCAGAGGTACGGGACTGCCCACTCCTGTGCAGAAGCTGCCTGGAGGCTGCTGCTACAAAGTGTCTACAACTGTTCTGGTGCGTTGTGCACTGGCCACAACCACAGCCCCCTGGTGAAGCGACCATCCCTTCACCTGGACTTTTCTGTCTGGTATAACCGCAGTGACCTGTTTGAGGCCTGGAGGCTGCTGCTGGAAGCAGCCCCAGAGCTGGCCTCCAGCCCTGCCTTCTGCTATGACCTGCTGGACGTCACAAGGCAGGTGGCCCAGGAGTTGGTGAGCCTGTACTATGGGGAGCTCAGGACAGCCTTTGAGGCGGGGGCAATGCCGGCCTTGCTCACTGCTGGTGGTCTGCTGGTCTTTGACCTACTGCCCTCCCTGGATGAGCTGCTGGCCAGTGATGAGCGCTTCCTCCTGGGCAGCTGGCTGCAGCAGGCCCAAGAGATGGCTGTCAGTGAGGCTGAGGCCTGGCATTATGAGCAGAATGCCCGCTACCAACTGACCCTCTGGGGACCCACGGGGAGCATCCTAGACTATGCCAACAAGCAACTGGCCGGCTTGGTGGCCGGCTACTATGCCCCCCGATGGAAGCTCTTTGTGGAGATGCTGGAGAAGAGCCTGGCTGAGGGCACCCCCTTCCACCAGAGCCAGTTTGAGAATGAAGCCTTGCTGTTGGGGCAGGACTTTGTACTGGGGAGGGAGAAGTTCCCCACCCAGCCTCAGGGAGACACTGTGGACTTAGCCAAGAAATTTTTCCTCAAGTATTACCCAAGGTGTCAAGCAGGAGCCGTGTGACCCCCACCCTACCACATCTGGGATATTCAGTAGTTTGTGGGATCCTAAATCCTATCAGTGGCCTAACTTGGGACCTCTGGGAGTGGATAGTCTGTCCTTTGTTCACAACTAGGCTGTGTCTGGTTCCTAGAGACAGGAACTAGAGTGGGCTCACTAAAGAGACCTTTTTTAGCTAGGATGAGAGAAGAGTCATGACGGTCTGGGATTGAAAGCTGGGGCAGCTAGGTGGCACAGTGGATAGAGCACTGGCCCTGGATTCAGGTGGACCTGAGTTCAAATTCAGCCTCAGACACTTAACACTTACTAGCTGTGACCCTGGGCAAGTCACTTAACCCCAATTGCTTCACACCAAAAAAAACAAACGGAAGTGGGCCCTGTGAATTGAGAGTAATTGAGGCAGGAGATATCCATGCTGTTCTCTCTAGAGGAGAACTCTGAAGAACTGGAAATCAAATCACTATTTTCTATCTCATTCAATCAATAAATCAGTATTTCAGCATGTCTGTTTAGATCTGTCCTCAGAGGAGCCAAGCAGAAATGTGTATTGATTAAGTAGACGTGTTTCCCCTCCCCTGAAACTGTGAAAGCAGCTACTTTTGGCTCCAAGCATCTGCCTCTTGCCTCAGTTTCCCCCACCCAGTTTTCAGAGAGGGTGAGACTTTTTCCTTTGATGCCTGCCAGCAGATTAGGCTTGGGCAGAGGGGGGGGAAGTGTGAAGAAAGGGGTAGTGAAGGCTCGCTGGCCTTGAGATAATAAAGTAGACACAACAAAGGAAGCTGGGGGCTCGAGAAAAAGGAGGTGCCCTTGGGGCTCAAGGGCCGTACCAGCCTCTGTATCTTCGCCCTTTTGCCTCTGATTCCTTCCATCCACTCTCTGCCTGTCTCCCAAATCTGTCTCTTCCTGGTCCCTCCGTCCTGTCTTTCTATGGAGCCGAAGGTAGTTCTCATCACAGGCTGTTCCTCTGGAATCGGTCTGCATCTGGCACTTCGCCTGGCTGCTGATCCTTCAGGCAGCTTCAAAGGTGGGAAGACCAGTGTGGAGGTGGGGGTGGGGGCCTCTGGTTTCACGGAAGGAGGGAAGGGAAGTTTTGTCTCCTGCAGGGAAGCCCTAATTCCAGGGAATCCATCCTCCCCCTCAGTATATGCCACTTTAAGGGACCTCGAGTCTCAAGGCCCTCTGTGGGAGGGGGCACGGGCTCGAGGCTGCCCTCCAGGCTCCTTGAAGACGCTACAGCTCGATGTGACCGACTCCCACTCGGTGGCAGCTGCCCGAGACCACGTGACTGAGGGCCGAGTGGACATTCTGGGTGAGATTACAGGGACCCTTCGGCTCCTCTTATGTACTTAGGCAGAGGACAGTACAGTCCCCCTTCCCAGGACCATGCTTTTCTTTCCCAGACAGTGAGAGGTTTGAGGGTGCTTGGGGATCTGAGGAAGCTTTGGAGTTTCCAGTATGTCTTCTCGCAACTTTGACCTGGTCCACCCCATGACACTTTAAAAAGTGTTCTGAACACTATTGTTGAATAGTGTCTCTCTGCATGAATGAAAGTAAGCTGGAGGGCTTGGAAATCTGAGGATGGTGAAGGTTTGATCTGGGATGTTCTTGGTCCAGCATCAGTTTGCTGGGGGTGGAGGGGAGGCAGTAGGGTGGGGACGAGGCATGGGCTCTTCTCTTCAGTATGTAATGCCGGCCGTGGCCTGCTCGGGCCACTGGAGGCCCACGAGGTAGACACTGTGGGCTCCGTGCTGGACGTCAATGTGGCGGGGACAGTCCGTACGCTCCAGGCTTTCCTTCCCGATATGAAGCGACGCCGCTCTGGCCGGGTGCTTGTCACTGGGAGCGTTGGCGGCTTGATGGGTGAGTTGGGGAGAGGGGGAGACCAGGTGTTGATGGTTATGGGGGCACCGATCGGGTGGGGGATTTGGGGCATCCAGGTTTTAGCTCAGTCCCATCCCCTCTTGTTCTCTTCTGGTCCCCAAAGGCTTGCCCTTTAACGCAGTTTACTGCGCAAGCAAGTTTGCGCTGGAGGGTCTATGTGAGAGTCTGGCTGTGCTGCTGCCGCCCTTCGGTGTTCAGTAAGTAACCAGGATACCCCTAGGCACCCCAATTCCTTCCTCCCTCCCCCCCGGGGAAGCCCCAGAAGTCTCGTCCCGCAAGAAGCTCCGCTTAAGACTGCGCCCCTTGTTGAAAACTATTTCTACATGTAACTGGAAAATAATAAAATACTTTTTTTAAAGACTGCGCCCCTTCTCCCACTTCCGCTTTCTCCAAGTGTAGCAACTCCGGATCCAGTATCAGAAACTCTGGACTCTGCCACTTGTTAACTTTGTAATAGTTTCTCGGGGCACAGTGTCCTCAAATGCAAAACAAAAACGTTGGATAGCTAAGGGCCCTTCCAGCACAAACGTTCGTGGACGCACGTCACTTAGGAGCCTTGGCATCGCCTAGTTCTGGAGGGGAGGGAAGGGAGGGTGGAGGGGGCTGAGACTTGGGAGGCCAGACGGTGGGACAAGGATGACGCCTCCCATCCCCAGTCACTGTTTCTGTGCTCCCAGCATCAGCCTTATAGAGTGTGGCCCTGTACGCACGGCTTTCCAGGAGAAGCTGGAGGGGGGTCCTGGCGGAATACTGGGAAGCGCCGACCTGGAGACGCGGGCTCTCTTCTCCCGCTACCAACGCCACTGTGAGCGGCTCTTCCGGGAAGCGGCACAGGACCCAGAAGACGTGGTGGAGGTGGGAGGTAGCGGGGTCCGGAGAAGCCTGGAAGCAGACGCGAAGTAGGCAGGGTCTGGGGGCCTGTCTGCTCTTCGGCCCATGCTCGTCTTTCCCCCTCCCACAACAGGTGTTCGTCCGTGCGCTCCGTGCCCCTCGCCCGGCCCTGCGCTATTTCAGCACTGAGCGCTTCCTGCCGCTGGCCGGGCTCCGACTCTCCGATCCTGGCGGTTCTCAGTATGTAGATGCCATGCACCGCGCTGTCTTCTCGGAGCCCGAGGAAGGGGAGGTCGGCAGTGAGGCCGGAGGCCTCGAGGGCCCCTGAGTTAGCCGCCCTTCTTTACACCCCTACACATCCTCTCAAAGTACCCTCCCCATATTGCCTAACCAGAAACACATTTTTGGCAGAAACAAATTTTCCAAAGGGAAGCAGAGGTGGTGGCTCGTAGGAGGGGACTGTTTGACCTTTTCAGGGACCTGGTGTATTGGGAAAACAAAACAAAAACTTTTGGTTCGGTAACAGGATAGATCAGGTCCGACCACTTACTTTGTCGGTATGTGACTTAAGGCAAGTTACTTCTCAGTTTTTCCTGTGTAAAATTAGTTCATTCATCAAACAAGCATTTTTCAAGCATCAAAGTCCCTGTGCGAAAATTAGGAAATTGGACTAGGTGGTATATAGATCAGCAGTGTCAAACACTTTAGCTTCACTGAACCAGATTAAAATGTAATTTGGAAATATTTAATAAATAATAACACAATGGAACATAGGTAATGTTAACATGTGGTTTTCTTTTCTTTTTTTTTAAGAGGCTTTCAGTGACTGGTATTTATTATCAAAGTCGTAATGTCAACAAGATGCCACAACTACAAAAAAAATTTCGTACATTGCAATCTCAATGCAAACAGTGGAATCCCAGTCATTCAAAAAGTAATTAAAATCATCCCAGAAAGCAACTGAATTTTAACATCTTTATACATCCAGCCAACAAATTAAAATGGTTAACAAGGAAAACAAAATACAAATTTGGAAGTCTGGTATTGATGTTTAAAAAAGGCAACTGCTTAAGCATTTCTATCAATTCGCACATCAATCTGCCACTGAGTTTTATCCCATTCATCATCCGGCAGGCTCTTTCTGCCACCTCTGGAGATTCAAACTTAACCATGCCACAACCCTAGGATTTGCCATTCTCCATCTTGATGTCTGCACACAACACAACATGTGGTTTTCTAAGTCAATATGCAGCCAAAGGGATCCTTATGTGCAGTTTAATGGCTCCATTTCTTCTTGAGTCTGACACCACTGGTATAGATTGATTCCTTCCAAAACTAACAGTACTTGGTTTTGTTACTTAAGAACTTCAGCTGTCATTATTGTACTTCTTTGAACCCCATTTTTGTCATCTGAAAAGCAGAGAAACCAGCCCTGCTTATCTCACTGGCTGCTGTGGAAAATTGAAATAATAGATGTAAATGAGATTTTAAAAAGGCAGAGCCCCTGAAAATGTGAGTAGTCATTACCAGGAAATAAGTGGGGACAAGCAGTGACTAGAACCAATCCATCCTGTTCTCATTCTCTACCCTCCCCACCACTCCCTGCCCAGCTGCTGGAGGAGGGCCCTTCTACTCCCCTATCACAGCTTTCTTCCCAGAAAAGCTGTTGGGGAAAGCTAGGAAGGGGAGCTATATGTAATCCCCAAAAGACATCTAGTCCAATGGCAGTTGGGAGAAGGTTAGGGCTTTCCCTCAACACATGCTCTTCCATTCAAGGTAGATGGCTGAATAGGGGAGAACTATTGATAAATGGAAAAGGACTTTAACCCCTGAACCAGAGCCCTCCTCTGAGGGAAGGGTAAATGTACACTGCCACATAAGGGACAAAAGAGAAAAGATAGGATCCTAGGGAAAGCTGGGGCTTGGAGACAAAGGATTTTCAGACCCTTGGAGAGGAGGCCATTGACTTGGTTTGTGTCCCAGTAAGGAATCACTCAATAAGCATCTATTCGGCACCAGGCAGGCACTGAGAACAGAAAGATAAAATGGTCCCTGACCTCAAAGAGCTTACATTTTGTGGGGGAGCTATGTACACATGTACTATGTTGTGTGTGTGTGTGTGTGTGTGTGTGTGTGCTCGTGTGCATACACCCCCCTCCAATGTATCCTCTTTTGGGCACTTCTCCAGAAGGCAGCCACTACCTACAGGGTTATAGTGTACCTGACTGGGGAGTGGGGTTTGGTGGGAAGGGCGGCAGGATTTTAACCCTATAGTCCCCAAGCCTCCACTTATTTTTCTCCCTTTGACAGAAAACCAGTAGACCCAATTAGCTCAAAACAAAAACATTCACTAAGGTGGCATGGTAAGAACAGAAGCTACAAAACAAGTCCCATAGATCCTGAGACACAGTCTCTTACAAACACCCATGTCAGCTGTGAGAAGAATGGGCTTAAACTGAAGAGTATGATGGTAGCAGGGCACACACATGAGGCTCCCGACTCTGAAACAGAACGAAGGGCTTCAGTATCTATTATGGAGAACTCAGGAACTTTACCCCAGAACATAGCAGTATCTGTGGGTTAAATGGGCTTATGGGTCTGCTCCTCTCTGCAGGGGGACTTCTGAGTCCATAGCTCTTTGCTGCAAGAAGTCTCACCCCTTGAAGGTACTTCCACCCTCGAGTGACTGCTTCACTGAGATCTCTCTGAAGAGGTCTCTGTTCCCAAGGGTGTCGTGAATTCCTTCAAAGTGACTGGGTTGTCTGTCTCCTGGATGAGTGATCGATACACCTTCTCTGAGTCGTATTCACTCGAATTGCATAACTTTCAGGGCGAAGCTTATTTAAAGACTCCATGGCTTTATTTATAAAGCGTGTTTGGTTAATTTCCAGCTCAACCAAAGGTCAATCTTTGGTTTCAAAAAGAGAAAGGTTTTCCGAAAGGGATGAACAGGGCAGAAACATCTTATAAACACTTCACGTTTGTCTCTGTCAGCTAGGGGACGATAAAATATTCCCTCCTTTATGTGGGCGGGTGGGGTGGGGTGGCGTGTGACAACGGGCAAGCCCCTTGACCACTTGGGCCTCAGTTTCCTCAGGTGCAAAATGTCAAATTGGACAACACGGCCTTAGAGATCCCTTCCAGTTCTAGACCTGTGATTCTGTGACTCACTTTTCACAGAGGTTCTTTTGCGTTGGCTATAAAATGAGTGGGTCTTATTAGTGGCCAAGATACCCTGCAGCCCAGACAAAACACCGGACTTCACCCGCCCCCGCCCTCTGGGCGCCTCTGTTTCTCACGTGATCGTCCCGCCCTCTCCCACTTCTCGCGAGATTCTCACTCTTAAGGCCCTAGATATCCAGGATTTCTCCGAGCCCAGAATCGCGAGCTGCCTGGTCCGAGACGGGAGCGTTTCCGGGCGGGCCCCAGGGAGAGGCGATAGCTGCAGCGGCGTTGGGAGAGGGAGCGGCCCGAGTCTGGGGGCTCCGTGAGTACCGGTTTAAACCCGGGTCCGGAGCCACTGACAAACCCGACCTGTCGCTGCCACGGGCGGCTCCGCCCCCTGGAGACAAGCCCCGCCCCTTGGAGACAGCTCAACTTCCCCACGTTTCTCTCTCCTCCTTGGAAACAGGGGAAGACGAGGGTCCCGACTCCCGAGTTTCCTGCGCTGTGGTCCGGCTCTAGAGCTAACCTCTTCTTCTAGTGCCTTCCTGTGACTTTATTTCTCCAAGACCTCCCTATTCCGAGTTACAAATCTGATCGCGCATGCGCCAGTGACCCACGGGGGTCAGTATTCTAGGTCGCTCGGCGCAGAAACCTACGCATGCGCAGGCAATCCTAATGAGGTTGAGGAAAATCTAGCGGGTTCCGTCGGAGAGCCCTGCGCATGTGCGGCAATACCGCCTAGGGGTAATTCACTAACCACCCGTGTTGTGTGGACCCCATCTCCGTCCCCGAGCCTCTCACGTGTGTCTTCCTACAGGTGCCATCGAGGGGAACCGTCAGTGACTTGGGCAGTGGTGGTGGCTTTGGTCAGCATGTCTGCCTTCCGATCCGGCCTTTTGGTGCTGACATCCCCGTTGGCAGCCCTGACCCCACGCCTGGCACCCATTCTGACCTCCGCAGCTCGACTGGTGGAGCAGACCCTCTACGTCCATCTGCAGCCTGGCCTCAGCCTGGGTGGGCCGGCCCAGCCTCACTCCAGCCACGTGCAGGCCACTGTGGAAGTCATCAACCTCATTACTGGCCTATATGCTGGGGCTGATGCCTACAGACACCTGGACATCCGCATCCTGCTGACGAACATCCGTACCAAGAACCCAACCCCACCACCTTCACTTGGCTCTGTGCAGAACCTGGCCCACCCTCCTGAAGTGGTGTTGACAGACTTCCAGACCCTTGATGGGGGCCAGTACAACCCAGTCAAGCAACAGCTAGAGCGATATGCCACCAGCTGTTACAGCTGCTGCCCTCAGCTGGTCTCTGTGTTGCTCTACCCAGAGTATGATCCAGGAGATGCTTCCACGGATCCATCAGTGGCACCCTATTCCGCTGTTCCTTGCTCAACCTCCCCTATGCCTAGATCTCCCAAACACTCCCTACAGGGCTACAATCATGTGGCAGTTGGGGGAACATTTGATCACCTGCACAATGCCCACAAGTTGCTGCTTACAGTTGCCTGCCTCCTAGCCCAAAAGAGGCTCATGGTTGGAGTAGCAGACAAAGATTTGTTGGAAAGTGAGTAGATAAGTCTGGGGGGTGACTTGGGGTGGGGAGGTTGGCAGAGCAGGGGAAGATAGACTAACATTCAAGTCATGGGAGTAACTTTTGGATATGTGCACTTTATTCTCTTGCCCCCCCTTGGAATTGAAATGTGGGTCCAAGGCCATGTTAAGTTAAGTTTCAAAGGCTGACTTTCAAACTCTTCCAGGTCTTCTCTATTATGATCTCCCCCATCCCAGTTGTCAGGTACCCTGATCAGTGTAGCCCCCTTCATTAGTAATCATTGTTTCTTCCTCCACAGCCTGCTTTAATGCTCCTTTTTTCAATCAGCCCCAACAAAAACAGACATCTAGGTACCCTCTCTCCCTCTCCCACAGTCATAGCCACCTTCTCCCTATCAATGTACCTGTTTTTGCCTCCTTTCTTGCTCCATTTTCTTTCACTTCTTCCCTTAGATAAAGTGCTCCGGGAGTTACTCCAACCATATACAGATAGGGTGAAACATCTGAGTGAGTTCCTGGTGGACATGAAGCCATCCTTGGTCTTTGACATAGTCCCCCTCCTAGATTCCTATGGTCCAGCTGGCACTGACCCGTCCTTGGAGTGCTTGGTGGTTAGCGAGGAGACTTATCGTGGGGGTTTGGCTGTCAACTGCCGACGCCTTGAGAATGTAACTCCTTTGGGGAAATGGGCAGAGGGAGTGGTTGGGGACAGGAAGGGGGGGGGCATGTGTGTTGGAGTGGGATCTCCAAAGACTTAGGGAAGGAGTGATACTTTAGAGAGATACTGGGAGTGAAACAGAAGAGCTTATAGTTTATATGCCAGTTCCTGGGTTGGCTATAGTTGGGTCCTTAATTTCACCCTCTGAGTTGTTTGCATGGCTTAAAAATGAGCCCTGAGGGTTCAGGGCAGAGCCTTCTTGTCTCCTTAAAATATCACCCCTTATTGCCCTTACCTCTTGCCACAGGGCCTGAAAGAGCTGGCTTTGCATCAGATTTTGTTGCTGAAGAACCCAGACCACAGAGAGAATGAGGAAGACAAAGTTAGCTCCTCCAGTTTCCGTCAGCGATTGCTGGGAACCCTCCTTCAACCTCCAAATGTAAATACCTTCCACCTCCAGGGGTTCAAAGTGCTGATGGTCCCTGAAATGGGGAGTACTGGCCCTTAGTGGGAAAATACCCTTTCATTTCTCTGATGGGGGAGCCTACATGCACACACACGGGCCCAAGTGTCTTGATCTTAGTTTTATAATCTCCCCTCAAGGAAGGCCCTTCCCTCGGCTTTTTCAACTTTTTCTCCTTTTGGCAGAAGAGACCAGACCTTCCCTCCAATGTCTATGTAGTGGGGCTAACAGGAGTGAGTGGCTCAGGCAAAAGTTCAGTGGCCCTGTTACTGAAAGCTCTGGGGGCAAAGGTCATTGATAGTGACCAGCTGGGACATCTGGCCTATGCACCTGATGGCCCTGCCTACCAAACTGTGATAGAGGCCTTTGGAACTGGTATGTCCTGTAGGGGAAGATGAGGTGGTTGGGGGGACTGAGGGAACAGAAACATCACACTTCTCTCGATGATGAAGTTCTTATTTCTGGCATACTAGATATTCTTCATGAGGATGGCACCATCAACAGAAAGATTCTAAGCAGTCGAGTGTTTGGAAACAAGGTGAACACACTAATCGATTTTTTTTGGGGGGGGTGTTGGGGCATTGAGGGTTAAGTGACTTACCCAGGGTCACACAGCTAGTGTCAAGTATCTGAGGCCAGATTTGAACCCAGGTCCTCCTGAATCCAAGGCCAGTGCTTTATCCACTGCACCACCTAGCTGCCCCGAGCACACTAATCTGTAAAGAGATCTGTGGCTTACATGCAATCCCGTTTCCCATGGACCATGCATCCTTGGCTCAAAGCCCCTTTTTCCCTTACCCCTGAAGTTTTCTGTCTTTTATCAGTAAAGGAAGTCTTTTAGTCATCTTCTTTTACCCCTCCCCCCATTTGTTGCTTCAAACTTAACAGCAGCTGGTTTGTTCTGTCACAAGGTAGGCTTAATGAATAACATCTTCCCTTGTCCTCTCTCTGCCACTAGAAACAGCTGAAGAAGCTCACAGACATTATATGGCCAGTCATTGCCAAGATATGCCAAGAGGAGATTAACAAAGCTGCAACTGAGGGTGAGTGGGAAGGACAAGAGCTTCAAAGGACTGGTAGGAAAGTTCTTCCCTCGTCCCCTTCCCCTACCTGCACCTCCATTCCAGGGTCAGGGCATCCTGCCCAACTGCCAGGCAAGCATATCCCAGGGAATCTCTGATCCAGGGCAAGAGGCTGGGATGAGAGATCAGTAGAATGACTGGGGTCCACCTGCAGGGAAGACTATATGCGTGATTGATGCGGCCTTGCTGCTGGAAGCCGGCTGGAACAACATGGTCCATGAGGTGTGGACAGTCATTGTCCCAGAGACAGAGGTAATTGGACTCCTCCTATCTCCCCATTCCCCTGCTTCAGCTCCCCTCTCTGAGCTCCCGAATGGTTCCTGGATCATGTTACTAGGACACCTCAGCAGTATCCTGAATGATGGTTTTTGTCTTTCAGGCAATAAGGCGCATCATGGAGCGTGATGGTCTGAGTAAAGCTGATGCCCAGGGCCGCCTGCAGAACCAAATGAATAATCAGCATCGTGTGGATCAGAGTAATGTGGTGTTGAGTACAATCTGGGAGCCACATATCACCCAAACACAGGTAAGGGGGTTGAATAGGAATCTGAGGGGTGGAATGAGAGGTCCTAGTGAGCCCCCTTTGACTAATACCTCTTCCTTCCCACAATTGTCCTCTGAAGGTGGAAAAAGCGTGGACTCTCCTGCAGGAGCGAATCAAGAGACAGTAATTCACTCGTGGAAGCTTCTCAGTTTGATCCTTGATTGCTGATGATTGATGGATGTGGTGTGGGAGAATCCGCAGAGGGCAGGTCCCGCCGCCCATGGGGAGGGCTCCTGGGGTTTTCCCAAGGGCTAGGCCCAGACAGAGGCAGTGCTGAGCTGCTCAGGCTGCGGTGTGGTGGGGCAGCCGGGTTGGAGGCACGGGCCACCCGCAAAACCCCAGCAGCCACCGCTGGGCTGGAGGAAGGGCACAGGGGACCCCTGCCTTCTCTGCTTGGTGTGTCTGGGGCCCCACGGCTGGCTGGGACCAGGGGTGAAAGTACTCAACTAATTAAAGCCGAATTTTCCTGTAAGGCGCTGGCTTCCTGTGCTCCTTGCTTCCTGGGAAGGTGGCTGGGTGAGCCACACTTAGAAGTTCCAGCCCAGGTTGTGGCTAGGGTGAAGGGGCTAGGAGGCTGCGAAGCCCCGCTGCTGCCACCCTACGGCCATAAACGGGCCTGCATCCCGGCCACTGGAACCGGGGCGAGTAAACCCGCGGGGCATTGTGGGAATTGTAGTTACTGAACGGCCAGGAAGGACCGTTTCCTCATTATCGTTACGTAAGGCAAGCGCATGAGCAGATGACCACGGTAGGAAACCCCCTCCCCCTTTCCCCCCCTTTTAAGATTTAGAAAATCTTGATTTAGGGGATTGAGTGCCATAAGATAGGGACAGAGAACTCCGTTACTGCTCCATACTGGAAATTAAGTTCTGGGCCAACACCCTTTTTTTTTTTTTTTAGTGAGGCAATTGGGGCTAAGTGACTTGCCCAGGGTCACACAGCTAGTAAGTGTTAAGTGTCTGAGTTCGAATTTGAACTCAGGTCCTCCTGAATCCAGGGCCGGTGCTTTATCCACTGCGCCACCTAGCTGCCCTTGGGCCAACACCCTTTTAAAAATTCCTGGTGCGCTTCACTCCTATGCTACGCAGGCGCGGCGCGCCTTCCTCCCGCGCCTTGGGATTGGTGAGTCACGGGCCATGTGGTCTCGGGTCCCGCCCACGAGGGGGGGCCTGCACTCGGCGTTTCCGGTTCGTTCGGTCTGACAATGACGGAGCGGGGCGCCTCTCCTGAGGACCCCTGGGTCAAGGCAAGCCCCGTGGGCGCGCACGCCGACAAGGGGAGGGCGGGTCGGGCACGTGCACGCAGGGGGAGCGGGAGAGCGGGGGTTTCCCCCACTTCTCCCCAGTTCTCCCTGCCTCGCCCTCAGGGGCTCGGGGCTGGGGGCTGCGGAGACAGCCCCGGCCCCCCGCGTGCCCAAGTGGGGAGCCGAGAAAGCGGACTGTGTGTGAGTGTCTGCGGCGCGGGGGGCGGGGGGGGGGCAGGGGTCGGGGCTGCGTCTGCAGCCGGCTCCGGGCGGGCGGGAACCTGAGCAGCCTCCCTACCCCCGCAGGTGGAGTATGCGTACAGTGACAACAGCCTGGACCCCGGTGAGTGGCCTTAGTCTGGGCTAAGCGGCCGCTCCCGCCCCCTTGGGGTGTTGGGAAGGGGGCGGGGTGTGCCCTGGGGCAGAGGGTATGGGGGCAGGGTGTGCCCTGGACTCCAGGGATTTGGCGGAGGGAGGGAAGTAAGGTGTCTCCCTCTTTCGTGCAGTATAAGTAAGAGCCCTAAGGGTTTGGAAAGCAGTGACTAGCCCAGGGTTGTTTGGGTGGAGGGAAAGAACCGTCGGGGTTGGGGGGGGGGGTTTGGCAGGGTGTTCTGGAGGCCAACCTCGGAGTCGAGCTAATGCCTGAGGGTCTGACGAAATAATTTTTTCTTGGGTGCCTCTTTTCCAGGGCTTTTTGTAGAAAGTAACCGAAAGGGGAGTGTAGTGTCCAGAGCCAATAGTATTGGCTCCACCAGTGCTTCCTCAGTCCCCAATACAGGTAAGCAGCAACCCCCTTATCCTTACTCCCTGTCATCTCAGGCTCTTTACCCAGGACAGCTCCCTTGTTTCCAGAAACCTGGGCTTTCAAGAAGGCCTCCAGAACTAATTTTCTCACTGACTTGAGGGTCTCTGCAGCCTAATTTGGGTCTTTTAGGATTAACTCACCCCTGAACTCCAGACTTCTCCTTTCCCCAGCAAAGGCTAAGGTTGTCCTGCTTCTTTGTACCACTCAAATGATAGACACTTTGCCACTTTGTGACCCAACAGACGATGAGGATAGCGATTACCAACAGGAGCCCTACAAGGAGTCATATAAGGACAGGAGACGCCGAGCCCACACACAAGCAGAACAGAAAAGGAGAGACGCCATCAAGGTGAGGAGGAACCCTGAACCCTTTGACCTCATTCATGTCAACCGAGGCCTTTTCAAATCCGAGGTTGAGGTGTCTGGCAGGTGACCTAGATACCAAACAAATGGCAGTGCACCACCTCTCCCGTAGCTTCTCAGCCATAGGCACTACCTCTTCATGAAGTGGTCGGCTGAGGGGCAGCTAGGTGGCGCAGTGGATAGAGCACCAGCCCTGGAGTCAGGAGTACCTGAGTTCAAATCCGGCCTCAGACACTTAACTTACTAGCTGTGTGACTCTGGGCAAGTCACTTAATCCCAATTGCCTCACTAAAAAAAATAATAAAAAATTAAAAAAAAATGAAGTGGTCAGCTGATTCCAGGTCATGGAGCCTAGTCTCCTGCTGGGCATGTCTCCTGTGACAGCCTCCCTTTACTGTCTTCTCTGTGGGTGCTGATTTTATGTCATGGTAGAAGAGCTTCCTGATGGAAAGCATTAGTAGAACTCATATACTAGCATGATCCTCTTTTTTTCTCTCCCCAGCGAGGCTACGATGACCTTCAGGCTATTGTCCCCACCTGTCAGCAACAGGATTTCTCCATTGGCTCCCAGAAGCTCAGCAAAGCCATTGTTCTTCAGAAGAGTATGGGACTAAGGGGTGGGGAGTGGCAGGGGGAGTAGGTACCAAACTAGGAAGAGGGCAAGACAGAAGAACATAGCTGTTTTTAGTTGAGCCACTCTTCATGCCTATCGTATTTTCTCTCCAGCCATTGATTATATCCAGTTCTTGCATAAAGAGAAAAAGAAACAGGAGGAGGAAGTGTCAACACTACGCAAGGATGTTATGGCCCTGAAAATCATGAAAGTGTAAGTAAGTAGAGGAAAGGCAAAGCTCAGATGGAGAAAGAATTGGAAAGAATAGGAGAAAGACCTTAGGGACAGGTATTTTGGCTATCATTTTAGTGTTTGAGCAAATGAGTCATTTAAGGCAGCTAAATCATGCAATGTATAGAGTAGTAGGCTTAGAGTCAGGAAGATCTGAGTTCAAATTTAGCTTGACATTAGCTTTGTGACTTTGCTCATCGCTTTACCTCTGCCTCAGTTTCCTTAACTGTAAAATGGGAATAGTATCTCCTATCAGGGTTGTTATCAAATGAGATTTAAGGCACTAGCATAGCATCTGGCACAGTATACTTAATAAATGCTTGTTTCTGTCCTTTAATTAATGCAGTTAACTTCAAAGTCATGTTAGCTCAAACTCCTTCAGGGTGGAGACTATGATTTTGAAAGATGTAACCCTGGAAAGGATGTCAGTGATTTAGTCCGACTTGTGTTAGAAAGGGGGAAATAAGTCCAGAGAGGGGAATTGTTGACTGTCCATTGACACAGCCCTAGAGGCAGAGCTGAGGGAAAGACAACTTCTAGATAGTCACTACACTTTATCTTGGTCTCCAGTTAAATATCTTGCACATGCATATCAGATGTTTAATACTAGTGTGAGAGCAGAGAGAAAGAGTAAGGACAGGGATAATCATAACCACTTTTTGCAACTGGGCCTGGTAATTGGATGCACCTAGACAGTCCTATAAACTATTGCAACATCATTTTCTCATGGCTAACTGCTTTCAGTTCATTCCTAGCTCTGGTTTTAAAGACTGGAAGGGGCCCCTGAGGAGTCTGAAGGGGGTTGGGGGCAGAAGGATGATACTGACACATACCATTATGTCTTTTCTTGATTTCAGGAACTATGAGCAGATTGTGAAGGCACACCAGGACAACCCTCATGAAGGGGAGGACCAGGTCTCTGACCAGGTCAAGTTCAATGTGTTCCAGGGCATCATGGACTCTCTGTTCCAGTCCTTCAATGCCTCCATTTCTGTGGCCAGCTTCCAGGAGCTGTCAGCCTGTGTCTTTAGCTGGATTGAGGAGCATTGTAAACCCCAGGTATGCTGGTTGAGACCAAGTAGGGTGGGGTGCGAGTGGTTTGGTTGACAGCAACACCCATTCAGCTGAAGCCCCTTCAGGCAGGGTGGTCTAAGTCACAGTTGAAGGCAACAGGTTGGTGGTGGCTTTTTCTTTCACTAGACCTGTGATGTCGCCAGTATAGGAAATACCTTTAGCGATGTAGATTGGCACCTGTTGTGCGGGCCAGTCATAGTTGGTTGGGGGCAGTGAAAGGTTAAGTGACTTGCCCAGAGTCACATAGCCACTATAAATCATAGGTAGTACCTGAACCCAGATTTCTATCGGCCTCTAGGTTCCTTTGCCTCTTTTCTTTTATGCTTTTATTTTTGACCCCCTGAAGTCTAACCTGGTTTTTGGTTGCAATTTAAAATCAGTCTGTAGATATTAAGCACCTGCTTGTCAAGCACTTAAAGTACTAGTTCCTTTTTTTCCTTTTAGAAACTATCCTACTGTCTGTATTGCCTTTGTGTCCAATCCCCCTTTTCTGAGAAAGGTCGATTACTACTTTCGGGTGTAGAGAAGATGCTTGAGGTGTGATCTTGGCCTAGACTCATTCCTCTTCTCTCTTTTCCTACCCCTAGACTCTCCAGGAGATTGTTACTGGGGTCCTGCACCAACTGAAAAACCAGCTCTACTGACTGCCTTTCAGCCAACACTCTTAGAAGTGGGGAACCAGGAGGCTTGTTGAGTTCTGGTTCTGATGTCTCAAACAGGACATTTGCTGTGTGCTGGGTTTTGGACAGCTTCTGACTAATTTATTTTATCAATGTTAAACCCATCTCACACCTGTGGGAGTTCTAGGGGCCATTGGATTTGTTCCCTGGAAGTCATCTCTGCCATCTTCCTAAGCTTCCAATGTAAACTCATGACAAGTGTTTATGGTGTGATTATGGCTTGGGGGAGGGGCAGTGAGAAGGTGTGCTTCTGACAGGAATCTGGAGGAGGCAGAGAAAGTATTTATGTAACCGTGGGGTACCACAGGCACTTATCCCCCACTGGTGCTGCCATCTCTGTGCATGGCACAGACATCATTTTTTAGCATGTTCTACAGGGATTTTTTTCCCCTATGGAGTCTGCCACGGTGATCAGAAACCTTAATACAGATTTCTCAACTTTTATTTCAATGTAATTTTTAAAAACTCTTACAATTTTATTAATTTTTAAAGTTAGCCAAGTCTTGTGGTGCCTCAGGCTCACTTGCCATCTCTTTTGACAATAAGAGTACATTAGGGATAGATGTCCATTCTCCTGACCAATTTCTACTTGCTATCACAATCTATCAGAAATAAGCCAGGGAAGAGTGGAGAAACTTCTATCTTAGATACATAGAAGCCTACCCCATCTCCTTTTTTTCAGGCTTACAAGGAATTTTACCATCCAATGGAAATTAAATATTTTTATATCAAATTGTAATTGCAATAAATTTTACTAAATGCTTAAGCCCAGATTTGTTCTGAATTTATCAAGTCAAATCCTAAGTAATATATGTATGACCTAAGTAATATATGTATAACCACCCACTTTGTTGGTCCTAATAAGTCTAGTCACTTTCCCCTAGTTTAGATGACTCCTGTAGCCAAAAGGGCACCTGGAAGTGCCAAAACACCACTACAACCAGTCCAGGAAGTGCCTTCTGACTTCAATATTATTTGGAGAGAGGTTCCTCAGGGGTCTGGAAGGGTGACGTTGTAATCTTCATCTGTCTCAATTCCAACTTCTTCCTGTAGGGCAAGAAGAAAAGTAAACAGACCTACCTCCACATTAGGGACTTGGTCTGGAAACAGGGGAGGAAGTTTGGGAGGCAACACTTACAAAAAACTGCTTCTTACTCTTGGGGTAACCTTCAAGAATTGCATCAAACAGTTCAGTTGCCTAAGAAGAAAAACAGAGGGCAGCCCCTAAGCTGCTCAGTGCTCGTTTAGTCCCTCTGCCCCATCTCCAAAGAGTCTTCCCAGGGTTTGTGCTTGAGCATCATCAGGCTGAGGTACTAACACTTACCATCCTCTTCCGCTTCCTCCACTCTTTGTGATACTTCTGTTTCTCCTGATATACCTGGACATGAACCCAAAAGATTCTTCTAACTCCTTAGGAATCTCCCCCTCAGCCTGGCTTGAGCCAAGCCTTCGATAATGACTCCAAGGGGGTGATTCCCTTCCTCTATTCCCTTTACCTTTTCTTTTTCTTCTGGAGTCACATGGTTGGTGGCTGCTTTGATTTTATTTAGCCTCTCTGTATAATTGGCACATTCTTTTTTTAACTCCTCAATCTCTTTACACATCTCTGGTGTAGTCAGGGAGCTAGTCAATTCTTTCAGCTCTGAAAAAAAGCCAGACCAACTTTAGTAATGATTCCTAAGAGGACCTAAGGCATCTCAAGATAAGGGAAAAAGAAAGGGAGATTTGGGAATCATGTACATAGCAGTGAGGTCACTGTGAGAAAATAATGGGATTTGACAGATGCCCAAAGGCCCCACCTAGAGATTGATTTAGAACTGATTGAATTAAGTGAGACTAAGAGAATGACTGAGACCCTACTTAGTTATTTAAATCGAAACCACACCTGGCTGGCCCTAAATAGGGTATTGTTCTCAGAAGCTAAGGATTTAGAACTCAACAATGAGACCACTCTGAAGTCCAGTGAACCAATCTAACCAATCAGCTTGAAAGATGGCCCCTTCCAAGGGAGGGAGACAGGAAGTAGGAAGTAAGGCTGCCTCTCTGGTTCTGTCTCTTTTGTTCCAGAATATCATGGTGGTGGTGGAAGAGAAGGAGGCCAGTGTGAACCCTAGAGTAGATAGGTTTCTTAATTTACTGAACGGTTGCTGAAGCTTCTAATTTATAAGTAAATCCTAGCTAGTTTCCCCTACACGGTGGGGGCAGAAAAAGTCAACCACACATTGGATTTTAAACATCAGTCATCAAAGAAAGTGCAGAAAGCTACAGAATAAAGGTTGTATTTTTCAACAGTCCTAAAATTCTATCTCATCATGTTTCTTAAGGTGGTTCAATTCAAGTTAGTTCTAACTGCCTGTGCACAATACTAGGGGTACCAAGAAAAATTAAACAGTTCCTAAAGAACCTATTTTTTGGAGGAAGGGAGAGAGATGATTTTTAAATTAAACCATGGTAATTCGAGGTCTAAGAGAACTAATAGAGATTATCACAGACCTGGCACCTGAGGAACTTTGAAGAAAGATCATATTTGGAAAAGGGGAGATTAGAAGAAAATGCATTCCTGGCAAGCAAGAGAATAAATGTCAAGTTTAGAGAACATCTAGTAGTCCAGATTAAAGAGAAAGGAACTTGACAGCTAGGTGGCACAGTGGATAAAGCACTGGCCCTGGATTCAGGAGAGCTGAGTTCAAATCCAGCCTCAGACACTAACTAGCTGTGTGTGACCCTGGCCAAGTCACTTAACCCTCACTGCCCTGCCCCCCCCCCCAGAAAAAAAAAAAGGAGAAAGGAACATAATGAGCTAGCACTAGAAAGATAGGTTGGAAACAGATTATGGAGAACTGTTAATGTCAGGCCAGGATATTTGTTTTTCATCCTAAAAAGTGAAAGTTTTTTGAACAAGGGACTGGCTTTCCCATTCTTAGATTATCTTGGCAGCTGTAGGGAAGGATGGATTAGTGAGGAGAAGACTGGAGTCCCATTAGGAGGGACAGTAGAGGTGGGAAGGCATAAGGAAATGTCCTTGTGACTAGAAAGAGATGCAAGAGTTGTTATAGAGGTAAAATCAACTTGGCAAGTAAGAACATGAGAGAAAAAAATATAAATCACAGATGTCTAAAGTTACGAACTTGTGTGACTGGAAGATGGCACTGGCCTTAATAAAAAGGGAGGTTTAGAAGAACATAGAGGTATCGAGAGAAAGATGATATGTTCCCATTTTGGACATGTTGAGTTTGAGATGCAGATTGAGGCTGGATATATAGATCTGGGAGTAATCTCCGTATAGTACACAATTAATTCCATGAAAACTGAAGATAGAGATCATTGAGGGGTAGAGTTAAGAAGTGGGGGGGGGCAGCTAGGGGGCACAGTGGATAAAGCGCAGGCCCTGGATTCAGGAGGATCCGAGTTCAAATGCAACCTCAGACACTTGACACTTATAGCTGTGTTACCCTGGGCAAGTCACTTAACCTTCATTGCCCAACAAAACAAAACAAATAAATAAATAAGAAGAGGGTGCAGGACAGACCTCTGATCAACATCTTTGTTTAAGGAACAAGGAAATGAATGACAACTGGGGAAAGAAAACTAAAAAGGACTGAGTGACTAGAGGAGAAGAACTTAGAGAAAGTAGTGTCACAGAAGCCAAGAGAAGATTATTTGAGAAGAAGAAAATATAAACAGTATGAAAAGCCACAGAGAAAACAAAAGATGAGGATTGTGTAAAAAAAAAGCCATTGGATTTAGCAGTTAAGAGATTACTGGGAACCTTGGAAAGAGCAGTTTCAGGAGACTGGTACAGGTGAAAGTCTGATTATAAGGGGTTGAGAAGGGAACAGGAATCAAGAATTGGAGGTAGCCAGTCCAGTAGACACATTTTAGAAACTTGGTAGTAAAAAAAAGAGATTAAAGGATAACAATTTAGGGGTAGGGGAAGCTAGGTGGCACAGTGGATAAAGTACCAGCCCTGGATTCAGGAGGACCTGAGTTCAAATCCAGCCTCAAATACTTGACACTTACTAGCTGTGTGACCCTGGGCAAAGTCATTAGCCCCAATTGCCTCACCAAAAAAACCAAACAAACAAACAAACAAACCAAAACCCCAACAAAAAACAACAACAAAAAATTTAGGGGTGGCTGGCTGTCAAATGACACATTTTAAGGATGAGTTAAGACATGGGAAAATTCAAACAGTAGGGAAGGAACTAGTAAAATGGAAGAGACAGGAAAGAACTGATCACTAAAGGAAGGTACTGGTGAAGGGGATCAATCAGCTAATGTTGATTAAACTCTGTGTGCCAAGCACTGTGCTAAACAGAAGGTATGAATAGGAAAAAGCAAGAACAGTCCCTGTTTGGAAGAAATTTTAATATAATAGGCAAGATAACATGAATCAGTGAATACAAGAATGCAGCCTTGGAGGCAAGGCAGAGGCTGAATTAAGTCAGGCTTAGCAGGAAAAGCAACCTCTTCTTCCTGAGACTAAAGGTGAAGGTGGATAGGAAAGGTAAGGGTGCTCACGAGAGAGGGCTTCAGTTTTCTCAGCAAAGTAGTGGGAATGAGGCTATCTTCAGAGAGGTAGGGGTGAGAGGCTTCCAGATTGAGAAAAAGGTTTAGATGAGTCCTTAAGATGGGTGGGGTAAAGTCAATTAGAGAAAAATAAAAGGATTGTTGTATAGCATCGAGGGCTCAGTTGAGATTAGAAATATGAACCTTCAGTGGTCACATTCAGTCTGACCAAGAGTTGAGAGTTGGAAGGTAGTGCATGAATAGTGGTAGGACAAAAGTCAGTTCATGACAACAAGGATCTGGACGGTGTGATGAAGATGGATAGAGTGAACCTCAAAGAAGTTGCTGACTGATGGCATCAGAGGTAGGGTCTCTAAGTGACAACAGGGAGCAAGAACAGGATAACTTCTCTTGGGCCAATATATTAAAAGGCATGAGAAAAAACCAGCACCAGGGTGTCAAGGATCCATGTCTTTTGGAGGAAAGAGAAATTTCTGTGGGGACCAGAGACAGGAAAGAATATGGGATGAAGATATGTAGAATGAAGGAAATTGTGTTAATAACAAAGAAAAGGATGATAGGAAGTGTGGATCAGTAGAAGCATGGATAAGCATATAAGGATGAGTGTATGGGATAAAGTAGATAAGAATTGGGGGAAAAAGTAGCAGAGAAAAAGAATGTTGACCTCTACAGATGATAACTCTGAATCAAAGCAATGCAGGAGGTAAGAGTTTCCCAGTCATAAGATGGGGAAAGAAACAGTTGATTAAGACAAATTGATGATTTCTCTCTTTTGAATAAGTCGCATTTGTGCCACCTTTGGGTCAGATATGTATGTATTTGAACTCAATATTGGAAACAAACCCAGAATTTAACAATTTCTCAGCTATTGGGCAAACTGAGCCAGCTCTTTTTCTGCAGCCACCTGGCAACTTACCAGCTTCCATGTGGCGGCAGCTCTGCTGGACACTTTGGACTTTGGAAGTGAGTGACAGAATTTCATCGTCAAGGCCTTTGAGGTCTGTGTCACTCACAGTATCAAATTCATCCTGTCGGAGACAAGGAAACAAGAAAGGGACCAACCTTGAGCAGTGCTCAAAGCAAAAAACTCACACTCTGTAAGGATATGTATAAAACCCTGTAATTCTGCCTTATTCCCCAAATCCTAATCCTGTCTCTAGAGCAATGGTATCAGACTCAAAAGAAATGGGCTATGGCAGATAAGAATCCCTGTAGGCCCCATATTGTCTTAGAAAACCACATATTAACGTTATGTTCTATTGTATTTTTATTTATCTTGTTAAACGTTCCCAATTACATTTTTTTTTTTGGTGGGGAAATGAGGGTTAAGTGACTTGCCCAGGGTCACACAATTAGTTAAGTGTCAAGTGTCTTAGGTCAGATTTGAACTCAGGTCTCCCTGAATCCAGGGCCAGTGCTCTATCCACTGCGCTGCCTAGCAACCCTCGCCCCCCCCCCCAGTTACATTTTAATCTGATTCAGGCAACATTCCTGTTTGTCAATTCTGCTACAGAAGAAAGGACCCTTGGAAACATAGGTGGAATTAAAGCATAAGGAAAACGGTGAGTTACAAAGGTCTCTAACAGCTCATTAAATTAGCAAGTATTTTATGAGCATCTAATACGCTTTAGCACTAAATGGAAGATGTTCACAACACAGAATAAGTATTTGTTGAATGAATATTTTGTAAAAGTGCTAAGACATGGGGGCAGCTAGGTGATGCAGTGGATAAATACTGGCCCTGGATTCAGAAGGACCTGAGTTCAAATGTGACTTCAGACACTTGACATTTACTAGCTGTGTGACCCTGAGCAAGTCACTTAACCCTCATTGCCCTGGGGAAAAAAAAAAGGAAAAAAGTGCTAAGACACACTTCATATTCTCAAGGAGCTTAGTTTTATCAGGAGAAAAACATAAATATAATTACATATTACTGTTTATAAATTTAGGTTCTAAAACAAATGGTAATTATTAATAGCTAAAATTTATATAGCATCTTCTCTATGCCAGGTGCTTTAGAAATTTTATTCATTTAATTCTCACAACAACCCTGGGAGGTGCTATTATTATCCCCATTTTACAAATGAGGAAACTGAGACAGACAAGTTAAATGACTTGCCCAGGGACAAAGAGCTAATAAGTGCTTGAAGCTGCATTTGAACCCAGGCCTTCCTGTATCTAGTACCAATCTTCTATCCACTCTGCAGAACCCAGAGAACATTATAACAGCATTGTAACCAATGTTGTAAGGATGAGTAACTAACTTAGCTACTATGATTGACAATGATCCAAGGTAATTGCAAGGGATACATGAAGAAAAATGCTATCCATATCTGAAGAGAGAATTGATAAACTCTGTATGTAGACTGAAGCATACTTTTACTTTATTTTTCTTGTGTTTTTTTTTAGTCTGGTTTATTTTGCAACATGAATATGGAAATCTGTTTTACATGACTGCACATGTATAATCGATATCCAACTACTTGCCTTCTCTAGAAGGGAGAGAATTTAGAAGTCAACATTTTAAAAATGTTATAAAAGGTTTTACATGTAAATTGAGAAATATTAGGCTGAAGTTGTGAAAAAAGTCTGTGGAAAAGAGGATACCTGAGATAGGCCTTAGAGAACATTAAGGATTTGGATAGGCGTGGGGAGGTGCATTTCTGGGTGATCAAGTAATATAACCAAAGGTATATAGGTCTTCAGGAATGAGCACAGTATTTTTGAAAACTGTGACACAAACTTGACTGGAATGAAGGATTTTTATTTGGGAACACACACACACACACACACACACACACACACACACACACACACCACCCTCAACATAGAAGAGGACAGTATTATATAGGGCCTTGGATAGAGACAGAAGCTGCACTGGCTTTTGGGAATTTTGGGGGGTCATAGCAGGGAAAGCAACTAAGATGGTCTTATCTGAGGGTCTGAGAGGGCCCCAGCTGGCACTGAATCGAGTAGATCTGAAGTTAAGAATCGTCCGTATGAGAGGAGTTTTGAGAGATGCCCCCCCCCCAAGCCTAGGCAGGCTAAGCATCGACTATATCATCACATTAGGGACGTCGTGGCGCATGCGCTCTGGCGGCTACAAAGGGCAGACGGCACTTCCACGGGAGAGTTTAGGGGAGCTTGCTGGAGAACCTGGCTGGCTCAGGGAGTGGGTTACCTAGCTCCAGCCTGACCCTGAACACAGACCCCGAAGCGGGTCCTCTCACCTGGTCCGCAAAATAGATTTTCTGCTTGCCGTACACCTTCTCCTTGATTTTGCCCTGCTGCGCCAGCTGCTCCAGGGCCTTCACCACAGCCTGGCAGAGACAAGTGGGGGGTTGGGAGGAGCCGGCCCAGGACTGAGAGGACCCGGCCGGGATGGGCTCGTGGCGGGGGCCGAGGGCCGGGAGACCCGGTGGGGGGAGGGTGTGTGTGTGAGGAGGGGCGCCCTGCCCAACGGCCGCCTCATCCTAGGGCCTCTAGTGTAGGACCAACGGACACTCCGGGTCCCGGCCGTCTTTCGGGGGTCTGGAAGCCCCTGAAGCCGGGGTGCCTTCGGCCGCTCGGGGGCGGGCTCTCCGGGGACATCTCACCGCCTTGCCGAGCCCGTGATCCCGCTGCAGGTTCCCGAACACGTCCTGAGCGCTGTAGGGTCGGTTCTGCTCCCGCAGGTAACTCAGGACAAGCCCGGGGGCTGCGGGGAAGGGACGGAAGTCATTTCGCAGCCGGAGCCGGCCGGTCTCCGACCGTCCCTGGGCTGCCCACTCCGCCCGACTCTACCCTCACCTGCCGCCAGCTCCGCGCGGCCTTTACTCATCTCGTTCCCGCCAGCAGTCAAACAGCCGGAAGCTGCCCCCAGCTGGCGACTCCCTCCTTCCGGAAACGGGTAGAGGGAGGCCGAGCGCGGTGATTGGCCCACGTGACTGGAAAGCCGTCCCAGACGATGGATTTAAGGCAGAAGGCCTTCCCGGCCACTGTAGAGCCTAGCGTACATTTTTCCATTTCTTCAGGTTAGGTGGTGGGGACGGGGTGGTTGCTTGCTTCCAGGGGGGCCCGCAGGATAGGCACACTGCTCTCCTGCAGCGTAACCCTTAACTGGAGATACGGCTACAGCAACACGCACGTCTGAGGGTAATAGCCGGTCTCCAGCTCTTCCTAGCGCCCTGTCGGCGGCTCGCGTGGGCCGCCCTTCTTGCAGGGCTCTGCCCCCAGGGGGCGCTCGGTCTTGGACCTACGGGGACGAAGAGAGGCTGGGGGAGAAGGGCGATCGTAGTGAACGGAAGAGGCCGTTTCCTGTCGGGCAGATGAAGGCCTGCCACCTGACAGGTGCTTTCTATTTGTGCCTACACAGGTCTGTGGGGCAGAGCCTGAAATAAACGTTTCTGGTTTCTGAGATGAGTTGTGGGCCGGAGAACAGCTGTCCGTCCTAGCCGAAGCCAGGAAAAAAGGCGGGCAGCTCCCTGAACCTGGGCCGGTCAGGATCCTTCACCAGCCTCCAAACAGGCCTCTCTCCCATGGGGCCAACACGCTAGAAATGCAGGGGCTGGTGACAGGTGCTTTGTCATCTAAAAGGGCATTGGAAGGGGCACAGAGAGAGCCCCTGCGCGGCACCCCCCACCCCCTTCTCTCATGACGCATTTTCTTTAAATTACACAGATACCGTCTTACTCTTCCGGTCTCAAGGGCAGCTACTCCACTGGGAACATCAACATTTTTTTCTCATACAAGATTTATTTTCGAATATCTGCCCTCCCACCCACCCCCCAATTCACAGTGGAAAACAGATTCAGAGTAGGAGCCCCCTAGTCAGAGGAAACACCCTAAGAAACTCGACTTTTCTCCCCACTCTCCGCCCTCTTTTATCCATTCCCAGGGCCTGAATGTACACATATTCGTGCAAACCCAGACATCTCAGCTATCTCACAACTGCTTCCTCTCAGACCTTGCCACCTGGTGTCTATGCATCACAGCACTACCTAAAAAGACATGGGAGCTTTGAATTGTCCCAGGGTGGTATGATGAGGGAAATTCTTCTCAACTTTCACAGAAGAGTCAGATGGCAGCTGCTGCTTCTCTCTTCCCTTGGTCAAATATTTCATTCACTGCCCCCTATATTTCTTCAAACTACATCAAAAATGAAAACACCCCAAAATGCAGCACATGGAAATGGGCTCTGTCCAACATTTGTCATAGTCTGGGAGTGTAGGAGGAATGGTCCCTGAGGAGCATCGACGGGTTAGTGCAGAGGAGAAGTGGATGGTTTGATCTCTTATGGGGAGGCAGAGGACTCTGGATGCAGCCCCAGGGGATATGGTGGTCTCTGAGGGGTTTTTCCCGAATTGGGAAAGGAGAGACATTGTGTGGCATGTATCTGTCTCTTGAAGGATTACAAAAGGAATTATGGCATGGCAAAGGCCCTGTCAGAGGGTCTCCACATTGGAAAAATACTCATGCCAACTGCATTCATCCTTGAAGTCCCTAGCAAGGATAGGGAGAAGTCAAAGTAAGAACAAGTAGTGTAGAGGCTGGCAGGGATTCAGGGAGCTGGTGCAAGAACTGAATGAATGCCACTGGGCCATTTAAAGTGCTACTTTGCCAAGCCCCACAAAGTTGTTCACATATGGCTGGGGGAGGGGTAGGAGGGGAAGGGGAAAGATAGGAAAGAAGTTCAGAAATGGCTATTGCTTTGCTCATTATTCAGGTTAGTGCTTAAATAAAGTGAGGGATTAGCAGGGAAACAGACAAGTAGGAAGCTCCAAGGGCTGACATGAAACTGAGAAGACCTGGAGAGCAAACGCAGAATCCTCCCCAAACTCCACAGCACAACCAGCAATTCTAGCAGAGATCTTGCTACCCACCCCCCAACCCCCACTATTTCTTTCTCTGACCCTCTTTCTTGAAAGCAGTCTTTCTGGGCACTGGAGGGAAGGCCATAAGTGGTAGTAGGGCAAGCCTGCTCTGCAGAACCAAGGGACGAGCTTATTTAGAAAAAACAGATCATGATTAAGAGACACAGCAATGAAACCATCCCAGTCTATGCATCTGGTCCCAGGGGCCTCTAGCACCACCCCACTGCATTAAGAGCCATTCCACACTTTGGCTTTAAGGAAAGGATGGGGAAGAGGGAAGTAAGACGGGCAGTTGTTTTACATAGGGTCCCTGAGCACCCATATTGTAGCAAACATCAACCCATAAGACAGAAACTCTGGGACAGTGAGTCCCAGGGGCCAGTTCATCAAACTCCCTTGTTCCCAGCAAAGAAAGTATCCCGATGGAAGAAGCTTCACTTGGAGTTTGGCCTCCATCATCTATGACTGAGCCCAAAAATGGGTGTCCAGCTAGAGATAGGGTAGCATCCTCTCTAAGCAGGGGCCCAAATGGCTAGCCAACAATGTATACAGATATCAAATTTAGGAGGTGGGACCCAGATTCTTCTTTCCCTGCCTCCATCATCCCCAGTGGGATAGGGGAAAAAAGACCCAAACCACAAACCATTCCCCCAAAAGAGGATGTGCCTCAGTGGCTCCGAGAGCTTGAAGGATCTAGCTGATTGAGCTCTGATTGGTCTAGCAGTTCAAAGTCATCCCCTTCAGCATCAGTGTCCAGATCAGAGCTGGGGGCTCTTAGATAACCTCGTGTAGCTCTTTGAGGGGCAGCAGGGGGAGCCTGCTGGTGGGCCCTTGACAGGGCCAGCTGGATCATACCCTGGGAGACCAGGCTGGCAAGGTTGCTGGTGAGGTTGGCTCCTGTGGGAAGGGTGCTGAGTAAGAGCTCGGGCAGGGCAGCCTCATCTTGGCTGGTGGTTGGCCCTGAAGGCTCCTCAGCTCCTGGAGGGGAACGATAGACGAGGCTGGGAAGCCCTATGCTGGTGTCATCCTCATCATCCAGGCCCGCAGCATCCACATTAATGGAAGGGAAGTCAGGGAGGTCCCGGGCAAATGATTCCTCAGGGTCACTATGACCATCCAGGTCTAGGAAGAATGAGGAAGGGTCAGAAAGATGGCTGCTGCTCGCTGTATCACTTCTCATACTTGTGTTACTCCAGCTATGAACAATATGATTAGAGGCCATTCCCATCCAAGACTTTCTCTGGTGAATTCAAACCCTTGTGACTGGTTACCTTTCTTCTACTTACAGGTTTGGGCAGTTATCTTTCTATGCTCCCTTGGCCTACTCAGAGGCTCTCAAGGAACAACCACCACCACCTCCAAAACAGGAGTTTCCCAACCCCTGCCACACACAGAGGCTGGAATCAGAGATGATTCAAAGACCAAAGGTTTCTCAAAGCCATTTAACCTGCACTTTGGTCATGTCTAACTTCTGCCAGCTGTACTATGACCTCAGAACTCCAAGTCACTTAATCCTAAAATAAGGGGTCCGGTGATACCTCCCTTCTATTAGATCGGACAACAGACAGCTCATTCCACTAGATGAGTAAGCAAAATATGGTCAAACCATTGTCAGGCTAGGGGGAGGAGGACTGGGCAGTGTCTCACCTTCTGATCCCTCAGTCAGCGGTGTCTGACCCCTGGAGAGATTGAATGTGCCATTATCTGTGCAGGAGACCTCAGCATCTGAATGCTCTGAGTCTGTGATGGCCAGTTCCTTAGCCACCATGGAGTCATCCAACTTAGAGGAAAAGAAGACAGATAAATCTTATTAAGAGTGCCACCTAATTGTTTGTTAAGAGCAGACACTGGTTACAGTTCTCAGAGATAGTCATCCTCATTAGAAAGACTCATAGCCACGAGACCTGGGAATAAAGGCCAGGCCCCAAGACAATGAAAATGAGAATAAAAATGGCAACCACCACCCACACATCCATAGCCAATAAATCCTAAAACTGTCCTTTTTCTTTTGTTTAAGTGAGGCAATTGGGGTTCGGTGACTTGCCCAGAGTCACACAGCTAGTAAGTGTCAAGTGTCTGAGGCCGGATTTGAACTCAGGTCCTCCTGAATCCAGGGCCGGTGTTCCATCCACTGCACCACCTAGCTGCCCCAAAACTGTCCTTTTTCAAGCACCTTGGTTTCCCTACAGCACAGGCAAACCTAAGAATCTTGGTCTTGGTCAACATGTAGGCTGTTTTAGGCCAAGTTTCCTGGGGGAAAAGTCCTAACACATCATTCCTGTAGAGGTCAAAGGCAAGGCAGAGTTGGGAACACTGACCACTTGTTTCTGTCATAACACCTCTAGAGAATATCAGTGTCCAGAGGTTGCCAGGAGGAGAGGCAGGTATACTGCTTGATTTGAAAGTTGTTTGTGGAGAGACCTATTTAAAGCTAAGGCTCCCACAGAGGCACTAGGATTGCAGGACAGGGTGTGGGTGTATGAGGAAGCTACTGTGCCAGTCACCAGGCTCTACAAAGGCCCAAATGCCAGTCTAACTGTCCTCTTTCCTGCTGGGCTTAAAGCCAGACAGTGGCCAGAGCACATCATAAATTGGAAAGAGGGTTGTTGCCTACACACAGGGTGCCAAGTGGTTATCAGGAAGCTGGAAAGGAAATCAAATACCTAGTGGACCTAGCACCACATTACCTGGGGACAGAAGGCAGCTAGCTCTTCTTCACTATCACTATTGTCCTCCACAGCACGATCAGGGTGCAAGGCTCGGGCACGCCGCACTGTATGAAAACAGAACAGAGAAGCTCTATCATCCTCTTGGGTGAACATTTCTTCCTGGGCTTTCAAGATGAGACACCAAAGCAGGAAGGTGAGAGACCACTTGCTCTGAACCAGCCCCAAAGAACAGTGATCATGCCTGAAGGTGTGGTAGCTAAGCCTGTGGAGCAAGATGAGTTGACAGCACAAGATAAATATACGACTCCCAAGTGTCCCCACCTCCACTTGTTATGCCCATTAGATACCTAGCAACTAGGCATGTCTAACAGCTTTCTGGAGTGACCTGGTGCAGACCTAACATCAAAAGGGCCATCTGAGCATTGTTTCAGCCAAGAACAAAAAGCAGACCTCTAGCCTAGGCGAAATGATTTCCCTGAGGGAGACTCATGCTTTCCAAGTGACCCAGGAAAGAATGAAGCTCTGTTATTTAGGTTTCATGGGGGCTATGCTGCTCCCAACTTGCTGAGGAAGAGAACTTCTTCAATGGTCCTCACCAGGTGTCTGATGGTTTGTGCCCGGTAGGACAAATGTGGGCTGTAATCTGGCATAGAATATTGTTTACCTTTGCTGTTATCTACCCCCTAAACTGATTCCAGGGATATAAAACATACTATTCTTCCCATCTCCTATTCATACCCCCTAACTTGCCCCAAACAGGAACTGGACACCCTTAGGATACTTACACTGCCTTTCCCTTTGCCTGGACATCATGTAACCATGGACACTGAAGTCCAGTCGCTGCAGGGCTGGCTCTAGCCTCATGTACAATCGATGTCCCAGTCTGTGGTACACAGCAAGGGGCCATAGCAGGAGAAAAAGAACTGGGGGGGAAAAAAGCAAGAAGTGGCAGGAAATTATAGAGGAAGCTATACAAAGTAAATTTCATTTCTGCTCCATAATGCTGAGGTCCTATGTTGCCAAAGTTGCACTGGAGGTGTTTTTGTATTTTCTAACAGGTTTCTCTGTGAGTATTTGGATATATTTAGGAATGCTCATAGCTGTGCCTTGTCTTCCCTGCAAAACTCACATCTTCTCAAGGGCAGGGAAACTGTTGTCCATCTGTATCATCTGCTACAGAATTTCAGTGGTACGGGGGATCAGAGTAGTACTGCTGAGGACATATCACTAACAGAGTTGAAAGCCAGGTCATGGAATCAGCTCCACAGAGCTGCTGCTGAGCCAGAAACCAAATAGTAAATGGCTCAAAAATGTCACATGGTACTGAATGAGGTCAGCCTAGATCAGGGCTAGAGCTTAACAAATCCAGCCTCAGCTGACTTCCTAGACATACAAGCAGTAAACAATTTAATCTATAAAATGTCAATGAAAATATGATGGAATTTAGGGCACCTGAGAATCATGTGCAGGGCACATACACTAAAAACTCTCTCCACAGGGAAAACCTGTAGCTGGGAATGTATCTGTGAGCCAAGATTTCAAAGACTGACTTACTAGAATCAAATCCACCAACATGCTCAGGCCTCTTCCCCACCCCCCCCCCCCAAAATCTCTAGGTTACTTCCTTAAGGCCACGACGTCAGAAAAGCTTTCTCTCTCGCCACATGGTCAGTTATGGTTGGGGGAAATCTGTGATGTGGGCTGCTGCTGGCTATGCTGTGTGTAAAACTTACGGAATAAGTAGGAGAGCAGGAGGCCAGGGATGTAGCGGCCCAGGACAGCCAGAAAGGTCAGTATACCACAGCTCAACAGGCAGAACTGGGGAAAAACCAGGAAGACAGCATTAGGGTTCTAATATACAGGAAAGGCCAGCCTGAGATAATGCTTTCTGATCCATGAGTCAAGCAACGGACACATCAGATCTGACAGTGCCTAGATGTTACTGGTAGGGGAAGGAGGGCTTATCATTTCTATTCAAACTCCCTTTTTATGCTGCTAACCTCACAGGACTGCACTTCACATTAAGACATTTGTTTGAATAGGACTCAGCCAAAAAATGCTTTCTTAAAAGCACAAGGTGGTTGTTGTTGGTTTTTGACCCAGAAAAAAACCAAACAAACAAACAACCCCCTCCCACCGCAGTAACCTCACACACAACACAGAATGCACATGGACATGCTTTCTTGCTTAGAGACAGGAAGATGGCACTAGTGTGAGCTTTGTCTAAGTGTCAAAAACCAACTCAGGAGTCACCAAAGCTCTGGTCTTGGCCTCTGAAAGTGAGAACCTCCTCCCACTGCCTTTCTTTGCTTCCACTAATGCCACTGCCTTGCCCTTCCTGGAAGACAGTGCTTGACTCCTGATAGGGTTTAACAGTAACGAGGCTGTGTCAATGGAGAGTTCCGAGCCTGGGCTGGGGGCAGTGAAGGAAGGGAGAAATGTAAGGGAGGGTCTTACCTTGCCTGGGTTTTGCTTTTTGAAAAGCAAGAGATTCCTTATGAAAGTGGTCCCACTAACCCAGCCTTCGGCTACATGGTGGCAGAGCTCAGGCATGCTAAGGAGCCGAGGGTGTACAAAGCCCCAGCTACAGAAGAAAGAAGGGGATCTGTGAACAAAGGGGCATGGGGGTTCCCCAGGCATACTGAGAACTTGGTACAAATGCTAACTAATGTTTTCTAGGCTTTAAACTGGGCTTGGGTGGTGGCCAACCCTCCCCCCTCCCCCAGTGCCATGGAGATGAAACATGGCCACATGCTGACAGCTGGGCTTTCTTCTTAGCTCACAGGTTGAAACTTGAAGTTGGGAAGCAGGAGAATGAACTTGTTCCAACAACCCCCTACCTGGTGAGCAAGAAGTCCAGGCTGCATGTGTAAACCTCCCACCCTGCTCCAGGGCTCTTCGTGCTGAACTCGAGCCTTTGCAAATCACTTTGATTGCAATACGGGAATAAAAGCAGCACACAATCTGATACCAACACTGCAGAGATGGAGGCAATTGGTGGTGTGTAGGGAAAATAAAATAAAACCAAAATAAGCCACACCACAAACATCTTCCTGGGATCAGATGGATGATGTGAATGGAATCAATAATGAAAGCAGACACTATGGACACAAGAGTTATCTTTGGCTTGCTGGTGCTAGAAACTAATGTGTTCTCTGACAAACAACATTAACGAGCCAGAGGCCACATAATACACTAGAGGACCTAGTATAGAAATGTCAGGAAACATAACATTGGTGCCTGTCTACTGTCACGCTGTGGCTGAGTAATGCATCTACTCCCTGCCCCCATCCCTCTGTCTTCTTCTACTCCTGACATGCCAAGCACTAAAATGTTTCCTATTCAGAAACCTCTTTCAAAGATAAAATGAAATTGGATATTTCTGTATATATTTTGATTGAATTTCAGACATGCCAAAGGTGCTTTAGAACAAAAGAGGCAGTCATCTTACACTGTGTATTTGGAGAGCAAGGTTATTAGCGAATCAAACACCATTTCTTAGAATGAATCAATCAGAGCAATGAAAAGGGATTTAATTAGTTTTTCATACCTCTCATTGTCTAATGCGTCGGGTCTTGCCACTACAACATTAAAACAAACATCAGCATTAGTTGGTAGGAAAAACTGAACATGATAATGTTAGGTTGTTGTTACAAGCTCTATCAGCTTGACAACTCACGTTTTAAAAGGTTTGGAGAAAATACAGCAGCAAACACAACAGAGTCACCAAGTTACACTAGAAAGTTAGGGAGTTACAGACAAGGGTATGTTAATCTAAGCCTGTTTGCATCTCCAGGGAACCCAAAATGGAAAAAGAATTTCTACTGTGCAACTAAATTTGGAGGCGATGGAGGCCAATGTTAATAAAAAAGAAAAATGTTCCATCAGCACCATTTTTGTATAACTGAATGTGTTCACACGTGTCTCTATTTGCCTGGCTAATAATCTATCAACACATAATCAAGTCATCTTTAGGCATCATCTCTTTGTAATTATCTCACAAAATCCCTCTCTCTAGCCTCAACTTCTTTCCTAAGCTTTGGTCCCACAACTCCAAACGTCTACTTGGACATCCCACTTTGAAGTCCTGACAATCCTTCAAAACACAAATTTCTAAATGACCACTCTAAAAACTAGACTGAGCTATATTAAACCAAACCCATCATACTCTCCACCCCCCACCCCCACTCTGACTCCCAACTGGCTCTTCATCCTGACTTTTTCCACCAAAGGTCACATTTTCTTTTTCATCCTCCATATCCAAGTAGTCACCAAGTTTTAGTGAGTCTTCTTTTTCAATGTGTCTAGAATTCATCCTTTCCTGTCTTCTCTTATTATTATCATCCTACTTATTACCTCACACCCAGACTACTGCAATGGTCTCTTGATTTTATCTATGAAAGACTTTTGAAACAATCTCCCCTCAATATGACCCTGTATATTAACCCAACAATAATAAAACAATACTTTCAGCACATCCCCCTTAATCAAAAGCCTTCAATAACTCCCTCACAGTCCACAAGATCAAAGTCCAAACTTCTTACCCTTACTTTCCAACTTTATTACTCACTACTCTGCTAGAAAAAAGCCTGCTCAATCATTTCCCAAATACCTTTCCTTTTCTGACAACTTCAACATTTATAAAGTGCCTACTGAACTCAGAATACTCTGCTACATGCTAAAGGACAACGTGAAGAGCAAGTGAAAACACCGTCCTCAACATGATAGAACTTTTTCTCTAGTAAGGGGAGATAAAATACCTACACCTATAATTACCTCCTCACACACATACCTCAACTGTAATACATGAGAAGCAAATGAAGAGAGTACTATTCAAGATCCAAGAAGGATCATAACTAACTTAGGGGAATTAAGGAAAATGTTATGGAGTAAATGGGATTTTAGCTAGGCCTTAAAGGATGGGTAGGATTTTAAAATGGGGATGGGAGTAGGGATGAAATGTATACATAAAGGGAGGGCAGAGATAGCATGAGCAAAGGTATCCAGGCTGGTTAGCATGCAACATGTCCTGGAGACTTGCAGTTATGAACAAGAAAGTTTTTAAACGAAAACAGAGAAGGAGAAAGAGGAAAATTTTCCGCATATATCTGCCAAACCAGATACACAGGTATAAAATGGGGAAAAGAGAATTGACAAAACAGGATCAGTAATCTATAAAGAAGGACATTTAAGAAGATAGCCTACAATAACATTGAGACAGCTATACGCAAATGCATGAACTGTATATATAAAATAAATAAGCTGAACTAATAATATGTAAGGTTAAATTCTAACTAGAAGCTTCATTAAGATTTGGATGGGTGGAACTCCTAACTGAAATGTGGCGATAATAATAGCTAACATTTATAGAGTACATTAAGGTCGGCAAAGCACTTTGTATATATAATCTCATTTGATTCTCACAACAATCTGTGAGAAATGAAGACATTTCTGAGTCAAAAGGAGCAGAACAGATTAAAAAATGCAGCAGAGTAGCATTATATATTAAGAAGACATATTTATGTGAGCAAATCCATTAACTGAGATGTGATGGGGATCAATGGAGGGAGGAACAAACACAAAATTTTTCAAGGAATATAGACCACTTAGCAATAAAAAGAAAAAAGATGAGTAGGATGGCTGGGAAACATTTTTAAAAATCTGGTACAGGTTGAAAGGGGACTTCAGCTGCCTTAACTGGACATCTATTAGAGTATACTAACAAAAAATAGGACAGATGATAAATTCTTGACTTCTCTTAATGATAATTTCATTCTTCAAGTAATCAACAAAGTATACTGCTACTCTGGACAGGATCCTGACCAATAAAGAGCCACTGGGATGGAACCTTGGGAGAAAATAACTACTCCATCTTAGAGTTCATAACAGAGAAGGAAAGGAAAACCAGAAAGAGTCTGATGCACACCAAAGTTTGGAATTTCAAAGAGTTCAAAGGAAGGAACAATAGGATCCCACTGCCTAAAATTCTACAAGCAAATTTAACCAAAGAAGGATGGATTGGAAGCTCTCAGGAATGAAATTCTGAAACACAAATAAATCCTTTAAGAAAGAAAATAATGAACAATTTAAAACACACTGATTGAACTAGATATACAAGCTCATGAAACAACATATATTTAAAAAATTTTCTCTTAACTTTTGTTATATTCATTCCTAAACATATTCTTCTTCCCTTCCCCAACCAATTTAGCTATGCCTTGTAACAAATATTTAAAGAGAAAAAAAGCAATTCAACGAAACCAAAACAACAGCATTCCTTATCTGACAACCATATCTGACTATATATGCAATATTCCATATCAATTCCATATTCAATATTCTATATCCTCAGGGGGCAGCTAGATGGCGCAGTGGATAGAGCACCGGCCCTGGAGTCAGGAGTACCTGAGTTCAAATCCGGCCTCAGACACTTAACATTTACTAGCTGTGTGACCCTGGGCAAGTCACTTAACCCCAATTGCCTCACTAAAAAAAAAAAAAAATTAAAAAAAAAAATATTCTATATCCCCAGTCCTTGCAAGTCACTTGTCACCTAAGGCCAAAGTTGCTCAATATAATAACACAGTGTTCCATTTATTCTGTTGTTTTCTTTTTTCCCATTTACATTGGTATAGTCATTGGGTAATGTTGTTTTCCTGGTTCTGCTTATTTTATTCTATCAGTTCATAAAAATCTTCCTTTGCCTCTATGTATTCTCCACATTCAATGTTTCTCATGAAACAGTGACATTCCATAATTCACAATTTGTTTAGCTAGTCCCTACTGATGGACACTAACTTGGAATTTTATAAAGCACACATAGAAGATATAAAGTAACAGAGGATGAATAAAATCCTATAAGAATAACATTAGGAGAGTTAATATTCAATTATCTATAAATTAATGCTGAGAAGAACAGAAAAAAGATTTTCCTGCCATGCTGGGGGCAAGAGGAAGCAATAAGACCACTGCTTGGGGTAGATGGAAAAATGATAAAAAAAATGAGAGAAAGAAGGGAGACCATTGAACTCATATTTTGTTTCCACTTTATCTACTAAGGAGGTTAATTATTGGACTAGGAAGGGAAAAAGAAAGTTAACAAGGAATTGAAATCCAAGATAAATGAGCACCCAGAGTTGACTTCAAAACACTAGATTAAGATAAACTCTATCCTAATAGCATTCTGCAAGCATTGGGGAATGACAGTGGAAAAAGTGTGGCAATCAGGAGAGTTAACAAAAGCCTGGAGATAGGCAGATATTTTCCCAATTTTCAAAACTAGAAAGAAGATGGCATCTTCAAATCATCAGTTGGTGAGTTGATTAATAAAGGTATGATTTGTGAGAATTTGGGAAAAGACTCAGTTATCACCTAGAGCCATCAAAGTCATCCCAATAACCTTATAGAAAAGCAGTTCAACAAAAAACAGGGTTAGTTTTCAAAATAAGAAACAGACAATCATAAGAAAACATATTCCAAATCATTAATAAGAGAAATGCAAACGAAACAATTCCAAAGTATTATTTCACACCCATCAAACTGGCAATGGACACAAGACAGAAAGTGTTAGAGTGGCTACAGAAAAATGGGCACACTAATACACTGTTAGTGGAGCTGTGAATTAGTCCAACTATTTCCAAATACAATTTGGTCTTATTTGAGAAAAATGCCTGGATTGTTAATACCCTCTGATCTCACTACTGGGCATATAACCCAAGGATATGAAGGACACAAAAGATACAACACATACCAAAGTCAGAGCAGCACTTTTAAAAGTGGGTACCTATTGTTTGGAGGAATGATTATACAAACAAGTACACAAATGGAATGGAATATGATTGTGTCATAAGAAATGATAAACGTGAAGAATTCTGAGAAACATGGTGAGACACGCAAATGTATGCAGACAAAAGAAAGCAGAACCAGAAGAACAATGTATACAATTACTATAATAATGTAAATTAAAACCACACTAAAAGACATCAAAATTTAGAAAATGTAAGGACCAACTTTGGTTCTAAAAGAGAGATGATGAAACACATTTCCCTATTTTTGGTAGAAAAGTAAGCTGCTATGGATACAGAATGTTGCTTACAGTTCAGGCCTGGTTTTTATGTCAGGGGGTTCTACTTAACTGTTTTTCTTTGTTAACAGAAGATTCTATGGGGTGGGGTTATTAGGAAATGGCTGCAAGAAATAACAGGCTTCAATAAAACATTTTTAAGAAAAGAACAAATCATGCCAAACTAACATATCTGGGGGGCGGGGGGGGGGGGGGGGGGGGGGGGGGGGGGAGAAGGGCATTGAGGGTTAAGTGACTTGCCCAGGGTCACACAGATAGTAAGTGTCAAGTGTCTGAAGCTAGATTTGAACTCAGGTCCACCTGAATCCAGGGCCGGTGCTCTATCCACTGCACCACCTAGCTGCCCCCCGACCCTTTTTTAAAAACAGGTTCACTAGACTCATATTTTAGGAGAATATAGAAACATAGTATGCCTGGCTTATAGCAAAGCATCTCACAATGTCACATTATTTTTGTGACCACAAATAATATGGGTTTAGTTGGATTCAGAATTGTTTTAAGGACAGGACCCAAACAGAAATCATAAATGGATTTGTTTCAGTTTAAAGGTAGGTCTTCAGTGGAATACTCTAGTCATCTGTTCTTGGCTCTCTACTGTTTTAACATTTTCCTCAGTGATTTATATGAAGAAACAAATGATTTGTTGTTTATTCAGATCTGGAGATGACATGAAGCTGGGAGAGATAGCTAAAACACTGGACTACAGAGTAGAATCCAGAAAGACTTTGACAGGCTAAAACGATGAGCTGACGCTAATTTCTTTAAATTTAATAGATAAATATAAAATCTTGGACAAGACTAAAAAATAAATACTATGTTAGGGATAAATACAAAATAAATGCTACATAAATACTGTATTAGGGAAATATTGCTGAAATAGTTAACATAAAAGAGGTCTGGGGATTTTAATGAACTATAAGCTCAGTATGAGTTAACAGTGTGAAAGATAAAAAAAGACATGCTGTAAGGCTGCAGTAAGACAGGCATAATGGCCTGAGCAAGAAAGGGGATAGTCTCATTATACTCAGTCCTTGAGAACTATAATCACTTATAGGTGCCACATTTTAAGAAGGTCATTAATAAACTGCAACACATCCAAAACAAAATGAACAGGATGGTGAAGTAATCGGAGACTTGTTCTACTTGGCCTCAGAGGGGGGAAGACACAGCTAAGAAGAATAGAGAGAAGTTGAAGAGAGAAAGAGAGATTTAGCCTTGATGTAAGAGAAAACTGCCTAATAAAAAGAGACGTTCAAAAGCACTGCTGTGAAAGCTAGGTCTCTATCACTGGAGGTCTTCAAGGATAAGGCTAGATGATCATTCCTTAGGGACTAATATAAAGAGGGGATTCATAGTTGATTAAAATTTTAACTAAAGACCTGAAAGATCCCTTTTCTGAGATTCTGTGGAATGGAAAGTAACCTAGTTTTGCTGGAACACTGTACATGTGGAGGGGAGTGAAATAGGCTTAAAGGACAGGAGAGAAGCAGATCCAGTAGGGCCTTGAATGCTAGGCTTAGTTTGAGCTTTAATTGCTGGCAATAAGAAACCACTAAAAGCTTTTGAACATAAAAGTAACATGACAGAATCTGTACATGAGAAAGATAAATTTCATAGCAGTATGAAGGATGGACTGGAGAAAGATGAGAACAAAGGCACAAAAGTCTGTTGGGTTTAGGAGGCAAGCAATCAAAACTGGTGGTAATGAAGTCTTGAAGTTGTCTGGTGGCAGTGAGAACAGAGAGAAGGGAATCGCTGCTGTGAGATTTGTTCAAGAGGTAGAAATGAGAGGAATTGACAAATGAGTAGTTGTAAGCAACGTAAGGGAGAACAAAATTAAAGATAACCCAAAGTTTTAAGCATGGAAGAAGACTGAATGAATGAGAAATAAGCCAAGAGAAGGGAGACCTGGGGGAAAAAGATACTCAATAGTTCTAGTCATGTTGAGTTTGAGGTGTCACTGGGACATCCATGTGAATAAGGTACATTTGAAATGCAAGTCTGAAGCTCTATGGAAAGGTCAGGTTGAAAAATAACACACTGGAGAGTTACCTGTGTAGAAATGAAAACTGAAACAGTGGGGATAAATGAGATCAGCAAGGGAGAGAATACAGGGGAAAGAAAGTTGAAGGCAGACCAAGATTAAGGCACAGGGAAAGAAAGATATGACATCAGAGAGAGAGAGAGAAAAAAAGAAAGGTAGGAAAATAAGAGAGTGTAGCGTCTCAGTAGACAAGTAAGGAGGGAATGTCCAGAAAAAGGGGGTGGTAAGTGTCAAAAGCTGGAGAGAGAATGAGGACTGATAAAAGGCCCTTGGACTTAATATTAAGGTGATCAATGCTTCCAGTTGAAAAAGTAGTTTTCAGTAGCCTAGTGGGGATGGAATCCAGGTTATAAGATGCTGAAGACTGATGGAGGTGAGAGTGGGGTGAGGAAGTAGAAGTACTGTGTCTTTATTCCTATTTTTTTCCCACCTATAATGCCTGTCCTTCTTTCTAACCATTTGAATCCTTCAAGGCTCAACTTATGTCCTACTTCCTGCATGAAGCTTCCCCTGATCAAATCAGCCTATAATCATTTCCATCTTTTCTGATTCATAGCATCATCTATCCCAATACTTTTACATTGTTGTTTAAATTTATTTTTTTTTGTTTAATCTCCATAGTTAAATTGTAAAGTATTTGTAGACAGGGACCAAATTGTATACTTCTTTGTTATTCTCAGTATTATCAACATGTAAGAGCTAAATTTCTATTTCATGATACACCTTTATTAAGTAAAGTTTGATGCATCAAGGGAATAAACCCTAAGAATGTCAAAATGATCTCTCAGGCCAATAATGAAAGCAAAAGACTGTTCTCATGATGAAGGAACTGTTTTCTACAGTTTACTGTTCAATAGATTTACAGAACTTTAAAAGGAACACAGGCTCTACATAATTACCCTAAAGCAAAGGATTCATAAATTAAAAGAAAATTTTCCCTACTAAAAAGCAAAAATCACAAGAGAGGTAAAAAAAAAATTCTAGAACAGATTACTCCAAATTCTTCCAAACTCACCTCTCATTTCAGGCCAGATTTTGTTCTTCCACTGATCTATACATACAATTATCATCAAACTGAATGCAAGCAAAAACACCAGACGAAGGGAGGTCAGTGCAAAGAACCTGCAAGGAAAGAAAAAAACAAAGAGATCATTATGTAATTAGTTCGAAAAAAAGAAAAATGCCATGCAAAAGGCTGAATGGTACACTGGGAACCCCCTAACCTGGGTTCTAGTTCCTTCTCTATAGTTGTAACTACCTATGGGACCTTAGGCAAGTCACTCAAATTGTCTAAGCCTCAAGTAAGTTTAGAGATGCTTTCCTTGCCAAAGGCAGGAAACTAGACTAGATAATACTCTGAGGTACCTTT
Organism: Dromiciops gliroides; assembly: GCF_019393635.1. Classification (NCBI taxonomy): domain Eukaryota; kingdom Metazoa; phylum Chordata; class Mammalia; order Microbiotheria; family Microbiotheriidae; genus Dromiciops; species Dromiciops gliroides. Next base: position 180,151,037 of record NC_057864.1, on the reverse strand, counting down.
CAGCTCTGAAGAAAAATTCTGCCTTGACAACAAGTAGTTTCAGTACAAGACAGGATAGTAAAATACATTTCTATCAATCCCTCTATTACATTACTATAGAAATTCTGAACATCCTTTAGGGTATTGAGTGAATGTTAGGAATTGGAAGGAACCTAAATACTGTCTAGTTTGGTAGTTCTCACTCTATACTACAAACATAACACTTCCAGAACTCTTGCAGCAAAGTCTTTTAAAATAATTTTTGTGGGGAAGCTAGGTGGCACAGTAGATAAAGCACCGGCCCTGGATTCAGGAAGACCTGAGTTCAAATCCGGCCTCAGACATTTGACACTTACTAGCTGTGTGACCCTGGGCAAGTCACTTAACCCCAATTGCCCCCGCCCCCCAAAGATTTTTGTTTAAGGCCTATTAATACTACCAATAGCATAAAGCTTATTTTTGCAATTTGTACTTTTAAATTGATTTTATTCTTTGCGGGGGGGGGGGGGGGGGGGGGGGGGGGGGGGGGGGGGGGGGGGGGGGGGGGGGGGGGGGGGGGGGGGGGGGGGGGGGGGGGGGGGGGGGGGGGGGGGGGGGGGGGGGGGGGGGGGGGGGGGGGGGGGGGGGCCGGTGCAATGAGGGTTAAGTGACTTGCCCAGAGTCACACAGCTAGTACGTGTCAAGTGTCTGAGGCCAGATTTGAACTCAGGTCCTCCTGAATCCAGGGCCGGTGCTTTATCCACTGTGCCACCTAGCTGCCCCCTCTTCATCAGTTTTAATAATCAACACTTTTGATTTCTTTTCTCTTTAAACTTAAAATCAGTAAAATCTACCTTTAAATTTGCCTTATTTACCTAGGTTAAAAATCCATAAAACTGATTTTACTTAATTGTCCATAATAAACATTGCAGTAAAAAACATAAGACCATAAACACATTATTTGTATATATTGAACAGATTGTGCATCTTTTTTAAATCCGAAATCATGAGATGATTTTAACCACTATTACTAATTACTCACACCACAATGAAACCACTCAGGTCTGGAAATCTAAATAACCAGTTTGACCTTAACATCTAGACTACAAGGGACAGAAGCAGCCAATGAGTATTAAGTGGTCTCACTTTACAAACTATTTCCCATTACAAGACCTAAAAAAATCCCCACCTGGGTGAATAATCCAAGAAGAAAAGAATTGGGGGTGGGGAGAGAGAGGAAGGAATCAAATAGTAAATGTTTAAAAAGAACAATTATACATGAGATTAAAATGAGGACTGGAGCTAATAAGCTTCAGGAACAGGTAAGGGTCATTAATCCTCTCTCTAAAGCTGAGTTCCACCATCTCCACAAATAAACAAATTTACCAGGGGCTAACAATAAGAGCTCCTAAATTCTGCTGCCCTGATGCTAACACTTCCCTGTCCCAGCAGCATACGGATAGGCCTATCCCCACCTCCTGGGAACACTTGGAACAAGGAGTACCCATGGAGGGAATCCAGACTGTCTACAATTTCTGCTCACCAAGTCATAATTGCAAATGCTGTTTACATGGACTCTAAGGACAGGATGGGTGTTTGTTAATCTCCCTTCAGATGCGTTTGTTTTCCACAGACCGAGGCAATGAGAACACTTTCGGAGCTCTGAGCCATTTTAAGACACTTTGTCTGTGGTGGGATTTGATGTGGGCCCCACCCATCATTTTCCTAAATTCTGTTTAATAGACAGGTCACTAAACTCTTTTGGAGGGCAAGATTATGAGACAAGCTTCTAATCTTTTCTTTCCAATAAGCACCTACACCATCCTGAGGAACACAGGGAGAGCACAATGCCAACACCCTTGAATATACTATCAACCTCTCAGACAGATAAAAATCACAAATGGAAAGACAGGTTCTAATGACTAGTTTACTAGTAATTACTAATTACCTCAACATAAATTTAATGCCCCATTTTGGCAGGTAGATTCTATCATTTTTGATAAGCTGTGCTTTCCCTGCTTTTCTGTTCCCTCCCCTGGCATAAATTCCTCAATTAAAAAGGAATTAAGGACAGCATATTTTGGAAAAAACAAAAACATAACATGTTTACTTTTATTTCATTGGGTTAATCTGGAAATTTATCTGCCAAGGAATTTTGTCACTAGATACACTTGTATCTATGAACTACAATGGAAGAGAAAGGGGTTTTGAGACAGGAATAATCCAAGTGGTTTGAAGGAAAATGTGCAGATCCTAATTGCTTAGTTTATCAGATTAGTCACCCAAAAGTCTCTGGCCTCTGTCAACCAGAAACTAAAAGGAAGATGTAAAAGTCAGGCCCTACAAAAAGTTGGGTTGGAGAGAGGAGGAGGGAGAAATAAAATAAACATCTCTCTGAAAATGTAATTAGAATGACACCCCTGCAACTTAATTTTAAAAAATAAAACAAATATTGCAAACATAGTCTTCTTGATTATTCACATGCTACAGAACATGCTACATGTGGATTATCCCCTTGGTGGTTCATTGATAGGCAAATGTTTTATCCTAGGTTAGCTTCTACAATTTAACACATTCTCGTTATCATCTTTTAAAGAATGTAATCTAATTATCATATTGGTCAGGGATTCTTAACCTTTTTTGTGTGAAGGATCCCTTGGTTTTGTGATGCCTACAATGCCCTTCTCAGAAGACTGTTTTTAAATGCATAATATAAAATATATAGAATTACAAAGGAAACCAATTATACTGAAATAGTTATCAAGATTTTTTTTTAAAGAAGTCCATGAACTCCCTGAAGTATTAGTCTATAAGGCCAGAATTACCATGGGTTCATTCAAAACCCAATGTTTTAATTATCGGTGCTTCTGATCCCCTTCATTAGTATAAGAATAGTTAACAACAAACACGTTTAAGTAGGCATTGTGTTAATTAAGCACTGGGAAGGCAAAGAAAGGAATGAATAGTCTCTCCTTCAACAAGTTCACATTCTAATGGGAAAGAAAACATACAAATGGCCATGCACATACAGGATACATCCAAGACAGATGGAAGGTAATTTCGGGTGGAAGGCACTAGCACTAATGGGGACCAGGACTAGCTTCTTACAAAACACTGGATTTTAGCTGGAAATTTTTACCACAGGCAAGAAACGATCTAATCACTAACATGCCTTCTTTCAACAAAAGACACTGGGCAATTTTCAGATTTTTGCGGTATATTTCTAGTTATCACAGGAAAAAGTCATTTCAACAAGGTTTTGGTAAGCAAACAATATCTAATCTAAAAGAAGAAAAAATATTACTCAGACATACATGTTGCTAACTGGCTACTGAACATGTTTATATAGTTTATAGGTATGCAACTTGGGGATTATTTCTAGAGTAAAACCAGAAGTGAAACTACCTTTCTGGAAATACACACCCACCCTGAGCTTCTATCAAATGTATGTTAATGGTAGACTTAACATAAAATTAACAAAACTCCAGCCAAATCAGCCGAACCAAAAAGCCACGTCACTGAGAGCTCAACACTGGTCCTTCCCTGGATACAAATGGCAGAAAGAAGAAATCTTCAAAAATAATTTCCAGAACAAAATGAAAATACAGGTTAAGTGCTATGTTCTTTTCTCCATCTGTAGAGTTAGCTATCAATCCTCACTTTAAACTGGAGGGAAAAAATGCTCTGTGCCAAAAGAACCTTCTAATGATGAAGAAAGTTTTTAAGTTTTGCCTGAATCACTTCTTTACTCATATCATCTGTGCAATCAAGCGAAGGGTTTTTTTCATGTTCCAGGTGCATTAGATGCCACAATAACTCCCTAAAGTATGGTATCTCAATCCAGATGGATAAGAATACTCAAATCATTCTTATTCCAAATGGACCCCTAATTCAGTCTCTAATGAATCCCCAATTCAGAGGCCTCCTGAATAACTGCAGACCTTCAGCTAGCAGTCTTGCTGAGAAAGAGCATGAACCAGAAGACCCCTGTGGTAAATCTGGAGCTGCTTTCCAAGGCTCTGTATTTTACCACTATATTTACTAACCTACAATATGATTCAAGTATGTAGCTCCAGTCTGGTCCACCCAAGAAACTCACTAGCTGACTAGATCTTGTCCTGTTTGTTCTCACCACTAATTAGGGCTTAGGATGGTATAGTCACAACACAAGAGAAGGGAGTGCCTCACAATCCTCAAAGGTGAGTCCTCAAGATAATTACAGATATGCAGCTGAAGACCTACAAAGGCATGCACCACTGGAAGGTTCCTGGCCAGGACAACCACAAGATATGAGATGTGGAAAGCCCTAAGGTTAAAAACTAAACTCTAAAAACCATCAGAAAGGCAAGGAATGTTTCCCTAAGCATTATCAGCAATTTATCAGTTAACCTCAGTGCCCAAAGAAACTTTCTAAAACTAAATTACAGAACAGTAGTCCATCTTCTCTAATAGAAGGAGCTTTCTCTTAAGGACTTGGTATAGGTAGTTCTGTGCACACCAACTAAGAGAAAGAAATGTAATACAGTAATGATTCTTTCTCAGGTACAAGCAGATGCTGATCCAAAAAAGGACACAGAGACTTATGACTAGAAAGAACTACCTATCCAAATTCTGAGTGTGACTTCTGCAGTGAGAACAATTTGTATTCTTTGTCTAACACAACACTCTTATTGGCTAGTCAATTATATACTATTTCTGGGTACTTCAAAAGGAAGAAAAGATCTTAGACTCATTTCTCTCTCACTTGAATTAAGACTTATTTTAGGCTAATTCCTTACCGCCCATACTTTAAACACCCCCTCCCCATTTCATTAATGCCATGTCTTTAGTTATTTCTAGAAGAAATGTACACCTCCCCCACCACCACCATAGAGCCCTCCTTTGTAATTAAATTAAGTAAAACTGCCTATAACGCAGCTTTGTGTGACAAAACAGACAATATTCTGCCCTAGGTCTGGGCTTCTTAAACTTTTTCTACTCGCGACTTCTTTTTGCTGGAGAAATTTTCATGTGACCGTGGTATATAGGTATATAAAAGAGATATAACCTTTTACTTTTGCCAATTTTTCACGACCCTCACATTCAGTTACCGGATCCCATATGGGATATCTCAATCCACAGTTTAAGAAGCTAGGCCCTAGGTTATGTTTCTTTATCTGTTCTCCAAGACCAGCATTGGTGCTTTAAGTTATTCTGAGTTGGACTTCCTTTTTTGTGATCTTTTTGTTTACCTTTCAATCAGTGTAGATATTGCTATTTTGGGGTCTGCTTATTTCACTCAGTTTATGCAGATCTTCCTACATTTGTCTTGTTCCTCATATTAGTAACTTCTTACTACACGATAATATCCATTACATTCATATAGCACAGTTTTTTTGGACATTCCCAAATTGATGGCCAGCACATTGTTTCCAATTCTAAGAAGTGCTACTATATTTCGATATATGTTGGACTTCTGTTTCTCTCTGACTTCCTCCAGATATATGACCTGTGCCTGCCTCTCATTCTTTAACTTCTTAGTTCAAGAAATAAACAGAATCCCATATATCTAAAGGAAAAGATGATTCACACCCTCAGTGAATACTGCTCCTTGAAATGTGGATCCTGGCCTTCATTCTGAACATTTGAAATATATGAAGTAAAAAGTACTTCCCAAGGCAAATAATTCTATCAAATTCTAATGACAGACTAACCTAATCTTCAGGTTGTTACCAATGGGAGATTCAATTTTTGCACTTTAGATGCCTGAATCCTTTTTACAACTAGCTTCTTGATCCCAGGACATACCAACTGATCTTTTTCAAAACCAGAATCACACCCATCATTCTTGCCACATCTCTTCTCCACCTATTTACTATATGTGAGAATGTAATAAGAATAACTATATATTGGACACACTGCAGACAAGTTACTAGGAAATGCCAGAAATAAAATCCTTGCACAAAAATATTTTAAAAGGTCCACAGTATCCAAAGGAAGCTCGAAATGAAATCCTGGACAAAATATATTTTGTTACTTAAGGTAAACCTGACTAAAATCAGTAAGTCAAAGTTAAAAATAACATTAAAATGAGCACATGTCATCCATTAGGGGAGTTCCACATGCCCATGCCATCACCACATCTACTGCTTCAAGATGATTTCCATGAGGGAGCTGCAGAAGTTGGATTCTAAACCACTGTCGATCCTGCTATTACACTGTTAACAGGAGGAGAAAGTGAAGTGAGGAGGGTCACCCTGTTCAAAAATAGATTTCAAAGACATATCACCAGTGTATCTGGTTTAACCAGCTGCTGATTTATGATACAACTACTCCTAAAGATGGGAAAATTTATCAATTATTCACTTTAATAAGAAAAATTTTATTTAAATAAGATAAAATTTCTTTCTTTTCAGAGGAGAAAGAATGGGAATTTCACCGCAAAGAGTAGAGAATATATCATTTTGGAGCAAAAGGTACTATGAAGGGGGCAGCTAGGTAGTGCAGTGGATAGAGCACCAGCCCTGGATTCAGGATGATCTGAGTTCAAATCCAGCCTCAGACACTTGACACTTACTAGCTGCGTGACCCTGGGCAAGTCACTTAACCTTCAATGCCCCGCCAAAAAAAAAAAGGGTACTTTGGAGGAGGGGAGCCTAGGTGGGATACTGCAGCAAGGATTACTCTATAGCCAAAAGGTCACATGAAGACATTTGAGCACTTACTATCCCATGATCCCATGGCACAGGACATCTCAAGAGATATTAAGAAGCTGTCTCTTTGTACTTTCCAGTTTTGCCTACAATCCTCCTAAATGCCTGATTTACACTAATTCTACCACACTAAACTCAGATTAGGTAGCCTTAATAATCTGGTTCCCCACCAAGATGGAACAGGCTAAAACTCAATGATACCAAAGATGCTTTTCCACCATTGAATTCTGAATTACCTATTCTGTTTTAGTTCACTAAGCCACATTTTAAAACTGAATACATAAACGTGGCTTGTTTTAAATATCAGGAGTTTGCATAAGTTAAGCCTTAAAAAAATAAAACCAAATAAATTTTGTCTTGGTTTTATATCCAGGATGACTTCACTCAATGTTCTGTAGAAGCCAGTTTTCATTACCCCATTTGAAAAAGGTCAATAATGTTTTCTCAGTTATCAGCAGAAACCCAAGCTGCAAAGTGAGATAAATAGAAGGACCCAAGTTCACTTTTGTCGACTGCATATTACCAACGGCAGCAAGAGCTGCTCCATCCACTGCCCATTGTCAAGAGCCTTTAAACTGAATGACAGTTTTTCAAAGCGTATTTATAGGATTACTTTTCCAGTTCAGCTGAATTCAAAACCTTAGTTTCCTTTCCTATTAACCATAACTAAAGATGTTTACATAATTACTAAGGACATGGAGGAGTTACAATCACAGTGGCTTTGAAACCAATAAACTCTCGCTCTCAAAAATTGTTAATAAAATACATCTTCTTTAAGGACTAACACTAACTCGACAACTTGGGGGAGAGCAGTCTGTAGGGTCAAGGAGAGGGGTCTGATATAGAAGTTCAGATCCCTGACCCTTCTTTGGAGGCGGGGGGAAGCACTGGCCATGGAATCAGAACGTTAGAATCCTTGTTCCGCTGTGTACTTGTGACTTCGGACAAGTCACGGGCTCTCTGAGCCTCAGAAGATGGCCTAAGAAAAACTCCGAGATGATAGGACCATCTATATTCTTCTCTACCCTACCCACGGACGTATCTTTACGGTCTCAAGATCCCTGGCTGAGCAGTAACTGCCAAAGAGGGGCAGCACGGAAGAGTGGACCGGGCACTGGCCTGGGAGTCAAGAAGACTGGGTTCAAATCCCAGCCCTTCCTATGTGACCTTGGACAAGTCACTTCATTTCCCTGTGCCTCAGCTTCCTCATCTGTAAAATGAAGGGTTCTGGACTCGATGGCATCCAACTCCCAGATCGGACTCTACGACCCAATGAATGGAAGTCTCTGGACACAACCACAAGGAAAGTCGAGGTGGCAATGGGGGTACGCATACATGGGAGAAAAAGGGGAAGGGGTCGGAGCCCTAAGGCCGACCTGGAAGCGGTGGGCCGAGGGTAGACAGGGGAAGGCTGGGCCGGGGTCTCTCACCAGAAAGCCGCGTTAAGGGCCAGGCACCACAAGGCGCTCCTCGCCGGGCGCTCCCACACCAGGGCCGCCTGCACCCGGCTCAGCAGTGGCTCATAGGGCCCCAGCACATCCAACAGGGCCCGCTGCACTTCCTCCACCTGCCGATCCCATTCGCCGCCGCCTGACATCGCCCCGCGGCTCCTGAAAGCTGGTACCGGCCGCGGCTCTGCTCCTGGGCCGGCCGCAGCCGCCGCAGACTCCTCGGCCTCCGCCATCTCCCTCCAGGAGCCACAACATCCGGGGCCGCGGCCCTTTAGGTGACAAAATACGCACTGCGCAGGCGCCGGGACCCTCGGCAGCCTTCTTCCTTAGCGCGCCTGCGCCCCAACCCCAGTTATGGATCGTCGCTGAGGAAATTGTAGAAACCCGCTAAGGCCACGCCCCCATGTAACTGGAAAAGAAAGGGTAGAAGCCGGTGACGCACAGGCGTAGTGCCTATCAGTGAAGCGCTGAGGCAGTGAAAATTGTTTACTTCCCTTTCGCCTTCTGAGCGGGCTGCTCACGCCACCAATCAGGCACCGCGGAGGATGGATTGCGCACGCGCAGTGGGAGTAGCGAGTTGGCGGGCAGGCGAGCGGTAGGTAGCTACGGCCGCCGGAGGCAGGAGGCTCCTGGGTCACGGGAACGAATAGCCATGCCGCGAGAGATCATCACCTTGCAGCTAGGCCAGTGCGGCAACCAGAGTGAGAGCCGGGCCCGGAATCCAGATGCCCCCTCCACCAGCCCATCTCCTGGGGATCCACCCACTCCTCCCTCAGACGCAGGCATCTCCCCTCCTCCCAGGCGGGGGTGGGACCCCCCACCATACCCTAGACTCAGGTGTCCTGCCTCCTCTCTTCCCGTGATGTGAACATACTCCTCCCTAAATCCAGGTATCCCCCCCGCCTTCCTGGTAGCAACCCTCCCCCAGACCCAGGGGTCATGACTTCTAGCACTTGGTATGCCAGGCAGGACCCAGGCCACCTACTGATGACAAGCGGACACTATTCCCTCCAGGATGTTGGTATCCAGTCCCCTCCCTCCCCCCCCCCCAATCTTCTGGGTTTAAACACCTCCTACGCCTCAGACCCAGGCTTTCTGTCCCCACCTCCATACAGTTGGGTTCGAATTCTGGAAACAGCTCTGCGCTGAGCACGGCATCAGCCCGGAGGGCATCGTGGAGGAATTTGCCACTGAGGGCACAGACCGAAAGGACGTCTTTTTCTACCAGGTGCCCCCTAGAGTACTGGGCCTGGGAACTAGTGGGAGTGCAGGGCATGGTTCGGGCACAGGAAAGCCGAGAGTGCCATTCAGGGGACTGGAAGGACAAAGGAGCCTGGCCTGTAATAGAAAGGAACTAAAGCCATGGGGGGAGGGGCATTAAAGGACAAGGGCTTTGGGACTTGGGTAGGTCATGGGTGACAAAGGGTCACTTCTTTTCACTGTGACAGGCAGATGATGAACACTACATCCCAAGGGCTGTGCTGCTGGACCTGGAGCCCCGAGTGATCCACTCCATTCTCAACTCTCCCTATGCCAAACTCTACAATCCTGAGAACATCTACCTGTCTGAACATGGTGGAGGGGCTGGTAACAACTGGGCCAGTGGCTTCTCACAGGTGCCCAGCCCAGGCTGGCCAAAGACCATGCTTTCTGTTTCCAGGAATCAGTGATATCCCCAAGCTAGAAAGTTTCTAGTTGTGTCTTTGAATGGGGAGAGAATCATGTTATTTCCCTGAGAGAAAATTCAGTGGCAGTGTTCCATGGTGGAAAGATCTTAGATTTACAGTCAAATAATATGTCCAAATCCTGGATCTTCCATTTAATTTCTTTGTGACCTTGGTCAAGTCATCTGCTTTAGGTCTGTTGAGTGTCTTGGACAAGGTGATTTAAAAGGACTATTCTAGTTCCTAACCTATCATCCCAAGCAATAATTTTCTCTGCCATAGCAAAGGGAAATAAGTGGTGATGCCAAGAGAAGGTTGGTTACTGTGGAAAGTTCTGTGTCTTAAATGAGTTATATACAAATTGCATGCTAGCTTCATTTTGGCTCAGTAGTGGAAGCTCTTACTGGAATTGGGCCATAGTCTCTAAGGAAGACATGTGTCTGAGGGAATAACTATGTTGTAAAAAGAAAGTGTGTGTATGTGTGTGGGGGTCGGGGTGGGGCGGCAGCTTGGTGGTGAAGTGGATAAAGCACTGGCCCTAGATTCAGGAGGACCTGAGTTCAAAACCAGTCTCAGACACTTGACACTTATTAGCTGTGTGACCCTGGGCAAGTCACTTAACCCTCATTGCCCTGCAAAAAAAAAAAGTGGGGGTGGACACTCTGTGGCAAAGTCCTTTGACCTAACTCATTTCTATACAGGGGGAAAAGATTCATGAAGACATCTTCGACATCATAGACCGGGAGGCAGATGGCAGTGACAGCCTGGAGGTGAGAGAGCCTGTGATTCGGGGAAACAAGGAAATGAGAGTGGACCATTTTCTATGGCATCAATAGTTAAAACTCCAGCCTACTAAGTATTTGCTCTGGGTTATAAACTTTATTCACATAGACATGGGGCTAGAAAGTGGGCTATGTTCCTCCTTTTCTGAGATCCCTAAGTTGTACTAATTGGGGATAAGGGGTGAGGCTTTGGCAGGTATGAGAAGTTTTGCTCTGTGGAAGCTAATAATGGATTCTTTTCTCTACCCACTAGGGCTTTGTCCTGTGTCATTCTATTGCTGGGGGAACAGGCTCTGGCCTGGGTTCTTACCTTCTAGAGAGACTAAATGACAGGTAAGTGTGTGTATATGTGATAGGAAAGGGAGGGAGATCCTGGGCTAATTCTTATCCACTTCCCAAAAGAAAACCACTGATCTCTTGAGTAATGATGGGAGCGAAGACAAGATGATGCCTTTGACTATATGTTAACCTTTTGGGGAGAAGAAAATAAATATCTCTCCCCTCCCCTGGCAGAAAAGGTAGACAGACTTACAACCAGGAGCTTGGTTATACTAATGGGTCATTGTACCAAGAAGAGGGTCTAGGGAATGGAATCAAGAGGTTGGCTTATTCTCTTTTCCTGAGCTCCTTCGTTCATCCCTACTCTCCAAAATCGATTATCATTCACACCATTGGACCCAGACAGCTGGGGGAGTGGTAGGAAGAGACAGGTAGGGGATCACCTTTGTTCATAGTGATTTCCCCTCCCAGCGCCTCCTTTTTCTACTTGCCTCCTCCTTACAGATATCCCAAGAAGCTGGTGCAGACGTATTCAGTATTTCCCAACCAAGATGAGATGAGTGATGTTGTTGTACAACCATATAATTCACTGCTTACCCTCAAGCGGCTGACACAAAATGCAGATTGTGTGGTAAGCTCTGGCCCAGGAAAGAAGTCTGGGATCAATCAGCAAGCATTTACTAATCAAGTACACTAGTAAGGTACTGGGAACACAAAGACAAAAGTGAAACAAACCCTGCCCTCAAAGGCATCAGGAGAGAAAATATACATAAATGAATTTATGAAGTAAATACAACCTAAAGTTTAGGAGGAGACCACTCCCATCTTTGGGGGGAGGGGACCTAAGAGTTTCAAGGGACACATGAGATTCATTGAGTTAGAGGGAAGGTGGAAGTGCATTCTAGGCATAGGGCGCAGCTAGTGCAAAGGAACAGAGATGGGAGATAAGAGTGTAGCATGACATTGTCAGTTTGGACAGTAGAGTTAGAGGAGGGGATTGGTATATAAGTCTGGAAAGATACACTGGGGTCAGCTTGTGAAGGGCTTTAAAAGATATTTTGTTTTAGAGGCAGTAGAGAGCCATTAGAATTTTTTGAGTAGGAGAGGGATGCGGTTAGACTTTATTTTTTAACCTGTCCTATGTGTTCATAAGTGTGGGAACTCCCAGGGAGGAACTTCCTCTACCAAAAAAAATTCCTTGAACTCTCTAAGCAACTCAGAGAGTTTCTTGGGACACTGAGAGCAAGTATTCAGCCAGTTTGTAGTAGAAGCAGAACTTGAATCCAGGTATTTGACAGACACTGAGGCTAACTCTCAATTCCCTATGCCGACTGGCTCTTAGGATCAAGCTTGTACTTAAGGAAAATTACTTTGAAAGCTATGTGGAAGATGGGTTGAAAGGGGGAGAGGGCAGAAGGAGGGACACTAATTAGGAGGCTATTGCCCTAAGCCATGCAAAAAGGTGATGAGGGTCTGAACTAGGATGTTGACCATACAAATAGAGAAAAGGAAACAGTCAAGAGAGCTTGTAGCTGTAGAAATGATAAGGCTTAGCAGCTGATTTGATTTGTGGGGGGAGGTCGAGGAGACAATAAGGCCAAAGTTGTAAATCTGGAAGGATAGTGGTGCCCTTGGCAGACAGGAAAGTTTAGAAGCGGGGTGAATTTGGAGGTAAAGATAGGCTCTGTTTTGAACATGTTGAGTTTGAGATACCTACAAGACATCAAGTTTGAAATATCTAATAGACAATTGAGATAAATGACTGGAGCTCAGGAGAAAGACTAGAGCTGGATATACAAAAGTCTTAGTGCAGCTTTAAGAGCTTAGGTTTAGAACAGTCTATGCAAAGAGTGGGATAGACAAACAAATAGGGAGAAATAAAAGGATTATCTTGCTGAAGTCCTAGGGGAGGGCCTGATTGAGTTTGGATAAAGTAAATTTGTAGTGGATCCAGTCAGCTTGGTTGCCGGATTCCCTTCACCTCCATTCAGCACCACATGAGGAGGACTACAAGGCAAATGGTAATAGTAATCCATCCCACAGCTTGGGTTTGACCAGGTCTGAGCATCTATAGAAAAGGGGCCAAGGGATTTATGAATAGAGGACAGTGTGAAGTTTAACTGGTTAATTATAAGGTTTCTATTGAGAAGGGGAGAGAATGAGGGTAGTACAGGGTTAATAGCCTGGGTCCTACTCCAAAATCAAGACATTTCCACTCTCTGGGCCAGATCTCCCCTCTCCTTCCCCAAATGCTATGTCTTATTCTCTGATAGGCCTTGGTGTGTTTTGTAGCTTTGGGATTCTTGGGGAATTCATCCCAGGACCCCCAGCCTCGGGCAGAGCTCTCTGACAATGCATTCTATGATAATTTAGGGAGATTAAGCTCTTGGCCCATTTTCCTGGCAGTGGGACTTTGCTTCTCTCCTCAGGTGGTGCTGGACAATACAGCTTTGAATCGGATCGCTACTGACAGACTGCACATCCAGAATCCATCCTTCTCCCAGATCAACCAGCTGGTAAACCCCTCCAGTGCATCTCCTTTGTTTTAGTCTCTCCATGCTGTGGGATGGTCCTAGGGAAAGGGACGATCCTCTTTTGTGGACTGTGGCTAATGGTGTGTCTCTTCCCAAACAGGTATCAACCATCATGTCAGCCAGTACCACCACCTTGCGCTACCCTGGCTACATGAATAATGATCTCATCGGCCTCATCGCCTCCCTTATTCCCACACCAAGGCTCCACTTCCTCATGACTGGATATACCCCCCTCACCACTGACCAGTCGGTAAGCAGCTGCCTTAAGTCCTGCCCCCCTTCCACTCCCAAACCCACCCTCTTCATAGCTCTTCCAGGGTTATCGCTTGCTAGGTAGAGTCTGGTCAGGTCTAACCCCTGCTTTTTCCCTGCATGCTGCCCCAGGACCCTGTCCCAGGGAGCAGACCCCAGAGGTTTGGGGCAGAAAGACTGGTCCAAAGTGTGCCTCTCTTTTTCTGTCTCTGCAAGCAGCTGACTTGTACTAAAGAGTTTCCTGATTCCTTTCTCAGTTTTGAGTCTGAGATTTAGGTTTTTGCTGGCCTGAAGAGAAATGAATCCCTGACCTCTCCCAAGTCTCCCCTCATGTTTTACTAAGGGCCATATAGGTTTAGTGCGTGGCCACCTCAGCAGCTTTTCTCTTTTCTCACCTCTCTCAACATGTAGCCAGTACAGGGGCAGCTAGGTGGCACAGTGGATAACACCTGACACTTACTTGACACCTGGCCAAACCCAAACTGTGGGATGGATTACTATTACCATTTGCTTTGTAGTCCTACTCATGTGGTGCTGAATGGAGGTGAAAGAAAACCGGCAACCAAGCTGTGTGACCCTGGGCAAGTCACTTAACCCTCATTGCCCAGGGGGTAGGGTAACAAAAACATATAGCCAGTACAGATTGAAAGCTAGAGAAAGTGAAGTCCTTCAGACTGTTCTTCCATCTCTGGAATGTGAATCCTGGGCTAGATATAAAGAAGTGTATCTATTCTACAGGGTGGGCCAAAAGTCACAAAGTCACAAAAGGGTTTCAATATTTTAAAACTCCTTTATTTGTTGTTTTAAATTTATAATACCATAGCAATAAATACAGTATGTATAGAATATATATTATCTGTATTCGTAGAGAAAGGGGGGGGGAATAAAAAATAATGTTCAAAGTTATTAAAATATCAGACCCTTCGTGACTTTTGACCCACTCTGTAGTATTCAGCTAGGGCTAGGGAGCATTCCCAAAGCAACTACACTACTCCTGGTCAGCTCTGTTAGTGTGGGCCTCTCGTCACTTTGTGTGTAGATCTTTGTGTGTATCTAGGCAGTGCACAGCCATTGTCATGTCCCCTTATAATTGACCTCTTCAGGTGGCCAGTGTGAGGAAGACAACAGTGCTGGATGTGATGCGTCGGCTGCTGCAGCCTAAGAATGTAATGGTATCCACAGGCAGGGATCGCCAGACCAACCACTGCTACATTGCCATCCTCAACATTATCCAGGGAGAGGTGGACCCTACCCAGGTAGGTAATTCCCCTACCTAACACTTGCTACTGCTAAGGGAGAGTCTCTGGACCTTCAGGCCAGCAACTAAATGTACTTTTCCCATGCCCTCATTCTCCCCTACCCATGCCCTAGGTCCACAAGAGCTTGCAAAGGATCCGAGAACGAAAGTTGGCCAATTTCATCCCCTGGGGCCCAGCAAGCATCCAGGTGGCACTGTCTCGGAAGTCACCCTATCTGCCATCTGCCCACCGAGTCAGTGGACTCATGATGGCCAACCACACTAGCATCTCCTCTGTGAGTGATCGAACCCTTTCTTATCCCCTTCTTCACTGTTACTACATTCTTTTCTACAACTTTTTACAGACCCTCATAGGTTACCATACCTCTGGCTTTTTGTACATTGAGTGGGAATAGAAGGTCAACACCAGTCATTATGGTTCCCCCAAGCCACAGTGCCACTAAATTCTCTGTGATTTGTCTTCTTCATTTCTCTCTTCCTAACTCATAGCTGTTTGAGAGAACGTGCCGCCAGTATGATAAACTGCGGAAGCGGGAGGCCTTCCTGGAGCAGTTCCGCAAGGAGGACATCTTCAAGGAGAACTTCGATGAGCTGGACACATCGAGGGAGATTGTGCAGCAGCTCATTGATGAATATCATGCCGCCACCAGGCCCGACTACATCTCCTGGGGGACCCAGGAACAGTGACCTCCTCACTACTCCAAGGACAATGGCCTTTATTTACTTGCCTTACTGCTGTGCCTCTATGATAGCCTACCTGGCCATCTTTCTGCCCCAAGGGCTCTGAGAATGAAGCATAGGAGAAGCATCCCTGATTTCATTCATTTACTACAGTGTGTTCACACACACACACACACACACACACAGGGCAACAGCCCACTGCTCAGGCTTACTACTATCCCTCTGATGAGACTTTATCTCTAATAAAGCACTGGATGTAAGAGCTAGCAAAAGTCTGTGGACTGTGGATGATGTACCCACATCCCTTCTTATTCCTGTTGGAGGAGGTTGGGTGGAGTAGTTGAGGGACAAGGTCCTCCCTCATTCCAGTTTTCCCAACTCTGGGTTTGCAAACTAAGATGGCTCCCTCTTCACCGTGGCTCCCCTGTCCCTAAATGCTGCTCCAGACCTAAGAAGAGGGCCAGCCCAAGAGACACTTAAGTCTGCCTCTCTGGTTCAGTCCCTCTTCACATTCCAGGCTGCCTCGCTTCAGTATGGGAAGGCCATGTTGCCTCAGCTTTCCACCCCCACAACAAGGCTTAGGCCACATTGCTTTACTAATAGTATTGGGACCTGGTCAGGTGATGGGCTCGGAGCAAGCATATTGTAGGTCAGAACCAGGGATCAGATGAGAAGGTCAGGAGTCAGAAGGAAGAGAACACAGGGAGGTTAACAGTCAAGACAACTAGGTCAGAATATGCAAGAGTTTCCAGGAAGGAGATGCCCCCAAGGACTATAAGCAAAGCTGGCGGGCTCTCCCATGTTGACTCTACTCTGAGTAGCTCTTGTCTGCTCTCATTGGGGAGATGTGCAGGTATTTTTAAGATCCAGAGCCTTCCACTGATGGCATTTCCAGACAGCAGGATTCTGCTCATCAGTGAGGTGCTGTACAACCTCCCTCACTGTCTATAAGTGGATGAGAACAGCTTTATAAGCCCCATGTGATTCTGGGCCTCTAGTCCTAGAGAATGGGGAGGAAACAAAATATGTTCTTGGAACCTCCAAGGGCTTTAGGAGCTCTATTGTGGAAATTTATTTTGATTTGGGGACCCTACCTTTAGGCTGAGATTAGAAAGCCTTAGGCCCTCAGGGTCTCTTCTGTGTGGGAAGTGCTGGCGCCCCTCCCCCTCTGCTTCAACTGAGCCAAAAAGCCCCATGGGCTGTACAAGATGCCAGGTCAGACAGCTGGGGGGAAAAAAGCCCCCAGCTCCCTCTGAGCAGAGCTATCGGAAAGAACCCAGATAGCCTGTGCTGAGGCACGGGATGCTTGAGCATCCCCCTAGCCCCAGCCCTGGCTGGTGGATTAGCTTGGTGTGTGGGTACAAAAAGCCCCAAGATTTGAGTGGAGAAAAGAAAGATATATATATATGACCTGGGGGTTAGACTTAGATGGGGCTGAGAAGAGGACTGGGGGCTGCTGAAAAGACAGCAAAGGTTGGAGAAGACAGGGGGCTACAAGGATGCAGGAGAAGACGAGGACTAGGAGCAGAGAAAAGAGAGGCCGAAGGGCAGACTGATGGAGCAGACAGACAGACAGAAAGTCGGTAAGAGAGAAACACGGGTTCAGCGGTGGCAGGAGAGGAAAGTTAGAAGCAGGGGGATTTACAAAGTGAAAGGGGCTCGGAGTTAGAATACAGGCAAGAGGCGGCTAAGGCCCTTATTGTATTAAAGAAGGTCCAGGTGCAGCAGGTGGGAAAGAGATGCACCGCAATGCATTCAGGTTCTACATTTTATTTCCCTGTATTCTTAATTTTCAATAGTATCTCATAAATAAACTCTGCTTTGATTATTTAATTAAGAGGCTTCTTAATATTTTGCTTATCAATTTGGGAGTGGAGCAGTGTGGTGGAACTTTATAAACGGCCCACATTAAACTAACAGCAGTCGGCTAAACAGTCAAAAGTCCCAGATTAAGTACCCCAGTCAGATTAGCCCCCAAATTAGCGACTAGTCATTCAAAATATTTTCACACTGAGAGGAACATATGGATATGACCCTCCACTGAGATGGAAAGTGCCCCCCTTCGGCCTAGTGATCTGATCTCAAAGTCTTAAAGCCCCCTATTTCCCTCTCTCTCTGTTTTTCTCTAGAGAGAGGCAATAACGGGAAGCTACTATCCCCCTTTCTAAATATAGGCATATCAACTTAAAAATTGCTTCATAGGGTCTGCACCGAGACATTATGTAGATATGATAAATTGTTGCTGAAACATGAAATTTTGCAAAATAACCTATGGCTGAACCCCTGAGGTTGGGGCACTCTGACCCAGGAGAGAGACTTATCGCTGAACATCCCAGGAGAAAGATTTATTGCTGAACCCAATTACCGCATTTTGCTCAAATTAGATGTCTGTAAAAAGTATAAAAACTGCTTGATTTCTAATCCCAGTGTGTCACACCTCCTGGTTGTCCCAGTGAGTGTGGTACACCTTTCTTTTGAAAGAAATAAAATCAATGCTTCGGCCTCCTTTCTCCTCGAGTCTCTATTACAGGGGTCAGTGGGTGTACTTCCCATCCCACTCAACACTATCTACTATGTGCTTGGAAACCACAGTATTTGAAGTGTGTTGTACTGCTGAACTGGGCCCAATGAGCTATGCTTCAAGTAAGGGCCATGACCCTGCGTAGAAACTCTAGTGTCAGCCAGGGATAACCCCACCAGGTGTCAAGTGTGGGAAGAACACTGGGTACCATTGCAGGAACTGGTCAGTGGCAGCTCCAGTGACTCAGCCAACCCTCAACTAAAATCTACCTCACGCCACCCAAGGGAGCAGTGATTAGTAGCTTCTCTTACTGTCCTTTCTGTTGCCTCACCCACCACCTTTAGGGCTGACAAAGATCAAAGCTGGAAAATAAGAGTGGGCGGAACTCCTAGTGTCCTGGTTGGCAAAGAGCTCAGAATGTGGGGATAGAACATTCACCCCATGAAGGGGTTCTGATTAATGTGAGATTGGCAACTACATCCCAGGACTCTTACTGCTTGAGTAGTGAGTAAAGATTTCCTTTTTCTGCTGTTCTAAAAGTTAAACTTGAAAATTATCCACCTGCTTTGTATTAACAGGCCCGTGGCTAGAGAAGGAGCTTTTCCCTTGTAGGATTAGTGGCCAGAAAGGTGGGAAATTGAAGATATTAGTTCCAGTTAAATTGCAGGCTCTGGCTGGTGGAGAGAAGGAAGCTGACCACTATGGTCTTTAGTTTTCCACTCCTCCCCCCCCCCCCCCCCCCCCCCCCCCCCGCAAAAAAACAAAAACCAAACCCTTTGATTGTCTCTGATGCTCAAGCCAGGGTGAAGGGGGAGAGAATTTTGGAATCCCCTGAGGGGAAGTGTTTGTCAGATAACAGTCTCATTAAGGTGATTACATTATGACAATAAACACCTGTGCCCCTTTTTAGTTCTTCCTTTCAACTTGGTTCCTCTCTACCTCTAAAAAAAAAAGTATTTCATAAGGTGTACTATCTTTGAGAGGGAGAAAATCTAGGTGATTTAAAAACAAACCCCCAAATCTCATTTTTTAAAAAGTAACCAATTAACCCCAGTTAGAAATGGGAATACAGGAAAAAAAAAAGATTATCACACCTGAAAGAAAAAAGAATTGATAAAACTAGGAGCTGTTTTTTTTTTTTAAAAACAACTAAAATGCTGTTAGTCTGCTTTTGTAAAAAAAGGAAAAAAGGTTAAAACATTGGCACTATCAAATATGAAAAAAATCACAGCAAATAAAGGAAATTATCGAGTGTTTTTATATGCCAACAAAACTAAAAACATGAAATGGATTAAGTATTTACAAAAATAAAAAACACTCAGATAACCAGAACAAAAAGAATTTAACTCATTATCAGAAAAAGAAATGGAACAAGCCATAAATGAACTCCCACAGAAAAAAACCCAAGATCAAATTAGTCTAAAGTGAATTGTATCAAATGTTCAAAAGAATTCCATTTTTACATAAGCTTTGTAAAAATTAGATAGGAAGGGATACTATCAAATTCCTTTAATGAAATAGATATTGCCTTAATACCTAAACCAGAATGGTTTGTGGCTAAACCAAAGCATCAAAAGAAAACTAGACCAAAATCAACAATGAGTATTGATACAAAAATAGTGAAAAACACATGAGCAACAACATATTTAAAAGAGCATATACACTCTGACCAGATGGGCTTATACTAGAAATGCAAGGTTTGGTTCAATACTATGAAAACTACAGATGTAACAGACTTTTAAAAACAAAAAGATACAGAAAGGCTTTTTGACAAAATAGAGCACCTATTTAATATAGCACCCACTCTAGGCAACTTCCCTGACTCACACTTGAACTGGAAGGTTGGGAACCCCAGAGATTAGCTGACTACTTCTCTACTAGAGGGATAACCTGAGTTGAGGTTTTCTAATATTCTAGATAGGCGCTCAGGAACCCCATCTGGTGTGGTCCACATTATCAGTCAGCCAGACTTAATTAGCTTTTAGCCAGCAGTATTTACTAAACCAGTATAATGAGAATAGTTGGTACAAACCCAATCCCCTCTAAAGCCTGGGACAGCCTCTCCCACAAATACATAGAATCCAGGGAAAAGTGGGCTGAAGTTTTGAGTTCCCGTCTGGCAAAAAGGTAACAGCTGCTAATTATTGAAAATAACTTTTCAGGGGGCAGCTAGGTAGTACAGTGGATAAAGCACCAGCCCTGGATTCAGGAGGATCTGAGTTCAAATCCGACCTCAGACACTTGACATTTACTAGCTGTGTGACCCTGAGCAAGTCACTTAGCCCTCATTGCCCCACCCCCACCCCCCCAAAAAAAAAGAATAGAGGGAAAATAACTTTTCTTTGTGGAACTTCATTCATATTGCTTGTAGGTATAACTCTGCTGAGCTCCAAAGGTCAATGAGGGGCAGTTCATGACATCAGAGGAGATCATGGTCCCTGAAGCCATCTTTCTTCTATGATCTTTTCCTCCATGGTCCTTGCTTGGGACACCAGTACATCTGGAACATTGCTACCAACTCTGAAGGGAAGGCCAAATCTTCCAACCTTTCAGAGTTTACAAGGTCATCCTCTAGTCATCGAAGAGGAGGAGAGGGAGAATGTGATACTCCCTTTGGGCTCACCCCCTTACCCTTTTGCTGTTTTCTTGGTACAGGAGTGAAAGGTGTGCCTTCTTAAGGAATTCAGGAAACCTGACTCCCTTCCTGCTCCATTCTCTTCTCCGGTATACATAGGCTTAAAAGTATTTCTAATTCTTTCAATAAATCCCAATACATTTCCTGTGTGCCTCATCTAATTTCATCCAATGGCTCAAAAGCATTTCATTCCTTCTTGTTGAAGGATTTGTGCACAACTAGTTAATGCTATTACTGATTCAGCAGAGGTACTTGGGCCTTGTTCACACCTAGTTTACACCTTTAACTGGAGGAAATGTTCTCACTTGGTAAAAGTATCAGGATTCAGAGTGTCTTATTACTTACATTAATTGGAGTTGAGGATGGTACATCCCTCATATTAAAATATTTTAAAAGGCATAAGAATAAAGAGGCCTTTTCTTAAATATGGTAAATAATACCCATCTTAAAACCAAGAGTTTGCATTATCTGTAATGAAGAAACAATAAGATAAGGTATAAAGCAAAGATATCCATTGTTACCATTATAGAAATACAGCAACAGAAGAAAAAAGAGAAACTGAGGGAATAACCCTGGGCAAAAAAGAAAAAAAAATTTTTTTTGGTAGATAAACTAATGGATTAGTAATAGCATGGTTTTTAACTTGAGATCCACAAACCTCTAAGGGATCTATGGATAGATTTCAGGGTGGTCTATAAACTTGGATGGGGAAAAAATGATGTCTTTATTTTCACAGACCTCTAACTCAAATTTAGCAACTCCTTTCATTATACATTTTTTTAAGGCAGGACAATGACGGTTAAGTGACTTGCCCAAGGTCACATAGCTAGTAAGTGTCAATTGTCTGAGGCCAGATTTGAACTCAGGTCCTCCTGAATCCAGGGCCCATGCATTATCCACTGTGCCACCTAGCTTCCCCTAATTATATATTTTTAAAAAACAACATTATTTTGAGAAGGGTTTCATAGGCTTAACCAGATTGCCAATGTGATTCATGATATAGGAAAGATTAATAACCTCTGACTTAGAGAATCGATTAAAAATTAATTGAAACAATAACTTCAGCAAAGTAGCATAATATAAAATAAGCCCATCATCAGACTTTTTGTGTATTACCAACAATACCTAGCAGGAAGAAAAAGAAAGATGAATTCCATAAAGATAACTACAGAATGTATAAAATGTTTAGGAATCTATCTACCAAGATACATACAGAAATTATATTTCTTTAAGTATCAATTTCCTTAAACATCAGTTATTTCGTATGTAACTGGGTAAAAGTTTCTGATAATGCATTACCTCTTCAATTGTTCTGAGTTCCCTTTTTTCACTTTCGATATGAACAATTTGTTTTTTATCTCTTTCAGACTAGCTATTTATTTCATCATGTTTAGAAAACAAGGGGGCAGCTAGGTGGTGCAGTGGATAAAGCACCAGCCCTGGATTCAGGAAGGCCTGAGTTCAAATTCCACCTCAGACACTTGACACTTACTAGCTGTGTGACCCTGGGCAAGTCACTTAACCCTCATTGCCCCACAAAAAAAAAAAAAAGGAAAGAAAGAAAGAAAAAAAGAAAAACAAAAAACCAAACAAGCGCTCCAAGATTTATTTGTCAGTTATCAATGGTTTTGTTGTTTTAAATGTTATTGATCTTGTCTTATATTTCAGAATGTCTACTTTGTGCCCAGGAAATTTTTTCCTCTAAGACTTTATTTGGACTTGCTGTGAGGCTGATTTCTGCCTTGGGGTTGGCCCCTAGGCATCTCAGTCCAATGTATGTCCTGATACTTCTCACCTTTTCCTTGATTTGCTCATTTTAGCAGCCTCATTCTAGGTTGGAGAGCCTGCACTTGGATCAGCCTGAGTTCTTGCATTTCTCAATAGATTGGGTAGGCCCTGCTTGCTTCTGAGTACGGAGGTCAACAAATCCACACACAAGAACCATATGAACACAATTATACGATACAAACTTGAGTAATTAGGGAGATACTCATTACTCATAGTTGAGCCATACCAATATAATAAAAATGACAGTAATGCCTATGGGACCCAGCTCTATCTGTGTTTCTCCAACAGACCACAGTCAAGACCCCTCTGTCTTCCCAGCCTTTACCACCATGATGGCTCAATGGTTGTCTCACCTTGCAGTCTTCTTCCCTTCTGGTGCATTTTAAATTTTTTTTTTTTTTAGGTGAGGCAATTGGGGTTAAGTGACTTGCCCAGGGTCACACAGCTAGTAAGTGTTAAGTGTCTGAGGTCGGATTTGAACTCAGGTACTCCTGACTCCAGGGCCGGTGCTCGATATATCCACTGAGTCACCTAGCTGCCCCCTCTGGTGCATTTTTAGAACTTTAGAACTTGAAGGAGTATTTGTGTGAGAAATGGGCTCCTCTGGGATTTTCACAGTGCTATCTTTTTTTTTTTTTTTTAGTGAGGCAATTGGGGTTAAGTGACTTACCCAGGGTCACACAGCTAGTAAGTGTTAAGTGTCTGAGGTCAGATTTGAACTCAGGTACTCCTGACTCCAGGGCCGGTGCTCTATCCACTGCGCCACCTAGCTGCCCCACAGTGCTATCTTAACTGGAAGTCTCTGGTTTAAAAAAAAAAAAATTAAAGCCGTTGTGGAAGAAGCATAGTTTTTCAAGCCCTTCCATGGCCTTTATGACAACCATTAAGACCATCTTACCTCCCTTTTTGATGATTTCATATCATCAAGTAACTATTCTGACTATTAATTCATTTCTCCTTGTACCTCCATACTGGAAGACTAACCCTCCTCTGAATGGAGGAGGGTGTAGCAGAGAATTCCTCCTCAAACCTCCACGAAGGACAGCACTCAGGCCCAGGCCAGCCATCTCTTCATTTCCCAACTGACTGCTCTCCTTTGGACTCCATCATGTACCCTTCTCCCTCCACTTTTCCCTTTTGATATAGCAATTGCAATTGGAAACACATGTGACTTTCTATTCCTACAGTTTACCATTTCTTTTCTCTTTTTTCCATATAAATATTTTATTATTTTCAAGTTACATTTAGAGATAGTTTTCAACATTTGTTTTTTAATAAGATTTCTAGTTTCGAATTTTTCTCCCTCCCTCCCCCCTTCCCAAGACTGCAAGTAATCTGATATAGGTTATATATGTACAATCACATGAAACATATTTCTGCATTAGTCATGTTATGAGAGAAGAATCAGAGCAAAAAGGAAAAACCTCAAAAAAGAAAAACAACAACAACAACAAACAATAGAAATAGTATGGTTTGATCTGCATCCAGATTCCACAGTTCTTTTTTTTCTGGATTTGGAGAGTATTTTCCATCATGAGTCCCCTGGAACCATCTTGGACCATTGTATTGCTGAGAAGAATCAAGTCTAGAGGCTGAGAAGAAGCCCAGCCATTCCCCAGGCCATGCTGTAGCTTGAATAGTATGTCCTGGAAGCAGCGCCACACTTTAAGGAGTTAAAAGCTAAGAAATAGTAAGCTAGGATGAGTAGGCAGAGAAAGCAGAAGACTATCGAAAACTTCTTTGGGGGTAAGGTAGACCACGATACAACCTCAGAAAAAGAAGATAATAACAGGGTCAAAGCTCCAATATCCAAAGCTTTCAGGAAAAATATGAACTGGTCTCAGGCCATGGAAGATCTCAAAAGGGACTTCGAAGAGAAAGTAGGAGAAATAGAAAGAAGATGTAGAGAAAAGGAGGAAAGAATGGAAAGGGAAATGAGAGCGATGCAGGAGAGTCATGAGAAAAAAGTCAACAGTTTGAAAAGTCAAATGGAAAAGGAGATTAAAAAACTGTTGTCCCCAATTGAGAAATGGTCAAAGTATATGAACAGGCAGTTTTCTGATGAAGAAACCAAAGCCATCTATTCCCATATGAAAAAATGGCCTAAATCTCTAATAATTAGAGAGATGCAAATAAAAACAACTCTGAGGTACCACCTGACACCTATCAGATTGGCTAAAATGACAAAAAAGGAAAATAATAAATGTTGGAGCTGTGGGAAAATTGGAACACTAATGCATTGTTGGTGGAGCTGTGAACTGATCCAACCATTCTGGAGAGCAATTTGGAATTATGCCCAAAGGGCGATAAAGCTGTGCATATACCCTTTGACCCAGCAATACCACTTTTGGGTCTTTTTCCCAAAGAGATCATGGAAGGGGGAAAGGGACCCACATGTACAAAAATATTTATAGCTGCTCTTTACGTGGTGGCAAAGAATTAGAAGTTGAGGGGGTGCCCATAAATTGGGGAATGGCTGGACAAGTTGTGGTATATGAATACAATGGAATACTATTGTGCTATAAGAAACGATGAGCAGGAGGAATTCAGAGAAACCTGGAGGGTCTTGTGTGGGCTGATGATGAGTGAGATGAGCAGTACTAAAAGAACATTGTACACAGTAATATCAACACTGAGTGTTGATCTACTGTGATGGACTATATTCTTCTCACCAATGCAATGGCACAGAAGAGTTCCAGGGAACTCATGATGGAAGAGGATCTCCAAATCCAGGGAAAAAAAAAAAAGAACTGCGGAACATAGATGCTGAATGAACCATACTATTTCTTTTGTTTTTGATGCTGTTGTTTTTTTCTATTTTGAGGTTTTCCATCATAGCTCTGATTTTTTTCTCTTATAACATGACCAATGCAGAAATAGGATTACCTGCTGTCTAGGGGAGGGGGAAGGGAGGGAGGGAGAAAAATCTGAAATTGTAAAGCTTGTATAAACAAAGGTTGAGAACTATCTTTACATGTAACAGAAAAAAAATACTTTATTAATTAAAAAAAACTGTTTGATAAAAATAACTGCCTAAGAATTAGGATTGAACAAATGGAAGCTAGTGACCTTATGAGAAACCAAGACACAGTAAAGCAAATCCAATTGAATAAGAAAATAGAGGACAATATGAAATATCTCCTTGGAAAAACAGCTGACCTGGAAAATAAATCTAGGAGAGATAATTTGAAAATCATTGGACTACCTGAAAACCATGACCAAAATAAAAGCTTAGACACCATCCTCCAAGAATCAAGTCTATAACGGTCAGTTTACCGTTTCTTAACGGGAAATATATTTTAGCTTAAATCATCTGGAAGAGATTAGTCATTGTAATTGACCTGAATTCTATTTCTTTTTAATCTTATCTTTCTAGCATTTAAACATGACTACTAAGGCTCACGGGGGTAGGTGTACTGTACCCTTCTCTGTCTTGTATTCAAATAGGGAAGAAGTAAAAGAAGTATTTAATGTACAGTATGAATCAGATATGGGCCAGGTAATTCATTCCTAGATGCAAAAAATAAATGCTACACATAAAGAATCATAACTAATATGAGTAGAATTGACAGGATTCTGTAACCACTTATAACTACAGTTACAATAATCGGAAAGGCTCATAATTAAGTCTCATCAAAACAAAAAATATTTAGCAAGACTACTAATTTGGTATTTTACATTTCATCCCAGCACTGCACTATCCAACCACTACCAGGGCTTGTCTGCTGAGGAAGCAGGCCAGACTTGGACCAATCCCCTCTCCAAAGCAAAGTGCTCTTTCCCACTAGCTCACTCCTGCTACTGCTGAAACCAACTTCCACAGGGAGCTTCAGTCCTTTCCTTTCAAACTCACAAGGTAAATATCAATTCCTAGATAAAGCCATCACTGAATCTTTTTTTTTTTTTTTGGTGGAGCAGGGTCACACAGCTAGTAAGTATCAAGTGTCTGAGGTCAGATTTGAACTCGGATCCTCCTGAATCCAGAGCCGGTGCTTTATCCACCATCACTGAATCTTAAGATCAGGAAAGAAGAAACACAAAATATGGCAGAGTTGGTATATGTGGAATTTTATTGGGCCACAAAAATGATGCATTTGAAAAATGTAGAGAAACATGGGAAGACTTGTGTGAAGTGATATAAAGAAAACTAAATTAAAAAACAACAACAACAGTGGTGGGCAGCTAGGTGGCGCAGTGAAGGGCTGCTAGGTGGCGCAATGGATAAAGCACTGGCCTTGGATTCAGGAGGACCTGAGTTCAAATCCAGCCTCAGACACTTGACACTTAATTAGCTGTGTGACCTTGGGCAAGTCACTTAACCCTCATTGCCCCACAAAACAAACAAACAACCAGGGGCTACAGTAATGTAATGAAGACATAGCAAGGACCATATGTGCTTCTGGACATATATGACAACACTGAAGGGTTTACAACGGGAAATGATGAGTTGATGACTTAATGGCTGAAAAAAGGTAACCCTCAGGCATGAGGACTCTTTCTGGTTGTGACCCAAGAGTCAGCTGGGGAAAGGGAGCATCATCCTTTTTTTCCCCGAACAGCCTCCATTTAGCAGGGAGCACACGCACCACCTCTGCCTTTTGTTTTGTTTTGTTTTGTTTTGTTTTGTTTCTTCTTTCCTGATCTTAAGATTCCAGGATGGATCTATCTAGGATTGATGAAGACTCAAAACAAGATACAATAATTTAAATTTAGATAATTACTGTTATCTGGGAGACTGAGACAAAGCCACAAAGCATTTCGTGGGACTGCTAACTTGGCATTTCATGTCATACCTCAGATATGCACTATACAAACAAACTCCTTCAAGGTCTTCCTATCTTCTGGCAAGCCAGTCCAGAGGTTGGGCTCTTCCCCCTGTTGATGGTCACTTTCTCTGATAAAGAAACTCTCCTTCCTACAGTTCCAACCAAAGGATCTAGGATTTTCAACTTCTTGAACATGCAAAGTTGCTTCCAAGACTGGTTGCAGAGCCATTGACACTAGGCATGTCACCTCTCCATGGCTGGCCACTTTTCAGTTCCTCAACATCCTTACAGTATTCCAGTCTTGCTTTGACTGCTGAGGAATGGAGAGTATAAACATGAAAGGGAGAAATGAGCAGAACATAAAACAGAGCCCTCTGCCCCAATTCAGACTTCCCCATCTCCTCCACTCCTCTGTACCAGGATATATTTCTTCTTCTATTCTCTATTGGTTGGGGGGAGGAGAGAAGAAGAAAGAGAGGAATTGAGAGAAAGTAAAACAGAGAAGAGAGAAAGGAAAACTCTCTCTGGTTTGCCCTTCATTTCTTGTGACATCTCCACCACCGAGAGATTGAGAATAAGGAGGTAGCAGAGGCCACCAAAGGCCACCAAGAGTCCTCATTACCTTGTTCAGAAAAGGATGGTGGCTTTATCTGGGATGACATCTTAAGTAAGGCAACAGGGCCCCTGACAGTTTTAAAAGACGTAAAGACATCAAAAGGGAGATGACAGAAAAATGGCAATTAACACTAAGGAGGATGTCATTAACAACCTTAGAAATCACTATTTCATTACAGTCACAGAGACAAAATGTGAGAACTTTTAGTGCCATACCAACCAAACTATCAAAATAGATCAATATCAAAATAGTTAATAGATCTAGAAAAAATAATAACAATTCATCTGAAAGAACAAAAGCTCAAGGATATTAAGGGAATCAATGAAAAAATACAAAAGCAGGTGATCTAGCAGTACCAGATCTCAAACTGTATTATAAAGTGGTAATTATCAAAACAATCTGGTACTAAGAAATAGAGAGGTGTGGGTAGCTAGGTGGCGCAGTGGATAAAGCACCAGACCTGGAGTCAGGAGGATCTGAGTTCAAATCTGGTCTCAGACACTTAACACTGACTAGCTGTGTGACCCTGGGCAAGTCACTTAACCCCAGTGACCTCACCAAAAAAAAAGAAAGAAAGAAAGAAAGAAAAAGAAAAAGAGAGAGGTGGATCAGTGCAACAGAATAAGCACAAATTACATGGAATAGTTTATCTGTCAGATTTATGGACAGAAGAAGAATTTAGGACCAAAGAAGATATAGAGAGAAATACAAAATATAAAATAGATAATTTTGATTACATAAAATTAAAAAGCTTTTGCACAAATTAAATTAATGTAACCAAGATTATAAGGAAAGCAGACAACTGAGAAAGAATTTTTGCAACAAATATCTCTCATAAAGGCCTCATTTCTCAAATACATAGAGAACTGAGTAATTGGTAATTGTATTTCAACATAAGTGATGTCCTTTGTAATCATGTGTGTTTCATTTAAAAACATTTTGAGCAGAGATCTAAAGACTTCACCAGCTTGCCCAAGGTGTCCATGACACAAAAAAGGTTAAGTTTGGCTATGAGGAGGAGAGAGGACAACAGTTTAAAGGAGAAACAGGGTAAAAGGAAGGCATTTTAGGATAGGAAATACTTAAGTATGTTTGCAGGTCAGGACTGGGAGTGGTAGAAGATACATGAGAGAAAAGGGATTAGTGATGGACGATAATAATGGAGGAAATGGAGAAGGCCAGGATTCTCCTTAACCATGAATTGTTTTATTAAGGAACAAGGATAAATAGAGATCTGAACAACTGGAGAAATATCAGTTGCTCATGTGTAGGCCAAGCCAATATAATAAATGACAATTCTACCTAAGTTAACTTATTTATTCAGTGCTATACCAATCAAATTACCAAAGAATTATTTTATAAAACTAGAAAAAATAATAACAAAATTAATCTTGAAGAACTAAAGAACAAGCATGATGAAACATGACCCCAAAGATGAAATTTGAGAAAGTACCAGCATCTCTTCTATGTAGAGATGTATGCCTTTTCAATATACTGGTTAGTTTTAGTTTTGCTGGGAAAAGGAAAGGAAGAGAAAGGAAAAAAAGGAAGAGAAAAGAAAAGAGAAAGAGGTATTGTACCAACATGAAATTCTGCAGAAGAGTTTATATAAAGCAGATTGAAAAAAATTCTCTCTTGGTTTTAGACACGGAGTGACCTCTGCCTGAACCTAACCACCCTTCTGTGTTAATTATATAGCACCCAAATGCTAAACCAGGGGGCTGACACCCGTTGTGCAAGGTGTAATTGTGGAGCAGATTTCTAGACAAAGAAGCCAATTTCACATAGAAAGTACTGCTTTGGCCTAGACCAGACAAGCTGCTATATCCAGATCAAACCCATGATGCTGGGAGCTCCCCATGTGGACACCTGGTCTCCCCCTCAAGCTGTATTTCTAAATTCCCTCTAATCAACAAAATGAGCAATCACAATTACAGAAGACTTATGATAAAATGTGCTATCCATCTTGAGATGGAGAGCTGATGGACTAAGAGTATGGATTATCTCTATTTCTCTATCTCTATCAACACATATATATGTGTATGTATATATACCTGTATATATGTGTGTATGTACACATGTGTATATAAACATATACACACATAAACATAGATACACATATCTATTTGGACATAACTAATGAGGGAATTTTTGTCACTTGACTATATGTATATTTTTAAAGGTGGTTTGGGGGTTTTTTTTGGCTTTCTCAATGGATGCAAGAGGGGAAATAGGAGGGAAAGAATTTAGAACTGAAAATATAATATAATGAAATAACATAATAACAATATTAATTATTTTATATAGCCCATTTTTTGCTCATTTGTCAACATATTTTATTACTCTAATAGAAAATAATATAATAAAACAGAATTTTAAAAAATGTTAAGTACTCCCTCACTTATTTTTTCTATTGCTTAAATAAAACTTTTTTCCTACAACATTGTGGTTTGAGGCAGCTAGGTTGTGAAGTAAATAGAGTGCTAGGCCTGGAGTCAGGAAGACCTGAATTCAAATCCCACCTCAGACTCTAGCTATATGGCCTTGGGTAAATCTTTTGACCTCTGTCTCCGTTTCCTCAAATGCAAAATGAAGATAATAATATCACCTGCTTCCCAGGGTTGTTATGAGCATCAAATGATAAATTTTCAAAAAGCATCTGGCACATGGTAGGTGCTAGAAGCAAATGCTAGCTATTATTATTGCCACATCATGGTGTTTTCCATAACCTTTCCATAACTTTGTTCCTTTGCAGTTACCAAGTATCTATGCTGAAAAGAATAAACAGAGAATACTGAAGCCATGATATTCCAGTGTGTATGAATGAAGAGTCATAGATTACTAGAGCCAGAAAGGCCCTTCAAGGTCTCTCTTCATTCACTCTACAACCACCTTTGCTCAGGTCCTTAACACGTTTCATGTAGACTATTGCTATAGCCTCCTGTTTTTTCTCCCCACATCCAGTTTCTCCCCTCTCCACTTCATCCTTAGTTGTTGTTATTGTTCAGTTGTCTCTTTGTGACCCCATTGGGAGTCTTTTTGGTAAAGATACTGGATTGGATTGCCACTTCCTTCTCCAGATCATTTTACAGATGAGGAAACTGAGGCAAACAGGGTGCAGTGACTTGCCCAGGGTCACACAACTAGGCAGTGTCTGAAGCTGTATTTTAAATCAGGAAGACTCATCTTCCTGACTCCAGGTCTGGCACTCTATCCACTGTACTACCTAGCTGCCCCTAGTTCATCCTTTACACACAGCCAAAGTGATATTCCTAAAGCACAGAGAGATCCAAATATGTAACTCCCCTGTTCAAGAAGCTCTAGAGGCTCACTATGGTCTCTAAAACAAAACAAACACTCTTTTAGTGTTTAAAAGCTTTCACAATTTGACTGAAGGCTGAATGCACATTATGTCCAATTGTATTCTATAACCCATACTATCTATCCATCTATCTAAACACATATATTATACATATACATATGTATATATGTAAATATATACATGTATAAATGCACATACATGACATGTATATTATAGAGACACATACATATACATTTATGTATATATTGCTATTTTCACCCACAACACTCCATCTCCCATCTCTAACTTTACACAGGCCATCCTCCATGTTTAGATACAATCTTTCCTCACCTCTACCTCTTGAAACTACTTGCTCCTCAAGCCTCACCTCAAGTGCCACCTCCTTCAAGAGGTCTTTCCTGATTCCCCAAATTCATTAGTGTCCTCCTGAGAGACCATTTTCGATTTATTTGTATATATTTATTCATCTGTCAACACATCATATTCCCTCAATAGAAAGTAAGCTCATGGAGAACAGGGATTGTCTCCTTTGGTCCTTTGAACACCAACATCTGCCATATTGTCACATAGTAGTCATTTATATGCCCATTGATTGATTGACATAGTCTAACTCCCTGTTTTTTAGATAAAGAAACTGAGGCCCAGAGATTTGTGCAAGATCTAATTTGAAGTACATAATATAATCAGAGAGTGGTATAGGACAATTAAAGGTACAGGACAGTGGGATGCAATAGTATGGATCATTGCAACAGGAATTCAAAGAAAGGAGAAATTACTAAGTAGTTAAAAAGGCTTAATGGAAGAGATGGGGCTTAATTTGAACCTTGAAGAATAACATTACAATCATTTATACTTCTGTTTGTGTAACCACCCTTCCAAAGCTACTCCTCACAACTTGCTCTCTCTGAGACCCTCTTCTCCATCACATTCCACTTGAAGGTTGGGTCCCACAGGGGTGATGGCTATCTCAGGTTCTAGGGGCAATGCTACTGTCTTTAAAATAAAATACACACGGGGCAGCTAGGTGGTACAGTGGATAAAGCACTGATCCTGGATTCAGGAGGACCTGAGTTCAAATCCAGCCTCATACACTTAATACTTACTAGCTGTGTGACCCTGGGCAAGTCACTTAACCCCAATTGCCTCATCAAAAAAAATAAAATAAAATACACACTCCTTTAGCATATAAGGCCCTTCACAATCTGCTTCCAGTCTACCTTTCCAGGCTGATTACCTGTTATTTTCACTCTTATACTTTATGGTCCAACATAGAGTAAAATAAATCAATGTATGAATAATATAATCAGAATGATTTAATCAGGGCACTAACAATTGGGGACATCAGAAAAGGCCTGAAGAAGGAGGTGGCACTTGAGGTGACTCTTGTGGGTGGGGTTCCATTAGACCATTGAAAAATCTGTGCTTCTGGATTGGAAAGAGTTAAGAAGAGAGTGAGAAAAGAGAAAGTATAGGCCCCTATTGTAGATGGCCTTTTCTGAGAGTTTAGTTACAACAGGTAGAAAAGACCTTGGACTACTGTTAGCAGAGTCAGAAGGATCAAGTGACAGGTTTTTTTTTCAGGATATGTGAGACATGGGCCTCTTTTAATTATTTCCTTTTTATCCTGTATATAGCTTGCTTTGTATGTATTTGTTTGCATGTTGTTTCCCTCATTAGATTGTAAGTTCCTTGAAAACAGGGACTTTAGTCACTTAATAAAAATTTATTTATTAAAAATAAATCTGGGACAGCTAGGTGGTGCAGTGGATAAAGCACCGGCCCTGAATTCAGGAGTACTTGAGTTCAAATCCAGCCTCAGACACTTGACACTTACTAGCTGTGTGACCCTGGGCAAGTCACTTAATCCTCATTGCCTACAAAACAAAAACAAAAACAAAAACAACAACAAAAAAATAAATCTGTGGGAGGAGGTGGAGCCAAGATGGTAGAGAGAAGTTAGGAAGTTTCCTGAGCTCTCCCCAGTTTCTCTCAGAAATATTAAATCAAACCTCTAAAAACATTCTGGAGCTATAGAACCTACAAAAAGACAGAATAAAACAATCTTCCAGCTAAAGATCATTTAGAAGGACCTGAGTAAAGGTCTGTCTCACTTGGGTAAAAGAGGAGCACAGCCCATTACAGACAGTGTCTGAGGCAAGCCAGTGGGAGGCTCTTAGCCACAGCATAGCTAGTTGTACAACAGGTCAGTTGTGAGGCCTCCAGCCCTAACACAGAAGGCAAACTGCCAGCTTGGGTATTCCTTACACAACAGGTGGGACTTGGTTGGGCTACCTCAGAACAGCAAGCAAACCATGAGCCCCTGAGGCCTCAGAGCAGAAAGCCAATGATCAGACCCCTGGCCCCTAGAACAAGAAGCTTGGGACAGTGCCCCCTGTGCCCCAAGAGCAGAGATGAACTTTAAAAGTAATGAAATAAGCTAAAATATGAGTAAGAAACAGAAAAGAACCCTCACCATAGAAAGCTATTATGGTGACAGGGAAGACCAAAACACAAACTCAGAATAGGAGAACACTGTCAAAATTCCTACATATGAGGCCTCAAAGGGGAAGATAAATTGGTCTGAAGACCAAAAAGTCTTCTTGGAAGATCTCAAAAAGGAGTTTAAAAATGGGAGAGGTAGAAGAAAAAATGGAAGGGAGAGGAGAGAAATGAGAGTTATGCAAAAGAATTATGAAAAAATGAGTCAACAGCTTGCAAAAGGAACCACAAAAATTGAATGAAAAAAACAATTCCTTAAAAAAACAATTGGCCAAATGGGAAAGGAGGTACAAAAGATGACTGAAGAAAATAATTACCTAAAATTAGAATTAGGCAGGTGGAAGCCAATGACTCTCTAAGACATCAGGAATCAGTCAAACAGAATCAAAAGAATGAAAAAAAATAGAAGAAAATGTAAAAAAACTCACCAGAAAAACAACTGACTTGGAAAATAGATCCGGGAGAGATAATTTAAGAATTACTGGACTACCTGAAAGCCATGATCAAAAAAATAGCCTGGACTACATATTTCAGGAAATTATCAAGGAGAACTTCCCTGAAAAATAATTAAATAAATAAAAAGATGGAATGAAACAATCTTCCAGCTTAAGATAATTTAGAAGGACTTCAGTAAAGGTCTGTAAAATAATCATCAAAAGAATCCACTGATCATGTCCTGAAAGAGATCGCAAAATGAAAACCCCAAGTAATATTGTAGCTAAATTCCATAATTATCAGGTGAAGGAGAAACCAGCCAGAAAGAAATAATTTAAATATCATGGATCCACAATCAGGATTACATGGGACCTGGCAGCTTCAACACTAAAGGATTAGAGGGCTTGGAAATGATATTCCAGAAAGCAAAAGAGCTTGGATTGCAAGAATCAATTATGTAGCAAAATGGAGAACAATCTTTCTTTTTTCCCATATAAATATTTTATTTTCCAGTTACATTTAGAGATAGTTTTCAACATTTGTTTTTATAAGATTTCTAGTTTCAAATTTTTCTCCCTCTGTCCTCCCCAAGACAGCAAGTAATCTGATATGGATTATATATGTACAATTACATTAAACATATTTCTGCATTAGTCATGTTATGAGAGAAGAACCACAGCAAAAAGGAAAAACCTCAAAAAAGAAAAACAACAACAACAAAAAGCAATAGTGATAGTATGATTCAATCTGCATCTAAATTCCACAGTTCTTTTTTTTTTTTCTTTTCTGGATTTGGAGAACATTTTCCATCATGAGTCCTTTGGAACTATCTTGGATCATTGTATTGCTGAGAAGAATTAAGTCTATCATAGTTGATCAACACATAATGATGTTGATACTGTGTATAATGTTCTCCTGGTTCTGCTTATCTCACTCATCATCAGTTCATGCAAGTCCTTCCAGGTTTCTCTGAAATCTACCTGCTCATCATTTCTTACAGCACAATACTATTCCATTACATTCATATACCACAACTTGTTCAGTCATTCCCCAATTGATGAGCAACCCCTCAATTTCCAATTCCTTGCCACCACAAAAAGAGCAGCTATAAATATGGGTCCTTTTCCCTTTTCCATGATCTCCCTGGGAAAAAGACCTAATAGTGGTATTTCTGGGTCAAAGGGTATACACAGCTTTATAGCCCTTTAGCCATAATTCCAAACTGTTCTCCAGAATGGTTTGATTAGTTCACAGCTCCACCAACAATGCATTAGTGTTCCAATTTTTCCACAACTTCTCCAACATTTATTATTTTCCTTTTCTGTCATATTAGCCAATCTGATAGGAGTCAGGTGGTACCTCAGAGTTGTTTTAATTGAGCACAGTCTTTCAGGGGGAAAGATAGACAGTCAATGAAACAGGGGACTTTAAAACTTTGCTGATGAAAAAAAACAGAATTGAACAGAAAATTCGATCTTCAAATACAAAACTCAAGAGAAGCATAAAAAAGTAAACAGAGAAAAAAACAACCATGTTATTCAACAAGTTTAAACTGCTTACATCCTTACATGGGAAGATAATACTTGTAACTCTTGAGAACTATATCTCTACTAGGGAAGATAAAGGGAGTATACATAGAAAGAGGGTATGGGTATAAGTTGACTTCGATATGATAATATAAAAAAAAATAAGGGATTAAAAAAGGATTGTACTGGGAGAAGAGAAAGGGGAGGCAAGATAGGGTAAATTAAATCTCATGAAGAGGCACAAAAGACCTATTACAGTATAGGGAAAGAAGGGAGGGGGGTGAGTATTATTCGAACCTTGCTTTCATCAGATTTGGCTCATAGAGGGAATAACATACATATTCATTTGATAAAGAAATTTATCTTACCCTATAGGGAAATAGGAAGGGAGGAGTGAAACAAAATGCGACGTACCAATAGAAAGAAGGGAGGGCAGATTGAGGGAGGCAGTGGTCAGAAGCAAACACAGGTGAGGAGGGACAGGGGAAAGGAGAGAGAAAAGTATAAACAAGGGAAACAATAGGATGGAGGTAAACACCCAGTTAGTAATCATAACTGAATTTGCTTTTTCTTTCTTGTGGTTTTCCCCTTTTGTTCTGATTCTTCTTTCATAATATGACTAATGTGGAAATACGTTTAACATGATTGTACATATATGTAAAAAAATCTGTGTTTCATCTTTCTCTCCCCATTCTCTCAAAGTGTGTCTCCACTTTTGACACATCATCATAGCTCTCAGCCAATCAAGGGTTTAAGTTGGGGAAAAGTAGCTCTGGCAGGATGGGCTGTAATACCATTTCAAGACTCAACCTAGGACCCATCTCCTCCATGAAGCCCTCTTAACTAACTGATTTCTCCTTTCTTTGAATTCATATCACACATTCACAGGGCAAAACCACCACCCCTTCCTGTATGGGAGTGGGTGTTAACATGTATTTTTAGGTTGAATTGAAGTTTACTGCTAGACTCTGGCAGCTAGGTGGCACAGTGGATAGAGAGCTGGGCCTGGAGCCAGGAAGACTCATCTTCTTGAGTTCAAATTCGGCCTCAGATAATTACTAGCTGTGTGACCCTGGACAAGTCACTTAACCCTGTTTGCCTCCGTTTCCTCATCTGTAAAATGAGCTGGAGGGGCAGCTAGGTGGCACAGTGGATAGAGAACTGGCCCTGAATTCAGGAGGACCTGAGTTCAAATCTGGCCTCAGACACTTTATACTTACAAGCTGTGTGACCCTAGACAAGTCACTTAACCCCAATTGCTTCACCAAAAAAAAAAAAAAAAAAGAGCTGGAGAAGGAAATGGCAAATCACTCTAGTATCTTTGCCAAGAAAACCCCAAATGTGGTCACGAAGAGTCAGGCACAACTGAAAAATGACTAAATAACAAAAAGTAGACTCCAAAGAAGTCACAATGGAAATTGCTGAAAGACTTTCGCAACCAGATTTTGGTACCAAAACTCCTTCTGAAAGTTAGAATCTTCAATGCCGAGTTCAAGCATCCTGCTGCAATGGAACTTTTGTTCCTATGAACTTTGAGGCAAAAGCACAGTATGACTGTGCTAGTTTCCTCTCCCTTAGCCAAAAGAAGAGAATGCTACTTCATGGTAGAGACTTTACCCTGAGGTAGTGTCTACCATTCCCTAGAACAAAACACTGCTCATTAATTCATTAATTAAAGATCAATGTCCTTCTGGAAGTAACTGGCAATGGTTTAGCTTCTGAGAATGTGAGATACATTGTTTTTTTTAATTTTTACTTTGTTATTAATTTTGTTTCTTGTTCAGTATTTTATAATTTTCCAGTTACATATAAGGATAGTTTTCAACATTTGTTTTCACAGGATTTTCAGTTCCAAATTTTTCTACTACCTCCCTTCCCTCCCTTCTCCCCAAGACAGAAAGCAATCTAATATAGGTGATATATGTGAGATACATTGTTAATCACACTGGTTGTACTAAATATTATGTTCCTGTGCCTGCTACTTCCTACTGCAATGGCCACAAATGAACATTTTTTTTTAATTTAAAAAATTATTTAAGACTGCAAATTCATAAATGTATTCTTTACAAAGGTATTTGGTGAGTGTGCACACTGACAGATGAAACACATGTAACAACTGATTTACAAAATGTTATCACTGATGCCATTTTGTAAGTTAATAGATATTCCCAGGGTTCTGGTGGTCTGATGGGTCTGATGGGTCAATAATGCTTCTTATTACAGAATCTAAAATCAGGAAAGATGAATACTTGTAAATGCTATAATAAAGATTATTTTTAAAATGACACTTTCTTTAAAAACCTGTTGCCTCTCAATACTCTTTTTGCCCTAAAAGGACAGCTATCTGATTGACATTAACTTAGACACCTACCACCTGAATGTCCTTACTGCTTAGGGCACAAGCAAGAGTCCTCACTCTTTTGGAGAGGGAAGCAAGATTTAATTAAATATTTGGGGATTAAAGCCAATACTGCAATTCTATTGTAGAATATACATAAAGGCTCAGGAAGAGACCACTCCCTTGTATAATGAGAAATGCCATTGTCCTTATGACAGCAACTTAACTGAATCAGCTCCAGGTGGGTTTAGGAGAATACCACATCATTTCTTATTTTATTTTTAAAGATAAGTTTATTTATTTTTTTACTTACTTATCTAGCACAGTTGTAATCTGTCCTTCCCCCATTGAACTCAAGAAAAGAGAAAACGAAAACACCTGATAACCATGCAAAGTCCTATGAAACAAATCCCCACATTGTCCATTTTTGAAAATAAATGTCTCTTGGTATTTCAAATTCGTTACCTCTTTATGGGGAAGTGAGTGGCATGTTTCATCTTCAGGTTTTTGGTTTTGTATTTTATCATTGTATTGATTATAAAGGCTTTTTTTTTTTTTTTTTTGCACAAGGCAACCAGGGTTAAGTGACTACCAGAGTCACACAGCTAGTAGGTGTCAAGTGTCTGCGGCAACTTTGAACCCAGGTCCTTCTGACTTCAGGGCCGGTGCTTTATCCACTGCGCCACCTTGTTGCCCCTTTTAAAGGCTTTCAAAATTATTTTTCTTCAATAATGTCATCATGATAGAAATTATTATATTTCTACCTTCTTTGCCTGATTCAGTTCATAGAGGTCTCTAATTTTCTTTTATGGTGTCTATTTCATAATTTCTTAGGCACAATAACAATTTATTACATTCTTATACCATAATTTGTTTAGTTGGTCCCAACAGAACACCCTCTTAGTTTCCAACTTCTGGCTTTTACAAAAAGCTGCTACACATATTTTTGTACATATATATTCATTTTTTCTTTCTTTGATTTCTTTGGGATATAGCTCAAATAGTGGACAGGTATAACTAAGTTGAAGGGTATGCATAATTTAGTAATTTTCTGGCCTACTCCCAAATTGCTTTCCAGAATGACTAGACCAATGCACAGTTCCACCAACAATGCACTAGTGTGCTTGTTTCCTTATAGCCTGTCCAATATTTGTAATTTTCCTCTTTTGTCATTTTTGCCAGTCTAATAGGTATGAAGTAGAATCTAAAAGTTGCTTTAATTTTTATTTCTCTAATTATTAGTGATTTGGAGTATTTTTTCATGTGATTGTTGTTGTTCAGTCATTTCAGTCCTGTTCAACTCTTCATGAACCCATTTGAAGTTTTCTTGGCAAAGATACTGAAATAGTTTGCCATTTCCATCTCCAACTCATTTTACAGATGAGGAAACAGAGGCAAACAGAGTTAAATAATTTGTACAAGGTTACATAGCTAGTAAGTATCTGAGGTCTGATTTGAACTCAGGAAGATGGGTCTTCTAGACTTCAGGCCCTGCTCTTTATCCATTGTGCCACCTAGCTGCTCCATAAGATTGTTGATAGCTTAGATTTTGTCCTTTGAAAACCGTCCATATTCATTGACCACTGATCTATTGGAGAATGGCTCAGTCATAAATTTCAATCAGTTTCTTAAATGAAATCTTCATTAGAGAAATTTTACTGCTAAGATTTTTTCCAGTAGTGTTCCCCCTTCTAATTTTAACCATATTAGATTTGTGTAAAAACTTTAAAAATTTAATATCATCAAAATTTCCCATTTTACCTTGTATATTCATTTACTCATGAACTCATCCCCTATCCATGGACCAGAAAGATAATATCTTCCTTGCTTCTCTAATTTGTTTATGATCCATATAATTTCTGTACTATGAAATCACATGAGAACTCTCATTGCCTCTTTAATGAATGTGAGTATCTGATAGGCTAAAACACCATACTCTAAAGGTCCAGAATTTCTTGAATAACCAGCTGCAGGCCACAAATGATAATGCAGTTCATCAATATTGGCCTGATAGTTTAAACAAAGATTCAAGAACCCCTTCAGACCTATGGTCATGAAGTTATGCCTGAAGGCACTCAAGTTGGAGTGAAGCTTCTCACAATGCACCTTCCATGCCTATAAACACCAGGGCCCTGATTCAGAAGTCCTGAGAAGTTTGCATGTAGGACTGAGTAAGTAGCCCATTATAATGTGTGGGAGTTCAAGTCCCTGAGGAGACTAATCTATTCAGAAATACCCCTGGAATAAGGCCAGATATTTATCATGAACTAAAGAATCAGTGGACTTTCTGACCTTTACCATCATCCTTTTCAGTCCTTTTTCAGTCATGTCTGGCTCTTCACAACCCCATTTGGGGTTTTCTTGGCAAAGATACTGGAGTGGTTTGCCATTTGCTTCCCCAACTCATTTTATAGATGAGGCAAACAGGGAGAAGTGACTTGCCCAGGGTCATACAGCTACTAATTGGTCTGAGGCCAGATGTGAACTCAGGAAGAGGAGTCTTCCTGACTTTGGCCTGGCTCTATTCATTCTCCACCTAGCTACCCTCATCCAGTTGCAGGGTACACAAAAATGAGAGATGAAATTGTAATTGCAATACATAAGATCTAATAGATTGAACAAAGAATAGAAAATATATTTTCCAGGTAAGAAAAATATTAGAAGAATCAGCATATGCATTAAGAATATCTATTTTGTATGCTCTAAATCACTACTGATTAGAGAAATGAAAATTAAAACAACAATTAAAACAACTCTCAGAAACAACACCTCACACCTATCAGATTAGCTAATATGACAAAAGAAGAAAAATAATAGATGTTGGGAAAGTAGTGGAAAAATTGGAACACTAATGCATTACTGGTGGAGCTGTGAACTGATCCAATCATTCTGGAGAGCAGTTTGGAACTATGCCCAAAAGGCTATGCGACTGCTCATTCCCTTTGACCCACTAATATCACTGCTAGGTCTGTATCCCAAAGAGATCACAGAAAAGGGAAAAGGACCCACATGTAAAAAAATATTTATAGCAGCTCTCTGTGGTGACAAAGAATTGGAAATCCAGAGAACACCCATCAACTGGAGAATGGCTAAACAAGTTGTGATATGCGAATGTAATGGAATACTATTGTGCTGTGAGAAACAATGATCAGGAAGATTTCAGAGAAACCTGGAAGGACTTATATGAACTGATGCTGAGTGAGATGAGCAGAACCAGGAGAACACTGTACACAGTAACAGCAACATTGTATGCTGATCAGCTGTTATAGACTTAGCTCTTCTCAGCAGTGCAATGATCCAAATCAATTTCAAAGAGCTCATGATAGAAAATGTTCTCCACATCCAGAAAAAAGAACTGTGGATTCTGAATGCAGATTGAACCATACTGTTTCTACTTTTTGGCTGGTTTTTTTTTTTGAGGTTTTTCCTTTGTGTTCTGTTTCTTCTTTCACAATATGATTAATGCGGAAGTATATTTAATATATTAATTATATAACAAATACATATTTAATATAGTAATATTATACATAATAAATATAATAATAAATATATATTATATATATAACCTATATCAGATTGCTTTCCATCTTAGGGAGGGGGGAGGGGGGAGAAAAATTTGGAACTAAAAATCCTATGAAAACAAATGTTGAAAACTATCTTACATGTAATTGGAAAATAATAAAATACTTTTATGATAAAAAAAGAATATCTACTTTGTGATAGCTATAGCTAAAGGGAACCAGATTATCTCTTAGCAGAATTATTTCACTTTTAAATTCTAACTGCTTTTGCAACAAGTTTCTCTGACCAAGAGTTCATAGTTAAGATACATAAGGAAATGATTCAAAAATGTATAAAACTAAGAGCCATTCCCCCATAGATCAGTAGTCAAAGTCTATAAATAGGCAGTTTTCAAATAAAGAAATCTAAGCTATCAACAATTATGTTTTTTAAATGCTCCAAATCATTACTAATTAGGCAAATGCAAATTAAAACATCTCTGAGGTTTTACTTCATACCCATCAGACCTTCAAAGTTGACAAAAGAGGAAAACCACGTATTTTGGAGGGGCTGTAGAAAAATCAGGCACACTAGAGGTTTTTGGTGGAGTTATGAATTGGTCTAGCCATATCTGGAAAGCATTTTTGAACTATGTCCAGCAAGTTACCAAGCTCTGCATATTCTTTGACCCAGATATACCACTATTAGGCCTATATCCAAAAGAAATCAAAGATCAAGGAAAAGGTCCTATATGTACAGAAACATTTATAGCAGCCAAAGACTGCTAAGAACCAAAAACTGGAAACTAAGGAGGTATTCTCCTATTGGAGACTAACTAAACAAATTGTGGTATATGAATGTATTGAAATATTATTGTGCCATAAGAAATTATAAAATGGACAACATCAGAGGAAATAGGATAAGCTTCTATGAACCAAATCGGAGCAAAATGAGTAGAAATAAGAAAATAATTCTATGATGATAACACCATTATGGAGAAAAACAACTCAAAGATTTTAGAACTCTGATCAGTGCAAAAAGACTAAGGCTAAAAAATTAGAAAAGAAAAGAAAAAGGGAATAGGGGTCAGCTAGGTGGCCCAGTAGATAGAGCCCTGGCCCTGGATTCAGGAGGACCTGAGTTCAAATGCGGCCTCAGACACTTGACACTTAACTAGCTGTGTGACCTTGGGCAAGTCACTTAACCCCAATTGCTTCACAAAAAAAAAAAAAAAGACTAAGGCTAAAACATGCCACTAACCTCCTAACAGAGAGGTGATTGTGTTAAAAAAGCAGAAAGAGACTTTTTTTTTTCCTTCGGGGCAATGAGGGTTAAGTGACTTGCCCAGGGTCACACAGCTAGTAAGTGTCAAGTGTCTGAGGCTGGATTTGAACTCAGGTCCTCCTGAATCCAGGACCAGTGCTTTATCCACTGAACCACCTAGCTGCCCAACATATATTTTTTTAGGATATGGATAATGTGGGAGTTTATTTTGTTAGACTATGAAGCTATGAATTGAGGGATTCACTTAGTTATTTATATATTTGTTTGTTTACTTAGTTTAAAGGAATTGAGGTAGAGGGAGAGACAGCTAGATAAAAGTGTTTAATTAAAAAAAAAAGTTATATTTGCCTTAAATTGGACCACCTTGAATCCTTTGCCTTAGCAAAATTTAATAGCTTTCTGGCTACTGTTCAAGAGATTAAAGGACCAGAGACTTAAGTATGTTGGAACCCTGTATTTTTAAAACTCAATTTTTAATTATTTTATTAAATGTTTCCCAATTCCATGTAAAAAAAATTAACACTCATTTTTAAAAAATTTAAGTCCCAAATTCTCTACTCTTGCTTCTTTCCCACTCATTGAGAAGGCAAGCAATATAATACTGATTATACATGTGAAGTCATGCAAAACATTTTTTCATAATTAGCCATGTTACAAAAGAAAAGACACAAAAAGGCAAAAAAAAATTAAGTTTAAAGAATTTTGTGCTTCAGTCTGCACTCAGAGTTCATCAGTTCTCTCTCTAGGAGAGAATGGAAAGCATTTTTCATCTTTCGTCCTTTGGAATTGTCCTGATCAGAGTAGCTAAGTTTTTCACAGTTGGTCATCCTTACAATATTGCTGTTACTGTGTACAACTGAAGCTTCTGTTTTTGTCCACACCCACTTCATAGCTTTCTTTACCTGTACTGATATAACCTCTTGGTTATTATACCTGCAAGACAATGCCTTCAACCCTATTGGCATACTGATATAGCTTCTAGAATGATTCTTGTCTTATTGCTTTATTATATTCATTCTAATAAGGTAAAATACTAAGGATTTCATATTTATAATGGACCAACTTGAAAAATGTATCTCACTACTGATTAACAGGTACAAAATAAAGCCCTAGAATTAACGAATATAGGTTAAACTTGAGATAAATTTGTTCTGGGAACAAAAGGGAGAGAACTGGAAGTAAACCAACTCCCCCCCCCCCATATCTGCTCCCTCTACTGGAAAATACAATGGAAAGCATTTTCTCAGTACCTTAATCTGAAGCCTTTAAACTAACAAGAAAAACCTTACCAATCTTTCCTTAGCTCTCAATTTTGAAACAATGTCCTTTTTATATCATTCTTATCAAAGGCCTAACCAGTTTCTAATGTGATCTTTCCAGATCAGCTCAGGGAGACTTCCTCCATAAAGTGATTAGGAGAACCATCAGCTAGAAAAGGGGCATCCTTGGAGGAAATAGTCAAAAGAGAGATTGAGTAGTTTCAGGAAAATGATTCTCCAAGGGTGTGCCAAAAGTTGAGCAAGTGTTACTCTGTTTGATCAAGCAAAATGTCAGCTGAACTTTCATCTTAGAATTGTAACTACTTTTTAAAAAATCTCATTGTGGAATTTTGTCTGTGTGACAATAATATTAACTGTAGCTCAAAAATGGCTTGTCAGAGTGATTTTTCAAAGCTATATGCTTTGAAAAGTGTGCCCATTTCTGGACATTTCTTTTCTTTTCTTTTTTTTTTTTTGGTGAGGCAATTGGGGTTAAGTGACTTGCCCAGGGTCACACAGCTAGTGCTAAGTGTCTGAGGCCGGATTTGAACTCAGGTACTCCTGACTCCAGGGCCAGTACTCTATCCACTGCACCAT
Source organism: Dromiciops gliroides (assembly GCF_019393635.1). Taxonomy (NCBI): domain Eukaryota; kingdom Metazoa; phylum Chordata; class Mammalia; order Microbiotheria; family Microbiotheriidae; genus Dromiciops; species Dromiciops gliroides. Next base: position 180,106,399 of record NC_057864.1, on the reverse strand, counting down.
CTAGCTGCCCCATTTCCGGACATTTCTAAGCAAAAATGTTTAGAATTAGGTCAGTGCACAATAAAATTGGTTCTGTCAGGCTTGTGACTAAAACACCCAAGTACAGAATTTCCTTCCCATGATTGAAAGCAGGCAGGGAATATCTGCTTATACTTCAGTGAACGACCTGCTAAAACACTTTACCACATTAGACTTACACTTTTAGTTCCCTTAAGAAAAAGATGTAACCTGGATAAACACCATTTGAAATCAGTATAAAAATTTTACATTCCAAATCTGTTTTAACAGATTTTGAAAATAGAATATAATCTAGACAAAGAACAAGGAGGAAGATATTTAGAGGGAACCAGGTAGAACAATTTAGAGTTGCTACTCTAGGCAATCCTAAGACAGAATCCTAAAACTTAAGAATTGAAAGAGACCCCAATGACCATATAGTCGAACTCATATACAAGAGGAACCCCCACTAAACTATCTGCACTGCTAGGTGGTGCAGTGGATAGAGCGTTGGCCTAGATTCAGGAATATTCTTCCTAAATTCAAATCTGGCTTCACTTACTAGCTGTGTGATTCTGGGCAAGTCACTTCACCCTGTTTGCCTTAGTGTCCTCATCTATAACATGAGCCAGAGAAGGAAATGGCACACCACTCCAGTATCTCTGCCAAGAAAACCCCAAATGGGGTCACAGAGAGTCAGACGTGACTAAGCAGTAACAACTATACCAGACTGCAGAAGTTGTCAGTCTCTTTTCTTTCTTTCTTTCTGTTTTTTTTTTGGCAGGGCAATTGGGGTTAAGTGACTTGCCCAGGGTCACACAGCTAGTAAATGTTAAGTGTCTGAGGCAGGATTTGAACTCAGGTCCTCCTGAATCCAGGGCCAGTGCTCTATCCACTGTGCTATCTAGCTGCCCCAGTCTCTTTTCTTAAAGACCTCCAAGGAGGAAAACCCACTGTCTCATGAAGCAGACTGAATCGCAGCCCATTCCACTTTTGGACAAGCCTCATTGTTAGGAAGTTTTTCCTGAAATTAATCCTAAATTAGCCTCTTTACAACTTCTACCCTTTGCTCCTGATTCTGTCCCCTGGGGCCAAACAAAACAAACCTAATTTATTTTCCTCTTCCACATGACGGCCTTTCAAATACTTGAACACAACTTCCTGACCCTCCAGAGTTTTCTTTGCCAAACTGACCATCCCCAGTCTCTTTAACCCTAACCTCATAAGGAATGGGTTCAGCACCCTTCCTCACCCCAGTTGACCTCCTTTATACACTGTCCAGCTTATCAATGTCCTTCTTAAACCCATGGCATGCAGAACTGAATATGATATTCCAGATAAGGTCTGGCAGCAGCAGAACAGAGTGGGATTGTCACCCCACACTCTTATTCCTGAAACTGATTTCCTATAGCCCAAGATCACATCCATTTTTTGGACTACCAAATGACACCAACTCATATTGAACTTGAAGTCCACTAAAATCCTCAGATCTTTTTCTTTTGTTTCTTCTTTTTTTTTTGGTGAGGAAATTGGGATTAAGTGACTTGCCCAGGATCACACAGCTAGTATGTGTTAAGTGTCTGAGGCCGGATTTGAACTCAGGTCCTCCTGAATCCAGGGCCGGTGCCCTATCCACTGTGCCACCTAGCTGCCCCCTCAGATTTTTTTCGAACTGCTCTATACTAGTACATCAAGTATCAGATACTGATAGGATTTCAAGTTCAGAATGTCAGTAGATAGACAGATGATAGATAATATGGGACTGGTGCTCACAAGAGACGCTAGTGCTGGATATATGGACCTGGGAGCCATTTGCATGGTGATGTCAACTAAACCCATGTTGCCTAATGAGGCCACGGAGACCCTGATCTTGTAGCCCATTTTTCTTCTGAATGTCACCATGAGTATCCAAGTGTTTATTTCTATCATGTATCCCCACTGCCCTCTGACTTATAATTTTATTCATTCCCTGATCATGGACTCAAATGGATCTGATTTGGAATTCTGCTCCAGGGATGCAGATCAAAAGCCATCTATGCTCACCCATACTGTCCAACTCTAGCTGGTGTCCTCCTCCAAGTTTGCCACCAGGGATCCATACAATGACCTGAGGCCTGACACTGCAAGGGTACGAGCAGAACACTCTGGCTGGCCACTGGTCAGTTCCCTTGTTTTCTCCATTTGACCAGACCTTCTGATAACATTTTTACTCTTGTTTTGTGGAGTTCCTCCTTGTTATAAGACTGTTGTATTACAAGTCTTGACGCCATATAACACTGGTAAATAATTGGTACTGTTCCAGAAAATTCTTGGAGTTATTAAATAAGTTTCTCAATTTCCCTAAAGCAATCCAACCTGTTCTCCTCTGCCTTTCCAGCTCTAAGTGAGGGATGGGGGTGGTGCTTACTAGGTGCCAGGCATTGTGCTAAATAGATTTACAAAATATTATCAAGTTTGATCCTCACAACAACCCTACAAAGTAAGTGTTATTATTATCCCCATTTTACAAAAGAGGGAAAAAAAGGCACTCAGAGGCTAAGTAGCTTTACAAAATGTTATTGTATTTGAGAGTCACGGCAACCCATTTCATAGATGAAGAAACTGAAGCAGACAGAGGTAAAGTGACTTGCCCCAAATCACTCAGCCAGTAATTGTCTAAGGTAGGACTTGAACTCAGGTCTTCCTGACTCCACGCCCAGTGCTCTATCCACTAAGCTACCTAGCTGCCTCTCAGTTCAACTTCTTGTCCATCTATCTGTCCCTGATATATATACTGATGGACAACCTCTGATCCAACTGCATGTTGTAATTGAGGCAAGAAACATATTTTGTTCACTATTCTTTGTTCTGTGGATTGTCAGGACAAAATCTTGATTGATTACAGATTTCTTTCAAGAAGCTCTGCAGTGTTCTGGGGCTTAATGCAATTGGTACTATGTCACTGACAAACTGAAGCCTCTGGAGGATCTCACCATCTATAAGGAATCCTTCAAACTACACTCTGTCCTGGACCCCTTCCTTCCCTTACAATGCCTTTGTCGAGCATACATCATCCTGTTTTTATGCAAATACTTATTATCATTAGCACTGCAATATCTGACAACCAAATAGCCCATGGAATGATGTTTCTTGTTGCCTTTGGGCAGGAGACAAAACTCATGCTGACGGTCCTTTTCTTTGGTTCTCAGCAGAGTGGCTGTGAGTCATCCTTCAGTGTAGCTCCAATTTCCTTGTTTCTTCAGGTCCCATTTATAGCAAGAATATCACAGGATTTCAGTAATACTGTCCACTCATTGGACCAGTACCTCACATTTAACACATCAACAGCAGTATTAAACTTTTGGAGCAGTCTTAGAACTGGTGGTTCTTGGGATTTTCTGCTTGCTTTCCTGCTACACTGACACTGTTACTGCAGAAGTGGGGAGGGGGGGACAATGAGAACGAAAGATTACTTTTCATTTTAATCACATGCAGGTGATATGCTTCTCTATACTTAAGTTAGTCCTCAGAAAAATGGATGGGGTCATGCTCAAAGCCTTTCTGGAATGGTGGAAACTGCTGGAACTTATTACTGCTCGTCCTTTGTTTTCAAAAGGGACCAATGACATCATGATGTTGGGTCAAAATGATGGATGACGGGTGAGGTCTTGACTTGTTCACGAATTGGATTTAAGTGAGAGAGAGCTTCAAAAAGTTGTCAGCTCCACTCTCTCTTCCAGTTGTAGAAGTCCAGTGTCAGGATAAAAGTCAGAATGACTGGAGATGGCTCAGGATACAGTGAATGACCTCGGTATCTTCTATTGGCAGGGGCACCAAGAATCCAGGGTCACCTCTATACTACTATGAGGCATTGGATTTGGATTTTGTAGAGGGTGTTCATGGTGTACAAGATGAAATAAAAATTGCTGCATGGAGTTTAGAGTTTGTTAAATAATAACATATAAAGATAAATTCTACTCCTTGTTTGTCTTAAGGAGCACAGAGACAGTATACAATTGTAACCTAATTAAAACACAATAAACTGGCCAAGTCTTACTGGTGCTCAAAAGATGTGGACAATATTATCATGTGACTTTCTTATTTTTTTTTATAATACAACCAAAATAACTGATTAGTGATAAATGACTGATAAAATAATTCACATTTGTGGAGAGAACAATAAGGAGAAAAGTATGCCTTAATGCTAATTTAACTGTATTATCTCCAATATTTATGATACACCTAGTTCTTATAACTGTATGTATAGTCCCCACATGATTCAGGACCGTGTGGGTGTAGGTGTCATTTAATGTCAAACAAAGCTAGAAGTACTGGGGCACACCTCTGCCCCATTTGATTCTTAGCCTCATTTCTTTACTAATTCTCTCTCTCTCCCTGGGTTCAAAGGCAATCTAGGGCATGCTCTGTAATATGTTCATAAATTACCAGAATTAGAGAATTTAAAAAATCATTCTAATTGTCACATAGTTCCCATTCTGGATTAGGATTAGGGAAAGTCTCTTCTCCCTCTTGATTTTAAACCCCTAAACTAATTGGTTTAGATAAAAATCACTGTTAATTGTTATTTAGTTTACCGCACAATCAGTATCGATAGCAAAGAAAGTTCAGATAGTAATACAATAGGCTGCAATATAAGTTGCAGTCAGGGTTGATTTTCCCCCCCTTTACTCTCTACTCCCCCATTTCTCCTAGCCAATGGTCAGGGGAGGAAAGGAAAGCAAAGTAGTAGTCAGGCAGCTAAAGAGAGCTTCCTTAGTGTAGCATTCCATGAAAGCAGAGGTATGAAAGCATGTAACCTTGTCAGCCCCATCTCTCCTTTTCTGAACCGAACTCTCCTCCATCCTTGTCCGCACTCCCCTCTAGTCGGCCCCCTCTCCTAGTCCATCCCTGCTCCTCCTTTTTGGCCCCTCTCCTCTCTAGTCTACCTCCCAGGTCTATATATACCTTTTCTTCTCTCCACTCAAATCTCGGGGCTTCCTGTGCCCCCACAGACCAAGCTAATCTGCCAGTCAAGGCTGCAGCTGGGGCTGGGGGGGGTGGGGTGTGGAAATGCTCTAGCATCACGTGCCTCACCAGAGCCCAGCCTGCACAAGCCCAGTATCTCTCGGATCCCTCCGCTCAGGTTGGAGGGAGCTGGGGCTTTTTCCCCCAGCTGTCTGACCTGGCATCTTGTACAGCCCACGGGGCTTTTTCACTCAGCTGAAGCTGAGGAGGAGGGGGAGAGACCCTGAGGGCCTAAGGCTTTCTAATCTCAGCCTAAAGGTAGGGTCCCCAAATCAAAATAAATTTCCACATGCAGAAAGGAGCCATGAACTAGCCTTTACTCATTTCACAAACTATCTTGTTTTTGCTACTAGATCTATTCTTGACTCCCAGTCCATTTACTAATATCAGCTCCTACTCTTGCTCTCATCTCCCTTTTTCTCCTACCTGGCTCACTAAAATCTCTTGTCTTTTGATTTTATCTGGTAGATACCTTGCTTCTGTCCCCAGCTCCCAGTATCATCACTTCTAGCTATTCCCTTCCTTTGTGGAAGGATGGGCATGTGACCAGTGCAAGCTCTCTGCTGGGCTTGGCAAGTCAAGCATGGTACTAGACTTGGCCATGCTTCCTCTTTCTTGCATCTGTAAATTTTCTCAAATAGAAGGGTATCCCAGCAAGGCCAAGGCCCTTATAATCCTGGAGAACTCTGGGTAATATAAATATCATTCCCATGTGTCACACTCTAGCCTACCAAGTCTCCAGGGCAACATCTCTGGGAAGAGGTGTTACATAAGTTTATCAAGTTTTTTGCATCCTACTCTTTGCCACTAAAGTCCTGTGCTTGAGACCAATAAACATAGATATTCATTCACTCAGAACTATCTGACTTAGCATTTGTTAAGGTAAGAAGTTATGTCTGAGGGCAGCTAGGTGGCACAGTGGATAAAGCACCAGCCCTGGATTCAGGAGGACCTGAGTTCAAATCCGGCCTCAGACACTTGACACTTACTAGCTGTGTGACCCTGGGCAAGTCACTTAAACCCTGTTGCCCTGCAAAAAAAGAGAACTTATGTCCAATAAATACCAAAATCAAGGTTTTTTAACTAATTTCTATTTCTTGTCAAATAATTAGAATATTGATTCATCCCACTGAGTTTTTTTGCCTTACAGGTGGTTGTTTGTGATGCTATGGGATCCAAACTGTATGTCAGATAGTCTAAATATAGAAGATAGAAAAATATTTTAATATTCATTAATTCATACATTAACAAATACTTGTTGAATGGTTATCTCCTTATCCCTTAACATCACTGAGGGCAGAAAACTGTGCTGTTTTTTGTTTATATCCCCAGTACCTAAGAAGTACCTCATATATAAGTTGGTATTTAATAAATGTTTACTGAATTATTCATTAGTTTCAGCAGATGAAGTTATAACAGATATTTGGGGAGAAATCCTGACTTCCATGAAAGGGATCATGGATCTTATGGTTCACAAAAGGATGGTATTCCAGATAAATAAAATTTTTCATTGATAGAGTTTTATTGTGGTTCTAAATCTATTTCAATTGATAATTTTGTGTAATGTACACCACCTTGCACCAGAGGGCACTCAGAGATTTCAGCCAGGTTACCTTTGCCTCTCAGGCTCTCAGAGTAGCTGGTTGTCACATTTTGGCTTTGCCTCTATATGGGTGGTATCTACTTCCTACATTAGTCTAGGGGTTGGGTCTTCACCATCCAACCAAATCCAAGGCCAAGGGCCCCTATCCTACTGGTTACTCTCATTTGAACTTGACCTGTTACATTTCACTTAAATTCACTTAGAACATGCCTTTAATCAAAATGGCAGAAACAAATCATAGCAGGTTAATATCAATACACCCAGCATAAGTATTTCCAAACCATGACTCTTCCAGCTGCTCATATCAACCTTAAATTCAAATCTGGCCTCAAATATTTAGTGGTCATATGACCCTAAACTCTGTTTACCTCAGTTTTTTTTAACTGTAAGGTAAGGATAATAATAGCACCTATCTCCTAGGTTGTTATGAAGATCAAATGAGATATTTATAAAGAGATTAGCACAGTGCCTGGCACAGAGTAGACACTCTGTGTGTGTCTGTGTGTCTGTGTGTGTATATATGTGCTTATTCCCTTACCCAGCTTCAATCCTTCAAAATGGCAACAGTAAAATCCTGGAAGTTCAGTTCTCTATTGCTCCTAGCTAGGGGTGGACCAAAACTGGCACCACATATTGACTCTGCTTCTAGGACATTGTAGTTCTGCTCCCTTTCTCCATCTCTTTTTCTCTCTTGTTATGAAGTACACGCATTTACTTCTGTCTCTGTTCCTTTAACACAAAGCAGGGGGGTGGCACATTTCTCCATGGAACATGCACAGTTAGCTATCACACACAGTTCCATCAAGGCAGCCAGAGGGAGCAGTGAATGGGTTGTTGTGAGCAGGGTGTCATTTTTCCATTTCTTTTCACGTTCAATTTTTTTTGGGGGGTGTGTGTGAAGCAATTGGGGTTAAGTGACTTGCCCAGGGTCACACAGCTAGTAAGTGTTAAGTGTCTGAGGCCGGATTTGAACTCAGGTCCTCCTGAATCCAGGGCTCTATCCACTGCGCCACCTAGCTGCCCCTGAAAGACTAAATTTGAACACGGGGGGGGGGGGGGGGGAGGGGGCAGCTAGGTGGCACAGTGGATAGAGCACCGGCCCTGGAGTCACGAGGACCTGAGTTCAAATCCAGCCTCAGACACTTAACACTTACTAGCTGTGTGACCCTGGGCAAGTCACTTAACCCCAATTGCCTCACCAAAAACAAACACACACACACAAAAAAACACAAACAAATTTAGTCTTTCATTTAAAAACAAACAACCTATTCCATGCTTGTGCCCTGGGCTCTGTGGGAAAAGCACCAGTGGTACAGTTGTAACATGCCGGTTATCTGAAGGATCCTAATCCGGAAATTCTAAACAAATGGAGAATGGCCAAGAACCAGAAAGAAAAAAGAAGGCCTATGAGCAACCCAAATAGATGTCACGAAGCACACGTGCCAAAACTCATGCATGTTACTCATAGGGAAGTCCCTCAGGCCCTCACTCAGTACCTGTTTTATAAACAATTCTAATAAGCTTGATTATCCAGTTTCCCAGCCCACAGCAGTTTAGAAGCAACCAATTATAAAGTTAAGGAGGAAACAGAAGAAAACTAAGAGGTAGGTATGGTGATGATAGCAATAAGTGACAAGGAAGAAGATATAAAAGGCATAGAAAGCAAATGTAGCATACCCTTATGACAAAAACTCAAAAATATGATCCACCTAAAGCATTGGAACAAACAGCCTCACACACATCTATAGTACCTAAGGGCATCAATGTATTCAACATGCTATATATCATAAATTATGACCCTGAATCAATTTAGTTCAAGAAAACATCTAAATATATACAAGACACTGTATTAGGTACTTAAAGAGATACAAGGGGGCAGCTAGGTGTTACAGTGGATAAAGCAATTGTGAGATTTAAAATTGGATATTAGATCATAAATCTCCCCTACTTAACCCTTCCCTTAATTCATCTCCCAGACTAGTAAATGGAAGAAGCTTCTGGTTTTCTAGATAGAGCCTTTATTGTATATAAGGTGTTGTTGATTAGAAGGATAGGAAAACAGAAATACAGTACAAATCGTCTTAAATCTAGGCTGTCTATATTCCTTATAAAAACTCACCAAACCGATTTAGGCCACCTTTGGAGTGAGTCAGACCGTCTGTGCCGCGCCGCCCGGAGTCCCGCCAAGCCGGCAAAAAAGGCTACTCCCGTTCTCCCCACCCCGGAAGTCAAAAAAAAACCCGGCAGGCAGTCTGACATGCGCAGCAGGCGCACTGTACCTGGCAGGCAGTCTGACATGCGCAGCAGGCGGACTGTACCCGGCAGGCAGTCTGACATGCGCAGCAGGCAGACTGTTCATCTCCTCCCCAAAAGGGTGGTCCTTGAAAAACTGGCGTCTTTCACTTATCCTAACCGACTGTTAAAAACTTTCATATTTTACCACATTTCCCCCCTTTGCTTCCTCAAGAAACGGAATGTTTCCTTGATGGAACAGTAAAAAGAATATAATAACTTTTGCTGACTAATAATATGCGAACAACAATACAGAAAAGGAAGAGAGGAAAGTTTTGTCCAGAGGGGCGATTTTTTTTCTTTCCTCATGAACCGACGCTTTGACATTAGTCTTGCAAAGGGAGAGCCTCTGCAGAGAGTACATGTTACAGATAGTATATAACAGAAAGGAGATAGTAAAAGCTAATAAAGCAAAACAGTTCATATAAAGTCTCTGAGTTCTCTTGTCTTCTTGAAGTGGTAAGATATCATCAGGAGGAAACTGGATTCTGGTCTGGAAAACTGGATTCTGGACTCTGGTCTGGATTCTGGATTCTGGACTCTGGTCTGGAAAGCTGGATTTCTTCTTTAACTGTTTGAATTGCTGTATTTTTTTTTTTTTTACTAAACCTTAGCATAGCATTTTGAAATCAGTAACACTTTTTACCACCATGTGTCTGGATCAAAGTCAAATTTAGTATGTGTTCATGACACCTGAAAATGTTATGGAAAGGTTATCATACCATATCTCATGGTTCCGATACAGCCAGTGATTGTGCTAGGCCACAGGTGAATTCAACTGAGTGAGATAAAAAGATAAGTAAGTTCAGTTAAATTAGGTTAAATTAGGAGGGAGAGAGGATGAATACTGGACTGTGCCTAGTAATTGTGCTCTACATAGTCACCATCACAAGCAAACCATGGACTTATGTATACCTGTCTCTCCTTTTGTTGCACATATATTCTCTCCAGGGCCTGCATCAGAGTTCACAGCAAGTTAGTCTCTGAAATGATAAGTTTCCATATTTCTGAAATCTCATTAATTTCACCAAAGACAATATGATGGTAAAAATGTGTGCTATGCTGCATAACTGAGAATATATTAGTGATATATACAATAATTCCAAACCATACCCAGAGTATAATGACATATAAATAATAAACGAATGTAAATAGCTGATTATATTAGACATTGTTACATAATCTTCTTTTAGACATTATTACATAATCTTCTTTTAGCAATTAGACCACATCATCTTATACATGAATTCTCTAGTATAACAGTAGCAGATACTTAAAGTGGTGATTAATTCATCAAAAAGAAATAAGACTTCAATAAGCAAGATTCAATATTCAATAGCATATACTTAAAATGCCTTTGAAAAGTCACCTGGCAATTGTAAGGAGACAGCCCCATCTGGAGCACAAGATATGGTTGCTCTAAGCTTGCAAAGGAGATCACGACCTAATAAATTTACAGGGGCATCAGGCATGAGTAAAAATGAATGTTCCACTGTTAAGGGCCCCATAGATACCATGCGAGGATTCAATTTTGCCACTCTCTGGCTCTTTCCTGAGACTCCCACTACATTCAAAAATCCTACAGGTCTACACCCAGCATCTGGTTTGCTTACTAATACTGATTTAGAGGCTCCTGTGTCTAGCAGACAATCATAATAAGTCTCCCCCACTTTTAAGGTGACATGTGGTTCATTACTCTGGGGAGGTGAATGGACTGGCACAAGTGCATTCAAAAAATCTGGATCTGGGAATATATGGCTTTCATTATCTATGTTCCATTCCTCCCCAAGACACCATCATTCCTGTGTCCTCTTCTGAGGGGGGTCTTGGTTACCATTATTCTGGTACTGCCTTTCTGTATTCCTCCAAAAAGATCTATTTCTATTTTGATTTCGCCTGTAATTAGAATTAGAATTTCTTCTCCAAGTCCTACATTCTCTCAATTCATGCCCCTCCTTACGACAGTAACAACACACCTTAGTGTCCTTGTTCCGGTGTCCACATGGCTGACTAGGAATCGCTGGTGCCAGAATGCTCTGTTTAGGGTGATCTGGATCTTCCTCACGTGAGTCAAAGACATAATTTGCAAGTTCCTTAATTCTATCTACTGAGAGATTTCTCCAGTCTGGACATTGTTTCAGAAAGTATCTGCGTATTTCTGGCAGTGAATTATAAACAAATGTGTTGAGAATGATACAGGAATCTCTTAAATCTACTGGATCCAATCTGGTGTACTGTCTAGCGGCCTCACAAAGTCTATCATAAAATCTGTTTGGTCTTTCATTAGCCTCCTGAGGTAGGCTTAAAAATTTCTGCCAGTTTTCCGGTTTTCTAGAGCAAGATTCCATTCCCTTCAGAAGTGTTTCTCTAGCATCTTTTAATCTTTGGAAATCCCTATCATCATTATAATTCCACTCTGGATCCTTTAGAGGCCATTCCACATCGGCCTTACCTTTCGCAACAAGGGCATTTCCTGCTGAGATAATATCTGTAATCTCAGTTGGGGACAGTAAAGTTTCCAAAAGGCAAGTAACATCAGCCCAACTGGGTTGATATGCATTAAATATAGTCCTTAACTGTGAAATTACAGTGTTTGGATTTTTCTCAAAACTAGGGATGATTGATTTCCATGCGCTCAAGTCACTTGGTCTAAAGGGGCTATATTTTCTGACTTGAATTGGCACTCCCTTCTTACTATGTTCTATAGCTTCCTGCAGAGGGAGTAGTTTCTGCTGATCTGATTCTGAACTTGGATCATCTCTAGTAGAAACAGCCATTTTGAGGTCTCTCTCCATATGTGAGAGTTTCCCCCACATCATAACAATGATAATAACAAAAACAATGATAATAACAAAAACAAAAAAAAAACAACAAAAAAAAATAAAATCCTTAGTCGTATGAACTATGGATGTGGTATTAAAAGGTATTTCAATTGCAGGCATAAAATTTCTACTTATATTAAACGTATTTTCCCAAAGATTCTCACGTATACTATTATACAAAAAACTTTTTGCTGCCTGAATGAGGAAAAAACCAATAATGTTATGAAGGACCATTGAATAAACTATTCCTCTAAGTCGGGATGTTATGCTGTCCCAATACATTCCGATGAGAAAAATCAAAGGGATGGTAGAATATTCGAGCATCTTGCCCTTTAAACTGGGCTGGCTTTTCTGTTTAAAGCAAGACTTTTAGAGGCTTAAAGTCTTTAAGGGAGATTAGACAAAGGGAAAGTCCGCGGGGGGGGGGGGGGGGGGGTGGTAATTTGGAAAATCCACCGAATTAGCCGGCTTATGGCCAAACTAGGGAGGGTGGGAGGGTCCTTAAGGTCCCTTCGGGGTCGCCAAACTGTGAGATTTAAAATTGGATATTAGATCATAAATCTCCCCTACTTAACCCTTCCCTTAATTCATCTCCCAGACTAGTAAATGGAAGAAGCTTCTGGTTTTCTAGATAGAGCCTTTATTGTATATAAGGTGTTGTTGATTAGAAGGATAGGAAAACAGAAATACAGTACAAATCGTCTTAAATCTAGGCTGTCTATATTCCTTATAAAAACTCACCAAACCGATTTAGGCCACCTTTGGAGTGAGTCAGACCGTCTGTGCCGCGCCGCCCGGAGTCCCGCCAAGCCGGCAAAAAAGGCTACTCCCGTTCTCCCCACCCCGGAAGTCAAAAAAAAACCCGGCAGGCAGTCTGACATGCGCAGCAGGCGCACTGTACCTGGCAGGCAGTCTGACATGCGCAGCAGGCGGACTGTACCCGGCAGGCAGTCTGACATGCGCAGCAGGCAGACTGTTCATCTCCTCCCCAAAAGGGTGGTCCTTGAAAAACTGGCGTCTTTCACTTATCCTAACCGACTGTTAAAAACTTTCATATTTTACCACACAATGGTCCTGGATTCAGGAGGACCTGAGTTCAAATCCAGCCTCAGACACTTGACACTTACTAGCTGTGTTACCCTGGGCAAGTCACTTAACCCTCATTGCCCTGCAAAAGAAAAAGTAAAGAGATACAAAGATGAACAGATAATGGTCCTTACCCTTAAAAGCTTATATTCTAGTAGGGGAGCTAGCACATGTATGCATTTTTTTATAGGTAGCTTAGAGGAAAGAGAGATCATTTCTAGCTAGAGAGAATCAAGGAAGACTTTATAGAAGAGGTGACATTTCAGATGGGCCTTTAAGGCTGGGTTAAGATTTGGACAGGCTGAAATATGTGTAAAAAGCATTCCAGGTATAGAAAATAATAGGTACAAAGATAGCTAGCTAGGAAAGCAAATGGCATAATTTGGGATGGGGGGGAGTTCACAGTCTAACTTGGTTTGAGTTCAAGGTGAACAAAGGGAAGCAGTGTTGGAAAGGGGTACTGGGACTGCATCATGGATCTTTGAATACCAGGTTGAGAAGTTGGGACTTTATTTGGTAAGCAATGAGGAATCACTGAAGACTTCTGGGAAGGAGAATGACATGACTGAACCTATGCAACAGGAAGATTACTACATTGTTCTCTTGTATGAATTCTACCATACTGCTATACTGGCTTATTTGCTGTTCCTCATACCTTCCACCTCCTTTCTCTTTTCTCTGCCTTTGTACTAGCTGTTCTCCAGGACTGGAATGCTCTCCCTTACATTCTCAAAATCTAAAAATCCCCAGATTTCTTTAAGACTCAGCTCAAGGAGCACCTCCTAAGAAGGCCTTTCCAGGCACTCCCTAGATACTAATGTCATATCTCCAAGGTTACTTCCCAGCTACTCCAAATTTTTCTTGTCTTCATGATGTCTATGTTTTTCTTTTTCCTCTACTCCCAATAAAATGTGAGCACCTTATGGGCAGAGACCATTTTTGCTTTTTCTTTGTATCCCTAGTGCTTAGCATAGTGCTACATAGTAGTCTCACAGTAAGTGGTACATATAGTAAAAGCTTAACTTCTTTTTTTTTTAAGGGGCAATGAGGGTTAAGTGACTTGCCCAGGGTCACACAGCTAGTAAGTGTCAAGTGTCTGAAGCTGGATTTGAACTCAGGTCCTCCTAAATCCAAGGCCGGTACTCTATCCTCTGCGCCACCTAGCTGCCCCAAGAGCTTAACTTCTTGTTGACTGACTCAGAACTAAACACAGCACAGTACTCCGAGGGTGTTATAATTATGTACTTGTCTCTTCCATTAGAATGTAAGCTCCTTTCAATTAAACTCCTAATTCAGTGAGTGACCATGAGACCCTCTTCCCTATGCATCAGTTTTCTCTGCTTTTAACTCCTAGGTAGGAGACAAAGGTTATAAAAATAGAAAATCAGGTCATATTCCAGGAGTTCCCTGGAGACAGAATCTCATTGGCAGGTATTAGTGCTTGAAGTGACTCTGGGGAAGGAGATGACTAAGTTTGAAGCTGGACGCTTGTTCTCTTTTCCTCAGTTTCTCAGATTTCAGTCTTGCACACTCAATACTAGGGTTCAGTGATTCCTTGAAGTCAACAGTTCTCCTCTGTACTAATTCAGAAGTGGTAACCAGGGTAGGAAAGGTTAAAGGGTCATCCTTTCTCATTCCACCTTGCCCAAGGAGCCGGGGTAAACACACTCAGTGTTTCCTAATATCAGGTAATCTGGTGCCATAGTCCAATAATCCACTGATCATTCTCAAGCAGTTAAATCAAAGTAGATCATGAAATCTGCCTGGTGAACCCTGAGGAAGGAAGGCAGGGCCCCTCACCATTCCTCACATGTTTTTGTTATAAGTTTTAGATTTCTATCTTAAAATAGGAGTTCCTAATCTTTGTTGAGAAGCTCCTTTTGAGTTCTCCCAAATATTATGAGGGATAGGGTAGGGTCTTGCTGATAGTGATTACATAGTGTACCACATTCCTTCTCAAGAATTATACTATATCCAAGGTCCTGACCACAATTTCCTGTCTTTCCATCTTTCCCAGTCCTTTCCTCACACTAAACCTAGTTTTTTATTCTTTACTGGGACCTCTGGTACCAAATGTCTGTTGCTGAATGAACATCCCTGAGTTATTCTCCTATTCTCCAATTCCATTGCCATCATTCTGGCTTCACTGACTTCTAAAGCCAGACTTTGCTCCATGATGTGCCATTATGATGACTAATCACCACTGTAGAAGTTTTTACCCTCTGACTTTCCATTCCCGATAAATCCTACATCCTGCATGACCCTCAGCCTCTCATTTTGTTACTCCTGAAATGAGGCTGCTAAAGGTCACTGGAAAAGACAAAGAGAGCTGATTCTACCCATGCTAAGCATACGGTGAATAACTTAGATTAGTCCGAACTTCTACCTAGCAACTTTTAAAATTTGAATTTTTATTGATGTAAGTGTGTGAGGCTTTACATAGTCCACATATGAAAAGATCAGGGAATGTAAATGATGAATGGCTGAAACAATGGACTTGGTCTAGGTGTGGATGCCCTGATGGGAACAGCCCATCAGTGGTGGTTGGAAGACAGAAAGCTCAGCAGGGGAAGAGAGGAGAAAGAGGAAGGGACTAAGCATTTATTAAGTAAGCACTTACTATGTGCCAAGCACTGTGTTAAGCACTTTGCAGATATTATCTCATTTGGTCGCCTAAAGCTGGGGCTACTGCTGAGACTCCTGCTGCTGAGCCATTCATTAAGGGAGCACAAGTAGGGAGGGTTCCTGATTTTCTGTGTTAGTAGTACTCTACTCAAGGACTCCAGTGGAGCCTGATGCTGGAGGTGGAGGAGACTATATCCAAGCAGTAAATGGATGGATGAATGAATGAAAAAGCACTTACGTGCTTACTATAGGCAAAAGACTGTGCTAAGTGCTAGTGATACAAACACAAATGCAAGATGGTCCCTGCTCAAAAGGAATGTATATTCACTGTGATCAGAAATGAGCAGCACCAGGATGTCATGAGAAGGCATCAGGGCTCTGTCCTTCTGCTTGATCTTCATATTTGCTCACTCTCCCTATTAATGGTATATATGTTGGGGGCGGCTAGGTGGCGCAGTGGATAAAGCACCAGCCCTGGATTCAGGAGTACCTGAGTTCAAATCCGACCTCAGACACTTGACACTTACTGGCTGTGTGACCCTGGGCAAGTCACTTAACCCCATTGCCCCGTAAAAAAAAAAAATATATATATATATATATATATATATATATGTGTTGTAGAGAGAATGTGCTCCAGGTTTTAGAGAGTGATGCTCTAAAATTAGGACTCTTACTTTAGTAAATGCCCTTACTCTAAGCTGTGTCTTGTGGCTCTCTACTGAAATGTAAAAACACTGGTCAGGGCCCATGACCTATTATTTTAGGATTGGCTCCCCAGAGTAGCTTGAACCAAGGGTAATAACCCTTGACAAATGGGAACTACATTGATATATTTGGGCTTTTTAAAAGCATATTACACACAAACTTTTATTATTGCTTGCTTCAAATGTAAATTCAGAAAAATCTCATTTCAATCATACCTTTAGTTGGAGGGAAGAAAAAAACACCTTAAAACTTTGCTTTCTGAAAAGGACAGGGAGCCTCTTCTGTTGTTGTTGTTTTTTTGGTTTTTTAGTGAGGCAGTTGGGGTTAAGTGACTTGCCTAGGGTCACACAGCTAGTAAGTGTTAAGTGTCATAGATCGGATTTAAACTCAGGTACTCCTGACTCCAGGGCCGGTGCTCTATCCACTGCGCCACCTAGCTGCCCCTGGGAGCCTCTTCTGAATAAGCAAAATGCCTGAATTCTAGGAAACTAATTTTTTTTTTGGTGAGGCAATTGGGGTTAAGTGACTTGCCCAGGGTCACACAGCTAGTAAGTGTCAAGTGTCTGAGGCTGGATTTGAACTCAGATCCTCCTGACTCCAGGGCTGGTGCTCTATCTACTGTGCCACCTAGCTGCCCCAAAACTATTTTCAAGTAGCACTAGAATGGGGGAAAGGAAGCTAGAGTGCTACTTGTACAAAGCAGACAACAAAATTACCTGAGCCTAATCAGAAAGGAAGATGAACATTCATATATTCAACAACAATACATAAGATTTAGGATGAATTTTCAGAGTAAAATGGAGCTCACTTTTGTTTGTGTATCCCAGTTTGTGTATGCATACCTGCATCCTTAGGATGCCAAAATATCTCAAAGTTGTAGCTATTAAATTAGATCCAGCTTTTTTTTTCTTTTCTGTTTCTAAACAGTGAACATAGCACCTTCTACTGAGGTTTCAGAACAAAAAAGAGGGGCAGCTAGGTGGCACAGTGGATAGAGCACCGCCCCTGGAGTCAGGAGTACCTGAGTTCAAATCCGACCTCAGACACTTAACACTTACTAGCTGTGTGACCTTGGGCAAGTCATTTAACCCCAATTGCCTCACTAAAAAAAAAACAAAAACCAAACAAACAAGAAAGAAGCATACTTGATAATGTTATTATTTAAGTGCAAGTTAAGTCACTGTCTTGATTCTGGATAAATTGAAATAAACTCTGCTTTTGTTCATTAATAAAGACATGATCTTGAGTTTCTTCCTTTTCTTCTCTGGTGCCTTTTGATCTGGGGTTGTTGCTAGGACTAGTGATAACGCAATATGTGATTCATCTTCTGTGGATGAAACTTTTCTCTGCAGAGGGGACATTATTCCTTGGTGTTATGCCACTTAGTGATACGCTCCCAACAGAACAGGTGGCCATAGTGTGTGG
This sequence comes from Dromiciops gliroides, assembly GCF_019393635.1. NCBI lineage: Eukaryota > Metazoa > Chordata > Mammalia > Microbiotheria > Microbiotheriidae > Dromiciops > Dromiciops gliroides. The sequence continues at coordinate 180,088,840 of NC_057864.1, read as the reverse complement.
CTACCGCATGCCTTTGCTTCTCTATGCAAAGAGTACAATTCCAAATTCCTGGAAACAGATTTCTCTTCCACATGACTCTTCTGTTAGGAGAGATTGCAGTGTGGTTTCCATTCTTTTCCATACTGGTGCCTCTTAATGAAGTCACAGATCTGTACTTTAACTGAAAGCATCAGATGGAGCAAGGGCACCAGTTAATCAATCAATAAACATTTGTTAAGTAGCCACTATTTGCCAGGCCCTGACCTAAGCATAGAGGATAGAAAAAGAAGCAAAAGCTCCTTTTGATGAGCTTTCAGTCTAATGAGGGAGACAACATGCAAACAAATGCATACTATATACAGGATAAATAGGAAATAATCAACAGAGGGAAGGCACTGAATTAAGAAGAGTTGGTGGGGGAGCAGCTAGGTGGCGCAGTGGATAAAGCACTGGCCCTGGATTCAGGAGGACCTGAGTTCAAATCTAACCTCAGACACTTGACACTTACTAGCTGTGAGACCCTGGACAAGTCACCTAACCCTCATTGCCCTGCCAAAAAAAAAAAAAGGGGGGGTTGGGAAAGGCTTCCTATAGAAAGTGGTATTTCAGTTGGAACTTTAACAGAACCAGGAAGGTCAGCAGTCAGAGCAGAGCAAAGGAGGAAGAGCATTTCAGGCATGGGGGACAGCTAAAGAGAAGTCCAGCGCCAAGAGAGATGGAGTGTCTTTATTTGTAGAATAGCCAGAAAACCAGTTTCACTAGATGAAAGAATAAATGGTGGAAAGTAAGGTGTAAGAAAAATGGAAAGGTAGGAAGCAGCAGGCTATGAAGGGTTTTGAATGCCAGAGCATTTTGTGTCTGCTCCTACAGGCAATAGGAAGTCAATGGGTTTTTTTGAGTAGGGGGAATGACATGACTGCACCTGTGTTTTAGGAAAATTACTTTAGTGACAGAATGGAGGATGACTGGAGTGGGAAAAGACAGTCCCATCAGCAGTCTATTGCAATAATCCAGTCATGAAGTGATGAGGGCTTGTTCTAGAGCAGTGGCAATGTCAGAGGAGAAAAGGGGATATATTTGAGTGATGTTGCAAAAGTAAAAATCAGCAGGCTTTGGCAACAGCTTAGAAAAGGGGTATGTGAGACAGAGAGAGTGAAGGATACATGATGGTTCCTACATTGCAAGCCTGAGAGACTAGGAGGATGTTTTGCCCTCTTCAGTAATGGGGAAAGTGAGTAGGACAGAAGGGGGAAGAGGGAAAGATAATAAGTTCTGTTCTGGACAGATTGAGTTTAAGATACCTACTGGACATCCAGTTCAAGATGTCTGAAAAACAGTTAGAGATTCAAGATAGGAGGTCATGAGAGAGCCTGCGGCAGAATAGATAGATTTGAGAATCATCAGCATAAAGACGGTAGTTAAAGCCATGGGAGCTGATAAGATCAGTGAAGTAGTAGAGAGGGAGAAGAGTCCAGGGCAGAACCCTGAGGAATCCCTAAGATTAGGGGGCATGACCTTAGAGAAGGCTCCAGCAAAGGAGACGGAGAAGGAGCAGTCTGATAGGTAAGGGGAGAACCGGGAGAGAGAGAGACGCCCTGAGAACCTACAGAGAAGAGACTATCAAGGAGGAAAGAGTGATCAACATTGTCAAAAGCTGCAGAGAGATCAAGGATGGAATGAGATCACCTGAACAAGTAAAGGGGGTAGCCTTGGTAAAGAGTAAGGCCACTTCAACACGAGATGGGGAAAGAAGGCAATAACAGCAGATGGCACTTGAGTGATGGGGACTGAGGAAGAGAGGAGAAGAGGGAGTGCATGGCAAATGGTCTCCATTTTTTCTGTAAAATATGAGGCATGGTTCTTGGATGAGAGAGCAAGGAAAGGGAGAGACATGGGAGGTTTGAGGGATAAAAAGGTTTGGAAGAGCTGCTAGGGAGAATAGGATAGTGAGTTGATAAGAAAGGTATGGTAGAATTGTCTAGCAGCAGTGAGGGCCCAATAGGGGCTGTGTAATATAAAATTGTAATAGACCCTGTCAGAACCATTTGCGTGGTTGTTTCCCCCCCCCCACACACACACCTTTATTTAGCAGTGTAGGTGCAAAGGTGACAAATGATAGGAACAGTCTGAGGCTGAGGCTTATCTGGGCATAATTGGCTATATGATAAAGAGGCTGGGGATTCAAAAGAGGAGAACAATGTGAAGTTGAATTGGTTCACCAAGGGTTCAAGATAGGGAGGAGAGTACAGGTGAGAAGGCCTTAGAAGAGCTCATAACTTGAATAAACATTATGATCATCTGCAGGAAAATAGTACACATGGAGATAAGTGATTTCCATGAGTCTTTTGGCAAGGTGACTGAAGATGTAATTGATATAGAACATGGAGGCAGGTGATGCTTTGTGGTGATAATGTTACAAGTAATTTAGTTTCTGTAGACAAAACTTTTCTCTGCAGAGACATTTTGCCTTGGTGTTATACCACTGGGTGATTGTTGTTGTTCAGTTGTTTGAATGGTATTTGACTCTCCATGACCCCATTTGGGGTTTTCTTGGCAGAGATACTAGAGTAGTTTGCCATTTCCTTCTCCAGCTCATTGTAGAGATGAGGAAACTGAGGCAAACAGGGATAAGTGACTTGATCAGGGGTTATAGAACTAGTAAGTATCTGAGGCCAGATTTGAACTGAGGTCTTCCTGACTCCAGGTACTCTAACCACTAAGCTACCTAGCTGTCTAGGTGATATACTCCTATGAGAATGTAGCCACATTGTGTGGTTGTCACATGACCACATTTGCATTTTCAAGAAGTATAGTAGGCATGGAGGTGTCTTCTTCTGCCACTTGGTCAGGTAGTTGACCCATTTATGAACCTACCACAGCACCATTGACTTGACCCTGAGGCCAGGCATTGAACTGTTCTGTGTTTGGCTCTTCTGACCTCTGCCTGTCTCTAATGTTCTAGATGCCCTAAGGTTGGTAGGGCATGGTGGCATAAAGGAATTCAGAACCACTCAATGAAACCAAGAAGGGACTTAACTTTTGGATGGGTCAACATGGACGATATTCCCATATTCTATATCAAATCATGTACTGAAAATATAAAGGTGCTATGTCTGACAATGACTTGCTTTCTTTCCTCCATTCTGGGCATTTTTTTGGGTGGGGCAATGAGGGTTAAGAGACTTGCCCAGGGAGCAGCTAGGTGGCACAGTGAATAGAGCACCGGCCCTGGATTCAGGAGGACCTGAGTTCAAATCCAGCCTCAGACACTTAACACTTATTAGCTGTGTGACCCTGGGCAAGTCACTTAACCCCAATTGCCTCACCAAAAAAAAGAAGGAAAGAAAGAAAAAAAAGAAAAAGAAGAGACTTGCCCAGGGTCACATAGCTAGTAAGTGTCAAGTCTTTGAGGCCTGATTTGAACTTAGGTACTCCTGAATGTAGGGCCTGTGCTTTATCCATTGTGCTACCTAGCTGCCCCTGATTCTAGGCATTTCTTAGTATCCACCAGGCTATGCAGCATTTTATTCTGCAGGCCACCCTGGTAATTATCATCCCTTTGTATTGTGTGGATCACCTCTGGCTGGTTGGCAGGTGCCAAAGCCATGGACACAGAGGTGCTCACAGATCTTTAAAGCTGCCTGGCTCCAAGGTGCTCACCAATATATTTTGTCTTCCTATGACCTTTATTTCCATATATTTCCCTCTCCCAACCAGAAACCATCCTTTTTAGTAAAGAATTTTGCAACAGGGGAGAAAAACAGTTTAGAAAAACTAAACAAACACATGAAAAAAGTCTGACAGTATATCCTATATTCCATTCCTTGGTTCTTCACTTCTTTTTTTTTTTTTTTTATGGGGCAATGGGGGTTTAGTGACTTGCCCAGGGTCACACAGCTAGTAAGTGTCAAGTCTCTGAGGTCGGATTTGAACTCAGGTACTCCTGATTCCAGGGCCGGTGCTTTATCCACTGTGCCACCTAGCCGCCCCCTTGGTCCTTCACTTCTGCAAAGAAGGGAAGGAGTTGTATTTTTTTTTCAACCCTTCTCTAGAGTCAAACTTGGTTGATATAATTACATCATATTCAGTATGGAGTTTTTTTTTCTTCTTCCCATTTAAATTTTTCATGTGTATATTGGTTCAGTTTATTTCACATTACATCAATTCATATAAATCTTCCTATGCGTCTCTGAATTCATATTTTAAAAATGTATGACAGGGGCAGCTAGGTGGCGCAGTGGATAGAGCACCAGCCCTGGAGTCAGGAGTACCTGAGTTCAAATCTGGCCTCAGACACTTAACACTTACTAGCTGTGTGACCCTGGGCAAGTCACTTAACCCCAACTGCCTCACTTAAAAAAAAACAACAAAAAAACAACTGATACTGTGTGTAGATAAAATGTATGACATTTTTGTTTTAGTCTTTTTCTCAAGTAATGAACATTTAAAAATTAACATCTCCTTCCCATTTCCCCACCTCCTCAGCAAATTTTTTTTAAAATTATGTATTTCGGGGCAGCTAGGTGGCGCAGTGGATGGAGCACTGGCCCTGGAGTCAGGAGTACCTGAGTTCAAATCCGGCCTCAGACACTTAACACTTACTAGCTGTGTGACCCTGGGCAAGTCACTTAACCCCAATTGCCTCACTAAAAAAAAAAAAATTATGTATTTCCACCTAGTCCAGCAAAACAAATTCCCACATTAGTCATGTCTGAAAATTCATGGAGTTTTTTTGTTTTGTTTTGTGGTTTTTTTGGCATCTTAAGTTCACCTCTGTTGGGAATTCAGTGTCATGTTTTGTCTTTATTCTTGGAACTTGTGATTTATCACTGTGTTGATCAGAATTCTAAAGTCTTTCAAAGTTTTTTCCTCTGTAATGCTTTTGTCATTGGATAAATTGTTCTCCTATTTCTATTCCCTTTGCTCTGCGTGAATTCATAAAAGTCTTCCCAATTTTTTCTGAAACTGTCCATCTCATTTCTTGTGGCACAATAATACTCCTATTACATGCATCTTCTCTAACTGGTTTAACCCATGCCTAACTCCCTTAGTTTCCAATTTGGGGTTATTATGAAATAAGCTGCTATAAATATTTTTGTACATATAGATTCTTTTCCTTTTTCTTTGATTTCTTAAATATAAGCATGGGAGTGGAATAGCTGAGCCAAAGGGTATGTAACAGTTTGGTAACTTTCTGGACAAAGTTCTAAATTGCTTTCTAAAATGGCTGGACAGGGGGGCAGCTAGGTGGCGCAGTGGATAAAACACAGGCCCTGGATTCAGGAGGACCTGAGACTTACTAGCTTGTGACCCTGGGTAACTTAACCCTCATTGCCCTGCAAAAACCAAAATAAACAAATAGCAAACAAACAAATGAATGAGTGAATGAATAAATAAATAAATAATAAAATGACTGGACCAATTAATCCACAGTTTCACCAACAACATGCTAATATGCCTATTTTCCTACAACCCTTTCAAAATTTGTCATTTTCCACATTTATGTTCTAAGTCTGATAGGTGTGAGGTAGGACTTCAAAGTTGCTTTAATTTGCATTACTCCAACTATTAGTGATTCATAGTATTTTTCATATAATTGTTGATACCTTAGATTTCTTCCTTTGATCATTTATCACTTGGGGAATGGTTCTTAGTCTTATAAATTTGAATCAATTCCTCATATAGCTTAGAAATGAGATCTTTATCAGAGGCATTTTTTCAGAATTTTCCCCCAGTTATCTGCTTCCCTTCTAATTTTTACTACATTAGATGTTTATGGAAAAAATTTTAATCTTACATAATCAAACTGGTCCATTTTATCTTGTGCAATATCATTACTTTTTTAGTTATGAATTCTTCCTCTAGTCATAGATCCAAAATGTAATTTATTCTTTGATCCTTTCATTTGTTTATGATGTGCTTTTGCATATCTAAATCACGTATCCATTTGGAGTTTATCTTGGCATATGGTGTGAGGTGTTGGAATGTAATTATTGCCAGACTCCTGCTGTCAGTTTTCTGACAGTCCTAGTCAGTGAGTCCTTTCCCCAATAACTAGTCTTGGAGTTTATCAAACACTATGCAACTGTATTTTTGTGATTCTATGTTATGTACCTAATCTACTCCATTTACTGACCTCTCTCTTTTATGTCAGTACCAAATTATTTTAATAATTACTGCTTTGTAGTATGGTTTGCAATCTGGTACTGATAGACTTCATTCCTTCTCACTTTTTTCATTTTTACCCATGAGATTCTTGATTTTTTGTTCTTCCAAATGAATTTCATTATTATTTCTTCTAGCTCTACAAAATATCACTTTCAGAATTTTGAATTTAAGTTAATTTACGTAATGTTGTCATGTTTACTATATTAGCTCATACAGATTTCCTGGGTGAATCTTGGAAAGTATACTCCCATGTATTTTCTAGCTTTTGTAGTTATTTTGAATGGAATTTCTCTTTCTAGTTTTTCTTGCTGGGCTTTGATGGAATATAGGAATGTTGGTAGTTTATGTGGATTTATCTTATATCCTGCAACTTTGCTGAAGTTTTAATTATTTCAATTAATTTTAGTTGACTCTTTATGGCCCTCTATGTATAACATCATAACATCTGCAAGAGGCAATTATTTTGTCTTCTCTGCCTATCCTTATTCCCTCGATTTCTTTTCCTTATCTTATTGCTATATCTAGCATTTCTAGCACAATGATAAATAGTTATGATCATAGTGGGCATGCTTGTTGTACATAAGCCTCTAATATTTTTCTACTATATAAAATGTTTCCTCTTAGATTTGAACAAATATTCATTAATATGTTAATCCTATGTTAATGCTAATTCTAGGGTAAAACTGAATGTTGTATTTTGTCAATAGTCCTTTTTGTGTCTATTGATATGATCATATAGTTATATTATTATTTATTAACATGGCTTATATTTATGGTTTTCCTTATGTTGATCCAACCCTGTATTCTTGGCGTAAAGTCAACCTAATTATAGTGCATAATCTTTGGAATATGTTGTTGTAACTTACTTGCTAACCTTCTATTTAAAATTTTTACATCAATACTCATTAGGGATATTAGTCTACAGGTTTCTTTCTCAATGTTGTTTCTCCCTGTTAGGTATCAAGACCATATTTGAACCATAGAAAGATATTAAAATGATGCATTCTTTTCTTAGAAATATAAACAGTTTATCTACCACTGGAATTAGTTGTTCTTTGAATATTTCATAGCATTTCATTTGTAGCTCAATCTTTTCTTAAAGTTACTTTTCTTTTGGGTATTCATTTATAACCTGTTCAATTTCTCTCTCTTTTTTGTTTTGTTTTGGTTTTTGTGAGGCAATGGGGGTTAAGTGACTTGCCCAGGGTCACACAGCTATTAAGTGTCAAGTGTCTGAGGCCAGATTTGAACTCAGGTACTCCTGAATCCAGGGCCGGTGCTTTATCCACTGCGCCACATGGCTGCCCCACAATTTCTCTTTTTTTTGACATTAGGTTATTTAAATAGTATATTTCTTTTTGTTATCTGTGTATTTTATATTTTTGTCAGTGTTCATCTATTTCTTCTAAGTGTTTAGCTTTGTTAGCAGATAATCAGGCAAAAGAGTTTTGAATAATTTCCTTTATTTTCTCTTCAATTGTTTTAATTTTTTTTCCTTCTTGATATACGAATTTTGTTTTCTTCTCTCTACTAAAAAAATCAGGTTAGGTAATTGCTTACCTATTTTATTATCCTTTTGTCCAAAGAACCAGCTCATAGTTTTATATAACAATTAAATGATCTTTTTTTTTTTTTTTTTGCGGAACAGTGGGGGTTAAGTGACTTGCCCAGGGTCACACAACTAGTAAGTGTCAAGTGTCTAAGGTCAGATTTGAACTCAGGTACTTCTGAATCCAGAGCTGGTGCTCTATCTACTGTGCCACCTAGCCACCCCCTTCTTTCTCTTTTCACTTTTATTAATTTCTCTTTTAATTTTCAGAATTTCTATTTTATTTTTTAGTTGGAGTTTTTTATTTGCTGTTATTCAAGTTTTTAAAATTGCACACCCAATTCATTTAGTTGTTCTTTCTTTTTATTAATGAAAGTATTTAGAGACATAAAATTCCCCCCAAATTTCTCTGAATTTTTGGTATGTTGTCTTAATATTGTAATTTTCTTTGATGAAATGCTCTATTATTTCTATAATATATTCTTTGACCCACCAATTCTTTAGAATTTTGTTAGTTTCAAATTACTTTTAAATTCTTTCTTTGAGGGCCCTTTATTGAATATAGTTTTACTGCAGCATTATCAGTAAATAGATTGCTATGTTTATCATTTCTTACAGCTCATTAATATTAAATTATGTTTACATACCACAATTTGGCCATTAACTAATTAATGGTTTCCTGGCAATCCTATTTGACTTTAATTAATTTAACTCATTCCTCCTTATAATTATTCAAAACTTTACCCTCTTTCAAGCCCTCATCCACTTCCTTAACCCTTATACATAGAGTGGATGTTTTAGCCTTCTACTTCAGAGAGACTACCACAGGCAGGGAAACTCAATTCCTCTCCTCCAAAAATCTTAATATCATCATCTAGTCTCTTCTTCTGTCCCATCTCAGAGGAAGAGGTAACCCTCTCCCTCTCCCCTTGATTCCATGTCCTCCTGTTTCTTTCAGTATCTTACTTCAGCAAATATTCCTTCTCTCCTATGCATCTTAAACTTCTTTGTCCCCACTGCTACTCTCTCTCATCTACCTTAAACTCTGACTCCGACTAAGTATGGTGTCCCCAGTCCTTTAAAAAAGTTATTCCCTTGATCCTTTTACCCTAACCAGTTACTGTCCTATCTCTTCAACTCATTTTCATGGCTAAACTTCTGGAAAGAGCGGTCTATAATGACACCCCCACTTTTTTCTCATCACACATTTTCTTAAGCCACTTGCAATCTGTCTTCTGTCCCCACCATTTTATTGAAATTGTTCCCTCAAAGGACACTTGAATCCAATAGACTTTATCCCCCTCCAATTCTCAACCTTCTCAAGCTTAAAGAATTTGCCTTTGTTGTCCACCACTTCCCTTCAGATACTTTCTCCTCCTTTGGTTTCTGATACAGTGCACTTTCCTGGTTCTCCTCCTTTTCTACTTTTTCTGCTCTTTTTTATATGTTTTAGTAGTTCCTTATTCTCTTCCTAGCTCCTTAAGGTAAATGTTCCCCAAGGTTGCATCCTCTTTTCACTTCTGGGAGGGAAGACCCTCATGGCTTCAACCAGCATACACATGACTGACTATCAAATTTCTATCTTTCTCTTTGACCTCTCGCCAGTTCAAGATTCACATTTCCACCTGGAAAGACTTATATGAGCTGATGCTCAGTGAAATGAGCAGAACCAGGAGAACACTGTACACAGTATCAATAACATTGTGTGATGATCAACTGTGATCGACTTAACTCTTCTCAGCAATACAATGATCCAAGATAATTCCAAAAGACTCATGATGGAAAATGCTCTCCACATCCAGAAAAAATAACTGTGGGATCTGGATGCAGATCGAACCATACTGTTTCTACTTGTTTGGTTTTGTTTTTCTTTTTTAAGGTTTTTCCTTTTTGTTATGATTCTTCTTTCACAACATGGCTAATGCAGAAATATGTTTAATGTTTTGTTTATATATAACCCATATCAGATTGCTTGCTGTCTTGCGGAGGGGGGAGGGAGGGAGAAAAATTTGGAACTAGAAATCTTATAAAAACAAATGCTGAAAACCATCTCTACATGTAACTAAAAAATAATAAAATACTTTTATGATAAAAAAGATTCACATTTCCAACTCCTTATAGGATCTATATGTCCCAGAGACAGCTAAAATTTAACCTTTCCAAAATCTATTCTTTCTAACTTCACTATTTTTGTCAGTGGCATCATCATTCACCCTGCATCATATGTTCAAAACCTTGATATTATTTTTTACTCTTTCCCATCATTTTTTCACAGCCAATCAGTTGCCAAATCCTGTTGATTATACCTCTATGATATCTCTTATAGTATTCCTTTCTCTCTAATCATAATACCAAATGCCTTAGTTAGTTATTGCCTTAATTACCACCTCTCTAGACCTACTATAATAGTCTACCGACAGGTCTTTCTCCTGCACCATCCTTCTTCTTCCCCCTTCCAATGTATCCTTCATGTCCCTTCCAGAATCATTCTTTTGCTGCACAGACCTGGTGGAGCCTCTCATCTGCTCAGAACCTTCTGGTAGCTCCCTTCTGGCTACTTAAATTCCTAGTGGCTTTTTCTGGTATTGTACGTACAGCTCTAAAGTCAGCACCTTCTTAGTTCAGTTTCCATATTGGACAAAATGAGGCACTTGTGAATCACTGAAATAAAGAAATGTACTTTGGAGGGGCAGAGCCAAGATGGTGGAGGAGAGGCTGTGACTCCCACAAGCTCCAGATAAACCCGTCCATTCACGCCCAAATAATGCGGTAAAAAATCAAACCCCAGAATAGCCTAATGCACATAAGAAATGTACTTTGTTTTAACACAGCGAGGAATACATCGAGGGGCATGAAGCCCCTCATCACCATCTGGGTTTGGTGACTCACACAGTCTTACAGGCACCCACCAGCTCTGAAAGGTCTTGACTATATGAGCCTGGGACCTTTTATGGCCCCAAATCATGAAGGTGTGTCAGGGAAGCCCGGGCCAATCAGGATGCAGGAGAGCAGGAAGCTGTCAGGGAGGTCAGGAAAGCTGCACCAGGAAACCACTGGTGCTACAGCACTTGGCATCTAAGATCCCCTACGACTTGGTGCAATTCTTTCTTTTAAACTCATCTCATAATTCTTCTGCTTACCTCATTTTCCAGGCAAACTAGGCTATTTAGGTCTCCTGGTACATGACCTGTGTACATGACCTGTGCTTCTATTCCTTTACTAACACTACTCTTTATGCCTGGAATGTCATCACTCCCCTCCTCCCCAACTTTCTGCATGTTGAAATACTACACATTCTTTAAAGTCCAAACGAAATACTATCCCTTGCATAAAGCCTTTCCTGATCCTTCAGTCAATAATGATCTTAGTCCCCTTAGGCAATATAGAGCACTTTGTTCATACCTCTTCTCATGTACCTTTGGGTTATTTTGTACCATATATATATATATATATATATATATAAAATGTATAATATTTTATATAGATATACACACATAACTACTAAGCTGTATAAACTTTAGGACAACAGTTTGTCTTTTAAAAGAGGAGGGAGGGAGCAGCTGGTGGATAAAGCACCAGCCCTGGATTCAGGAGGCCCTGAGTTCAAATCCTGCCTCAGACACTTGACACTTACTAGCTGTGTGACCCTGGGCAAGTCATTAACCCTCATCGCCCTGCAAGGGAAAAAAAAAGGTGAGGGAAAAGCAGACCAGTAACCATTTGATAATATAGGCAATATTCCACACCCATACCACTGAACCTCTGCCAACAAGGGAAGGAGGTGCATTTTCTCAAAACTTCTACTGTCTACCAGCAGTTTGATGGTACCTGTTTCTTTTGTGTTTATTCTTTCCTAATCTTAGATAAATGAGTATCCAGGGCCAGAATAGATGAGATTATGACACTATGAACTTCAGAGAGTCAGATGAACCATAACTAGTTCCCTTAGCAAGTGGAGTCAGTAACAGAGATCACTGGTGCCAGTGAAAATAATAGCTGAGTCCAGTGAGGAGTACCCTGCTTGATCCAGCCCAGCAAGAAATTATCCCACTAACCCAAGATTCCATGTGCTGCAATGAGCTAGCCCAGCTGTGTAAGGTAGCAGCTTACTCATCATTGATGCTGCATCCAGAAATGAACTTAGTAGAGATTTGGTAGGGGAGAAAAGTCTCTCACAGTAAGAGGTGTCAAGGCATAGCTCACTCACACATGTTCCTTGCCTATGTGCTGCAAGTTTAAATCCACTCTCCTCTGGGGAGACCGAAGCCTTGAAATGATGGGGAGGAGATGTTTTTGGACTTCAGTCCTTGCCATACCTTCCCAATAAATATTCTTTTGTAAAAGATAACTGATATTGAAGAGAACGCACCAGATGGGGGCTCATGTGCAGCAGTGCTAGAAATCCCAACTCTTCAGACTTACCCCTATAACCATGAAGGGAGCAGTAGTCAACTACCCTTTGAAGTCTCAATCTGTTGGTCTTAAATGGGAAGGGAATATGCATTTATTAAGCTCCTACTATGTGCCAGGCATTATGTTAAGCACTTTGCAATACCCACTCTAAGTGGGTATGGAGAGAATGAACCCAAGTGGAATACTATACTTGGTAACTAATTAAATGCTGGATATGAGGAAGAGGGCAGAGTCAAGGAAGATTAGAAGGTTATAAACCTGAGATGTCAGAGCTTTTTTTTTTTTTTAATTTTTTTTTTTTAGTGAGGCAATTGGGGTTAAGTGACTTGCCCAGGGTCACACAGCTAATAAGTGTTAAGTGTCTGAGGCCAGATTTGAACTCAGGTACTCCTGACTCCAGGGCCAGTGCTCTATCCACTGTGCCACCTAGCTGCCTGATGTCAGAGCTTTTGACAGAAAAAGGGAAGTTTGAATAAAGCATGAATTTTGAAGGAAATATGAATTTTACACTTTGCATATGTTGAATTTGAGACACTAATAAAACATCTAGGTGGAGATGTCAGTGTCATGCAAAAGAAAGAGCACTGGCTTTGCAGTCAAAGAACCTGGCTTCACATCTCACCTCTGTCACTTACCTCTCACCACTCCGGGCAAGTCTCAACCTCTTTGCACCTTAATTTCCTCATCTGGAAAATGAACCAGCTGGACTCAGTTTCTGAGGTAACTTCCAGGTCTAGATCCGCAATTCTATGATTCTCAAAGAGCCATTCCCAGTTAAGCTTCTCCCTCTCTAGGGACCCCCTGTCCCTCAGCATCTTCAGGAGACAATCTGACTTCTCAGTCAAATTTATCTTCCCCAGCCCACCTCCCCTAGGCTTCTGTCAGGATCGGTGCCTAGAAGGAAGTGCCTGAGGAAGCTTCGAATTTAAGCCCACTCTCATCTGGAGACACTGAGCCCCTTTAATGAAGGGGGGATGTTTTCAAACTTCAGGCCATGCTATACCTTCTCAGTAAATATTCTTCTGTAAAAGCTACCTGATGTCTATTAGTTAATTGACATTGCAGGAAGGATTACACCAGATGGGGATTTATCAACAGCAGTCTTCGAAATCACAATTCTCTTTCTCTTATTCTCCCAATTCCCTCTTTTATCCTCTGCCTCAAGAATCCTAGCTGATAAGTAGGATTAAATGGGGAGGAGTAGGAAGAAGGAAGAGGGAGAGTTTTAGTTTGCTGGGCTGATGACACTGGAAAACAGTCCTCTACTTATCAGGCCAATCCTGCCTCTCAGGGGACAGATTATAGGTGGTATAGCACCAGTATACACCACATACCTTAAGTAACCTTCCCTCTTGCCAACCTCCAACAGGGAGCCAAAGGACACTGAAAAAATAAAGCCCATTATAGTTACAAAAGACTCCATGGAAAGTTGTGGCCAGTCCTGAGGGCAGTCTGTAATGTGTCCAACTAATTATGGCCAGGTAGCCCTCTGCATGTGCAGTTTTTTCTGGCATATCTTAGCTGAACACTGGCTACTCCAGACTACTTCCACATCCTGATTCTGCCCAACAACTCACCCAAGTTCCTAAAAGCCTGAAAGTGACCTAGGGATGAAAGTATACCTTCTGCCTTTGAGTGGGCTTAAAAGAGAAACAATAAATTGTTACTTCTAGTGAAGAAAGATAACTATGGGAAAAGTATCATCCAAGCCCAGCAAAAATGAAAGAATGCCAGATGAAGAAATGAAGCAATAAAATCAAAGAGGAATACCAGTAAGCTCCTCCACCCAATTCAAGACAGTACAAGAAGATGGCCTAAACCTGTAGGTATTTGGTCAGAGGCATGGAGGCCACTTGGACATCAGTCCCTGCTCACAAGGCAAACAGTAAAGAACAAAGCTAATTCTCAGTAGGCAGCTGTGCCTCAGGGAAATCTAAAGCCAGCAAGATCTTTCTTATGACTAGGACTTGTTTGGGCCATGACAGAGTACAAAGCCAACTCTCTGTAGAATACTTCTCAAGGACACAGAGACGAGGCAGAGGCCAACTCACAGTCAGGCCATGAGGAGATGGAGACAGAAGGCAGGGATTAAGGCAGAGGATGAGGCTTGGTTCTAGCTCAGGGTGTACCTCCCCATCCCTAGCTAGGTGTGTTGAAAAAGGCAGAGATGAGAAAAGGAGATGCCTTTCATAACTATAAATAGGAGATTTTGTAAATGAAACGATAATAGGAATTGAAATGGGCAATTTTGATTTAAAAAACTGAAAAGGTTTTGCACACAGACACAATTAAAATTAGAAGGAAACAAGAGGGGCAGCTAGGTGGTGCAGTGGATAGAGCACCAGCCCTGGAGTCAGGAGTACCTAAGTTCAAATCTGGCCTCAAACACTTAACACTTACTAGCTGTGTGACCCTGGGCAAGTCACTTAACCCCAATTGCCTCACTTTAAAAAAAAAAAGAAGAAGGAAACAATAAACTGAGGGAAAATGTTTGCAGCACATTTCTCCAATATCTCTAAGATATATAGGGAATGGATGCAAATATATATGTATAAAACATTCTCCAACAGATAACCAGTCAAAAGATATGAACAAATAGATCTCAAAAGAATAAAAGCAAACGTGTGCCCCCCTGCAATTTAACAAAGCTGAAAGTTGGAAGAGGCAAAAGACAGAAACATTGAAATGTAAAAGGAAGGCCCTTTCAGGCCTGAATGAAGCACTCCATACCTAAAAAAGTATGAGCTTAGGATAGCTCAAATGCCTAGGAAAAGGTCAGAAGAAATAATGAACTTGTTTCTAGGGCATAGACCACCTCTCCATGCCTTTGTCTCCAACCACACATCTACCTAAGATCTAGAGGAAATATAGGAAGAGTTTTTGGACTGATCATCATAAGTAAAGGTGGAGTCTTCCATTGAAGGAAGCCACTTCTGAACCCTGAAGGATTGTTAAACTGGAGAAACTAGACCTCTTCCATCTCCTGCTTAGGGTAGCAAGCCTGAAGGCTATAAGGGAATAAAAAAAAAGAAGACAATTTTGCCAATCTTGGCTTAAGGCAATATTGGTCTTGCTAAAAAAGAGAATTATAACACCCAGCTGAGCCAAAAGTTTGAAGTGGTGAAGACTGAATTTGTTCATCAAAGAGGACCCAAGCAGCAGAGATGCTACACCCTATAAAGAGCCCAGTGGCTAGGCTAAGCAATCTGTCAGGCCCAGTAAAGAGACAGCTCAGCAGATGAGCAATCTGACACAGCCCAAAAGTGAACTATCCCATCTGGCTATGATGCCACACCCTACCAGGAGCAAGCCCGGCTGAGCTATCCACCAAGTAGAGATGCTGTGCCCTGCAAGGAACCAGCCCAGTCTAGCAGTGAAGTGACTCATACATTACTGACACCAATACCCTGCCCCACAATGAACTTCTTCATGAGGAATTTCTGGAGAAATAAAGGGCAATGAGGCCCTGCTGTCCAGAATGGTGACTTACCAGTGCAAGTGGGAACTGGGGAGTGAACCCAGAGAGGCTGCTACTCAATCTAGCAACAAATATATGAAAAGGGTCCAGATTAAAGTAACTCTGACATTCCTGCTCACAGTCATTGGGTTGGCAAAGAAGACAAGACACCAAAAATAATTTTGGATAGGATGTGGGAGAATAGGTACACTAATGCATTGTTGGTGACTGCATCTAGCCATTTTGGAAAGCAATTTGGAACTATTTCCTAAAAGTTACTAAAGTATGATCAATAAATGACACCATCAGGCATATATACCAAAGAGATCAAAGAAAGAAGGAAAGAACCCACAGGTCTGAAAATATTCATAACAATGCTTTTTCTGTAGCAAAAAAACTAGAAACAAAGGGAGTACCCATCAATTGGGCAAATGGCTGACCAAACCATGGCATATATATGTAACAGAATACTGTACATGGTAATAAGTGCCAAAATGGAAGAATTCAGAGAAACCTGTGAGGACTTTATGAACCCTTAAAGAATAAAGTGAGTTGAAAGAGGAGAATAATTTATATAAAGACTGTTTTAAAGAAAAACAAGACTTAAGAACTGTGATCGGGGCAGCTAGGTGGCGCAGTGGATAGAGCACCGGCCCTGGAGTGAGGAGGACCTGAGTTCAAATTCGGCCTCAGACACTTAACACTTACTGGTTGTGTGACCCTGGGCAAGTCACTTAACCCCAATTGCCTCACAAAAAAAAAAAAAAAAGAACTGTGATCAACATAATGGTCAACTACAATTCTAGAGGAAAGAAGTTGAAATATAGTTCCCACATCTTATTAGATATTGGACTAAGAGTGTAGAATGAAACATACTTTTTTCAGACATGGGCAATGTGAGAATTTGTTTTGCTTCATTTTCTTGTTAATTATAAGGGAAAAGATTTTTTTTAATGTTGGGGGAGAGAAATAGAGGTAGGAATAATATAGTGATAGTGATGCAAAAAAAAAAGGGCAAACATATCAATTAGGAATTGGGGGGCAGGGCAGTTGGGGTTAAGTGACTTGCCTGGGGTCACACAGTTAGTAAGTGTCAGGTATCTGAGGTCGGATTTGAACTCAAATACTCCTGAATCCAGGGCTGGTGCTTTATCCACTGTACCACCTAGCTGCCCCCTTAGGATTTTTTTTTAAAGCACAGAAATCAACCCTGAGGTTTCACCTCACACTCAACAAACTGGCAAAGATGAAAAAAGGTTGGAAATAAATATTAGAGGGGCTGTGGAAAGACGGGCACAATAATGTATCATTGGTAGAACTATTCATTGGTTCAATCATCCTGAAAAAGATCTAGAATTATGCAAAAAGGTGATTAAATTCTGTACACCCTTTGACCCAGCGATTACACTGATTAGTCATATATTTCCAGAGTTTAGCATAGTGCCTGGCACATGATAGGTGCTTAATACTTAATAAATGCTTACTGAATTGAATATCAAGGAGGGCATTGGTAAAAAGAAAGGCTCTAAACACACCATAATATTCATAGCATAACTTTTGGGGGGAGCAAAGAACTGAAAACAAAGTGGCTGTCCATTAACTGGAGAACAGCTAAGCAAATTGTGGCACAAGAATATCATGGAATAAAATTGTGCAGTAAGAAATGACAGATATTATGAATACGGAGAAGCCTTGGAGACTTACATGAACTATAGCAAAATTTATAAAGTAAGCAGAACCAGGAAAACAATATATAATGGGGGCTTGGCCAATGCAACCCCATTCTCAAAGCACATGGATATCCTCTGCCTGTTACCCGTCCAGGTGGAGGAGGCTTGGGAGACTTCCAGATACCCATAATGTGTTATCTTCCCCCACTAGAATATAAACTTCTGAGGACAAGAACTGATTTGCTTGCTTGTATTCATAATGTTGGCATTTACACAGTACCTGACACAGAGGAAGTGCTTGAAAAACGCTCACTCACTCTATCAAATGGTAATATAAATTGTAAGGAGATATTCAGATAAAGATTCCAAAGAGATACACATATAGATTTATAGAAACAAATGAAAAGAAAGGATGGGCTCTCCGAGATTCTGTACATACGATCAGAGCTCTTGAGCTGGAAGGAACTCAGACCACATCAGGTCTGACTCATTTTCCAGATAAAGAAACTGACGTCCAAAGGGGTTAAATGACTAGTTCAAGGTCACACAGATGTCAAGTATCAGAGTCTGGGATTTGAATCCAGGTCCTTTGATATTAGAGGACCATGCTCTTAACACTGTTTTCTATTATACCACGAAATAATCTTTTTCAGAAGTACAGTTTTAATGGAAATGGAAATAACAACAAAAAATGAAATGTAACTATAGTAACCAAACTTGATTACAGAGAACACTTGAGCAAATACACCTTCCCTTCCTTCTTTGTGAGGGGATCCCAGGTGTAGAATATGTCATATACAGACACAGTTGAAATGTTGGTTGGCTTTGCCAAACTTCTTTTATTTTTATTGATTTAAAATTTGTGTTGTAGTGATGATGTGATCTAATGTTGAGAGCCATTTAAGTACTCCTATTTGTCCCACTCACTCTAATACTGACTCATTGACTAGATGGGATTTTCCTGTATATATACTTCTCTGTTCTGAGAAATTATATCAAAGGATTTCCAATATTCTCTCTTCCCCCCTACCTCTCTCTCCTGCTCTCTCTCACACGTGTACACACACATACATACATATACAGAACTCCATCCATATATTTGTGTATGTGTATAGACACAGTATACATGTGTACGTGCATGTACGAATACAGGTATGTGTGTACATATGTATGTGTACCTGTGTGGATGGATGGATGGATGGATGGATGGATGGATGGATGGACCTCTGAGCCCCTAGTCTCTGGGGTAGTTTCTACCCTCAATGTTTCCTCTCAACTGCATTTCCAATAAATAAATCCAAACAAGTAAAAGCTTGTGGTTAATACTGTTTATAAAGACAAAGTAAATGTTTAAAATGAAGAAAGATAAACAAACTTTGCCCAGGCTCAAAGGAAAAGGTTTCAGGCTTCCATGAAAAAGCCTAGGGGATAAAGGAGATATAAGATTACTTCCTTGGGATGTTTAGGGGTGGGGGGTAGGGAGTAGGTTTCAGCAACATAGCACCTGCCCAAATACTCATGCCCCATAGGTCTTGGTTCTTTTTTTTTTTTTTAATAGGTCTTGGTTCTATAGCCTCTTTATTTGTGATGAATACTTCTGACCTCTTGTCCACTCTCCCAGCTCCCTACAGAGATTTTCCTAGCCTTTTCCCCAGGTCCCTGAATCTCCTGTGTTTCATCAGGAGCTAGGTTCCTCTTGAAGTCTGACTCAGTCCAGAACTGGATGAACTAACTTTTAAAGGTTACCTGGGGGCACAGCTGATCATTGAGATAATATATGTAAAGGGCTTTACAAATCTTAAAGAGCCTTATAAATGCTAACTATTATTATTATTATTACCATCATTACTTATTCTGTGTTTGCTACCTTTCTAATTTATTCACGGAACTTGTTCCCACCTCATAATGATGGGACTGGATTTTTGCCCTCATCATTGGCTCCCTTTCTCTGATTACATCCTGGGCTTTCAAAGATCAACTCCCTTACGTTTGTTACAAAGGAGGGTTCCTTAGGTGGGATGAAGTGAGATGGATATATTCACAAAAGATAACAATAAAAAATTTAAATCTGAAAAAATGGGTATAATAGAGAATTATATGTGGAACAAAACAACATGAAATACCAATATTTAGTTCTATTTTTATTAATCAATGACCTACATAACAAAAATAACAAAAACACACATCCCTTCTTTTCTCTCCAAAAATGTCTTTAATGGGAATTACATGTAATGAAATTCAAGAAAAACATATTATTTAAAGAATGCTGTTAGCAGCAAACATTAATAATCAATCAATAAGCACTAATTAAGACTACTATGTGTGAAAGCATTACCCTAAGAGCTCTGAATGTTTTAAGACTAGAACAGTCCCTATCCTCAACCAGCTTATATCCCAGTGGGGGAAACAACATGTAGAATATACAAAATGAATACAGGGGGCGGCTAGGTGGCGCAGTGGATAAAGCACCGGCCCTGGATTCAGGAGTACCTGAGTTCAAATCCGGCCTCAGACACTTGACACCCTGGGCAAGTCACTTAACCCCCATTGCCCCACCAAACAAAACCAAACAAAAAACAAAACAAAATGAATACAGGTAGTTTTAGAAGACTGAACCTCTACAAGAAAGATTTCATAAAGAAGCCTTTAGCACTTGAGCTAAATACTGAAAGAAATTAGGGGGGAAAGAATATATCTCCAGGCTGGAGACAGGAGACCAGTATGAGAAGAGGAGTAAAGTAAGAAAGGGGCCAAGTTGTGAAGATCTTTCAGTGCCCACCATGTTAATATTTTATCTAATATCCAATAGGGAGCAATACATGAAAAGTTTGGTTACTAGCTGTGTGACCCTGGGCAAGTCACTTAACCCTCACTGTCCTGCAAAATAAATAAATACATAAAATAACGTGAGACAGTATAAAATACCTGGGAATATGCCTGCCAAAACAAACCCAGGAACTATATAAACAAAATTATATATAAAAAAGAAAAGTAACAGATGGGAATAGTCATAAACACATGTTAGAAATGATACATAGAAGAAAAAAGAAATGATACATAGGGAAAAAACTGTGTCATTATAAAATCCTGTGAAAAGCAGCATGAGACAGCACAGCTATTCTCAACCTTTGACCATATGGGGAAGCTTATGGACTCCTGAGAATAATGTTTTTAAATGTATAAAATAAAATCCATAGAATTGATTCCATAGAAAATTAATAATATTGAAATATGGTTCTCAAAATGTTTTAAAAACAAGTTTGAGGTTCCCAGATTAAGAACCCTGTATTGCATGAAGATCTGGCCTTGAAGCCAGAAGACCTGGGTTCAAGTCTCATCTCTGACAAATACTGTATGACCCTGGGCATGTCAGTGAGTGAGCTTTAGTTTCTTCTCTTGGCAACTCTATGAATCTAAGTTGCAGAGAAGGTGAAGACCTTTACTGGTCAAGGGAGTTTTGTCATCTCGAAGCTCCCTCTACAAGAAATCACAGATCCAAACCCTATCACTATGGAATCCTACATAAAAAAATAACAGGGGAAAAATCTATTATATTTTAAAAAAATTTTTCCCCATTTCACTTGATCTCATCAGTTCCCATGGATTAAACCATCATGCCTGTGCAGATGATTCTCAGATCATTTATCCAGCTCTAAATTCCCTGGGCATCTCAAACTGGATATCCCGTCAGCATCATGGACTCAAAGTGTACAAAACTGAACTCATTATCTTTCCCCCAAACTCTCCCTGCTTCTAAGTTCCCTATTACTGTAGAGAGTGCCACCAGCCCCCAGGTCCACAATCAAGGTATCATGTTCAACTCCTCACTCTCTCTCATCTCCCATATACAATCTGGTGCCAAGGCCTGTCTCTTTCACTTTTGTAGCATTTTCCCCACATGCCCTTCTCTCCTCTGGCACTACCATGCCACCACAGTGGTTCAGGTTCTCATTGCCTTATGCCTGAACTACTGCAATAGTCTTTTTTTTGTTTGTTTGTTTGTTTGTTTGTTTTTTAGTGAGGCAATTGGGGTTAAGTGACTTGCCCAGGGTCACACTGCTACTAAGTGTTAAGTGTCTGAGTCCGGATTTGAACTCAGGTACTCCTGACTCCAAGGCCAGTGCTCTATCCACTGTGCCATCTAGCTGCCCCAAAATGGTTTTTATTTTTTGTTTTGGTTTTTTTGCAGGGCAATGGGGGTTAAGTGACTTGCCCAGGGTCACACAGCTAGTAAGTGTCAAGTGTCTGAGGCCGGATTTGAACTCAGGTACTCCTGAATCCAGGGCTGGTGCTTATCCACTGTGCCACCTAGTCGCCCCCTAAACTACTTTTTAAAGAGAAACATCATAGACACTTAATATATTTCTGATTAGACTATGAACACTGGTCTTCATTTTGAAACTTAAACTACATAAGTAAAAAACCAAACCACATAACTAGCTTCCTTCCCATCATATATCCATTGGTTTCCTTTCCAACCCAGAGTTACACCCTCATTGTGCCATCTGTCCCATATACTTACTCAGTGGTGGGAATGTAACAAGAGTAATAACTATATTTTGGGCACACAGAAGGCAAGCTACAGGGAAATGTCAAATAAAAGGTAAAATGAAGGTGGGGTGTCATATCAGATGACCACTTTAGGAGATGATTTTCAACTGCAAAATTCTATGACCCAAGCCTCAGTGTAATTTCATTTTAAAAGACCCAGGTAATCCAAGAAGCTCTAAATGAAATTCTGAACACGAACTATTAGTTCCTTAAGGCAAACATAAGTGAAGCTTATAACTACTAAAATTTGATCACCAAAGGGGCCTCAGAGATCATCTATTCTAACTAACCCCCAGAGTTTAGAAATGAGGAAACAGAAGCCTAAAGGGCTTAAGTCAGAAGTGTCAAACACAAATCATCAACTAAATTAAAATGCAATTCGGAAATATTTAACAAAATAAATAAAAATACAATAAAACACAGAAAATGTTAACATGTGGTTTTCTAAGTCATATATGCTTGCAAGGAATATGGTTTAGTGGCCCTCATTTCTATTTGAGTTTGATACTACTGGCTTAAACGACAAAGGTAAGTCTAACTTGATGTTTATCAATGACCTCTGTCAAAGTACTCACTCCAAGTAGGCTACCAAATAATTCAACAGCCACGCCTTTGGAAATAAGTAAAGGGGATCACTACATACCAAGATGACATAGGTCACCTGAACTCTGAAATATCTGTTCTGCTCAATTTCACCAAAACACTGATTTCGAAATTCAATCTACAAAACAGTGACAAGCAGTTTATACTTTATAGATTTTTACATAAGTTGTTGAGAAACTTCAAAAAAACCAAACATATTTTGTTTCTTCAGAGATGACCCTGCAATAATTCCCTGACTCCATAGTGGGAGCTAACCTGACCTCTGTTCCACTTAAATGGGATCAATTAAGGCTAGAATAGGAGAAGCCAGGTTCACCACAGCTGATAGTATGTAAACAATTATGACAACAGCACCCCTATCTACTACCATTTTCTTTTTTTAAAAAGTTTGATTGTTAGCACTTGATGAACTAAAACATTTCTTATAAAAAGAAAAGGAAAATTAAGAGCCATTGGAATTTATTGAGTAGGGGGGTGACATGGTCAGACCTGCACTTTAGTTAGATCAGTTCAACCGCTGAACAGAGGATGGACTGGAATGGGGAAAGCCTTGAGGCAGGGAGACCAACGATAAGACTATTGCAATGGTCCAGGCATAAGGCAATAAAGGCCTGAACCACGGTGGTGGCATGGTAGTGCCAGAGGAGAGAAGGGCATGTGGGGAAAATGCTATAAAAGTGAAAGAGACAGGGCAGCTAGGGTCCTGGATTCAGGAGGACCTGAGTTCAAATCTGTTCTCAGACCCTTGATACTTACTAGCTGTGTGACCCTGGGCAAGTCACTTAACCCCAATTGCCTCACCCCAAAAAAAAAAGTGAGAGAGACAGGCCTTGGCAGCATATTGTATATAGGAGGTGAGAGAGAGTGAGGAATTGAGCATGACACCTTGATTATGAGTCAGGGGACTAGTGGTACCTTCTACAGGGAGGTGAGAAAGGGGGCAGTTTGGGGAAAAGATAATGAGTTCAGTTTTGGACACTTTGAGTTTAAGATGTCTATGAGACAGTTTGAGATACCCAGTATATGGAGATGAGAGACTAGAAGCCAGCAGAGAATACAGAGCTGGATAAACAGATCTGAGAATCGACTGCATAGACATGATGGTTGAATCGTTTAGTCTAGCTAATAGATATCTACTAATAATGGAAGAAGCACACAGGGGGCTCCTAAGTGAAAGGATTAGAAAAATAGCTTCTCAGTTCCAGGGAACTCATGATAGAAGAGGATCTCCAAATCCAAGAAAAAAAAAAAAAGAACCGCGGAGTATAGATGCTGAATGAACCATACTATTTCTTTTGGTTTTGATGCTGTTGTTTTTTTCTATTTTGAGGTTTTTCATCATTGCTCTGATTTTTTCTCTTATAACATGACTAATGCAGAAATAGGATTAATGTTATTGTGTGTGTATATATATATAACCTATATGAGATTACCTGCTGTCTAGGGGAGGGGGGGAGGGAGGGGAGGGAGGGAGAAAAATCTGAAATTGTAAAGCTTGTATAAACAAAAGTTGAGAACTATCTTTACATGTAACGGAAAAAAAATAAAATACTTTATTAATTAAAAAAAAAAGAAAAAGAAAAATACCTTCTCCCCCCACCTCCCACAACCCTTCAGGGTCTCCTGGAACCCTGAAAGTATCTACCTCCTGGGGCCCTCACTCAACAGTGCAAATAAGGGTTGGGAGAGTAGATCCAAAGTATGGGTTACATATACAAATTAAGAATGGGGAGAGGAGGATATTAACTACTGGGAAGGCCACTTAAAGAAGGTGACACTTGACTGAACTTTGAAAAAAGCTAGGAATTCTAAGAGGTGAAGGTGAGAAGGTAGTACATTCCAGGCACAAGGGATGATAACCTGAGTAAAGACTCAGAGATAAGAAAGAGAATGTTGTGGACGGGAAACCGCATGTAAGCCAGCTTGGGTGAAGTGGAGAATTTATGAAAAGGAGTAATGTATAATAAACCTGGAAAGTAGACTAGAGCCAGACTGTGAAGGGCATTAATTAATTTTTTTTTTTGTGGGGCAATGGAGGTTAAGTGACTTGCCCAAGGTCACACAGCTAGTAAGTGTCAAGTGTCTGAGGCCGGATTTGAACTCAGGTACTCCTGAATCCAGGGCTGGTGCTTTATCCACTGTGCCACCTAGCTGCCTCTGTGAAGGGCTTTAAATGCCAAAAAGAGGAATAGTAAAAGGAAGCCTAGTGGATCAGAAATGGCATTATACTTGGAGTCAGGAATAACAATAAACATTTTTATTTAGAGTTTTGGGTTCCAATTTTTATCCCTCTTTCCCTCCCTCCCCTGTCCCCTCCCTGAGGTGGCAAACAATTATTTATGGGTTATACATGTTTGATTATGTAAAACCTTACCATATTTGTCATTAGAGTCAGGAATAACTAGGTTCAAATCCTGCCAGCCTGGGCAGGTCCCTCACCTTCATCAGCAAAATGAAGGGGATGGACTCGGTGACCTCCTTTCCAACTCTAAATCTAGGATCCTATTTAATACTAGAGGCAATAGGAAGTCATTTGTTGGACATCTCCTGGATGAATATCCTATAGGTAACTCAAAATGAAGACTTCCAAAAGAGACTTCATTATCTTCTGCCCCTCCCGGCCCTCCCCCAACTTCTGCCTTCTCTGTTTATCAAAGGGAATCATTACGTTTCCAAGTCATGCAGATTCAAAACCTTGGAGTCATCTTTGACCCTTCCCACTCTCTCAACATACATATTCAACAATTTGCCAAGCCTTGTCAATTCCACCTCCACAAAATCTCTCCTATCCATTTCCCTCTCGCCACATACCTAGACCAGGTCTCTCATCTGGACTATTACAACTGGCTCCTAATTAGATTTCTGGTTTCTTCTAGTCTCTCTCCTTTTATCTTCCATATAAGTTTGATCACATCCCTCTTGCTATTCAATGACTAAATACCTTCAATGACTCCCTATTATCTAATATAATAATAACAAGCATTTATGTAGCACTTTAAGGTTTACAAAGTTATATATATATGTGTATATATATATACATATAAAAGCTTTCACATAGTAAGTACTTAATAAATGCATTATTCATTCATATCATCTCATTTGATCCTCACAATGACCCTTTGATGGTAGGTACTATTATTATCCCCACTTAACACATGACAAAACTAAGGCCCAGAGAAGTAGAATGACCTACCCAGGGTCCCACATCTAGTAAGTGTCTGAGTTGGAATTTGGTTTTGTTTGTTTTTTGGTTTTATTTTTTGTTTTTTTGCAGGGAAATGGGGGTTAAGTGACTTGCCCAGGGTCACACAGCTAGCAAGTGTCAAGTGTCTGAGGCTGGATTTGAACTCAGGTCCTCCTGAATCCAGGGCCAGTGCTCTATCCACTGCGCCACCTAGCTGCCCCCTGAGTTGGAATTTGAAGTCAGAATTTTCTGACTCTTAAGTCCAGCCCTATATCTACTATGTCTCACCAGCTTGGCTTCACCTTTTTAGGCTTCCTCCACTCACCCTCTATTCCAATCAAACTGGCCTATTCACTGTCCGCCAGACTCAATAACGTATCTTCTACCTCAATATTTTTATATAGGCTGTGCCTCATGACAAGAATGATTTTTTTATTTGCTTCTGTTTCTTAGAATCCCTAGTTTCCTTCAAGGCTCAGTTCTAATGGACCACCTGGTATGCTAAGCCTTTACTGTTCCTAGTTGTTAGAATTCTCTCTTTATTCAAATTATCATTCACATACTAACACTTACACACACACACACACACACACACTTACCTGTTCATGTGTGTATCTCTTCCCCTTTCCAAGTGTAATGTAAAATCCTTGAAGACAAGAACACTTTTTCATCTTCTTTGGTATCCCCAATACCTTACACATGACAGGCAATAAGTAAATACTTATTAGATGAATAGACACTATGGTTTTATTTTTATTTTTTGCCTATAAACTGTAACTTAAAATATTTCTATTCTTCTTGGAAAAGGTAAAAGTTATGCTCATAAGGACAGGATAAGGAGATCTTCCTAAGAAAATAAGGAGAGGATGTAAGGAGCAGTTACCTAGCTACTCAGTCTCACCATCTGTAAAATGAGAATAACATAGACATCGCTTACCTCACAGGGCTAGCATAGGGAAAGGTCCTTATAAATTGAAAAGTGCTATACAAATTTGAGTTATTACTGTTGGGAGAGAAAGGCAATAAAGTTCAAAGTGAATCCAGAGGATTCTGGGAGGGGAAATATAGCATTTCATGAAGGGATTTCAGAGGCTATCTAATCCAACCTGTACCTGGACAAGAATGCCTCCTATAACATACGTGACAAGTAGTCATCTAGCTTTTGCTGGTACCTCCTTCAGTAATTCTTTTGTGTATTATTTTAAAAGGAAAACAGTGAAGCTTTATCTACTCATACCAAAGCTCAAATTATATAATCTTCCTTTGGGTTAGTAATGTCCCAGTTCATTTTTGTATCCTCAGTGCCAAGCACAATGCCCTTCTTACACATACCTAGGGTTTAAATGTTTGCATATATAAGAACAAGAGCCATCTCCCAATAGATAAATTGGTCAAATGATATGAACAGGTGGTTTTCAAAAAAAAGAAAAGCAAGCTACTATCAATAACCATATGAAGGGGGCAGCTAGGTGGCGCAATAGATAAAGCACTGACCCTGGATTCAGGAGGGCCTGAGTTCAAATCCAGCCTCAGACACTTGACACTTACTAGCTGTGTGCCCCTGGGCAAGTCACTTAACCCTCATTGCCCCACAAAACAAAACAAAAAAAATATGAAAAAATGCTCCAAGTCACTAATAATATAAGATATGTAAAGTCAAACTATTTTGAGGCTCCATTTCACATCTATTAGATTGGTAAAGATGGCAAAAAGGAAAAAGGCAACTCTTAGAAGGATTTGGGAACGGAGGTACACTAATGCTCTGTTGTTGGAGTTATAAATCAGTACAGCCATTCTGGGAAAGCAACTTGGAAAAATACCCAAAAAATTACTAAACTCTTCATACCCTTTGACCCAATGACTAGGCAAGAGATAAAAGAAAGAAGGAAAGGTCTCATGTACAAAAATATCCACAGCAGTGCTTTTTTGATATAGAAAAGACCTAGAAATGTAGTGGGGGTGGGAGTGGGGGACATCCATTGAGGAATGGTTAAACAAATCATGATATGTGAATGTAATGGGATATTATGGTACAAGAAATGACTAAAGGGATGGACTCAGACAAACATGGGAAGACTTATAGGACCCGATAAAGAGGACAGTGAGCAGAACCAGGAAAACAATTAGAAAGATATCTCCTAAGACCTTCCCCTAGGATCCTAAGGAGAGAAGTGTTTACTATATGACTACAACATTGTAAGGGAAAACAACTTTGAGAGACTTAAGAACTTAGATTAATGCAATGAACAACCATGCCAAAAAACCAAAAATCAGTGTTTTTTATCTTGTGACAGAGAAATGCTAGACTAGAATGTGCAGAACAAGGCATCCATTTTCAAACATGCTTCTTTGCTACAAGGGAGGGCTTTTTTGAGGTGGAGGAGGGGAAGATAGTGATTCCAATAAAAAAGATAACAGATATTTGAAACAGTGTAATAATTCTTAGAGGAAAACATATGAGGAAGTTCAAAATGAAACAAAAACAGGCAAGACAGTTTTGGAACTATAGTTTATTATATGCTTAAAAAAAGAACTGTACCTAATACAGATCCAGTCTCACGAAGAAAATTTTTTTGTGGGGGGGGCAGGGCAATGAGGGTTAAGTGACTTGCCCAGGGTCACACAGCTAGTATCAAGTGTCTAAATTCAAATTTGAACTCAGGTCCTTCTGAATCCAAGGCCAGTGCTTTATCCACTGCGCCACCTAGCTGCCCCCTCACATAGAAACTTTTTCTGTTCTTTGTATACATAAAGAAATGATCATTTTTGTTGACATGTAAAGTTTATAATAAAAAAGACTTTTAAGAGTTTGCTAAATTTAATTAATATACCTCTTCAGAGCTTTCTTTACCCCATATCTTAACTCTGGGCATTTTTACTGTCTTCCATGCCTGGAATGCTCTCTCTCTTCACTGACCTCTGACTCCTGGCTTCCTTCAAGTTCCAGCTGAAAATCCTACCTTTTGTGTGTGTGTGTGTGAGACAACTGGGGTTAAGTGACTTGCCCAGGGTCACACAGCTAGTAAGTGTCAAGTGTCTGAGGCCAAATTTGAACTCAGGTCCTTCTGAATCCAGGGCTGGTGCTCTATCCACTGCACCACCCAGCTGCCCCCCAAATCCTACCTTTTAAAGGAATCCTTTCCTGATTCTCCTTAATCCTAGTACTTGTATGCTGTTGATTATTTCCAATTTGGTGTGTGTGTGTGTGTGTGTGTGTGTGTGTGTGTGTGTGTGTGTGTGGAGAGAGAATATATGTATATAGAGTATATATGACAAATATGTGTGTATATGTGTACGTGTGTGTGTATAGATATATATATATGTCTTGTTCTTACATCATTATTTACGTCTCCCCCACTGGAATGTAAACTCCTGGCGAGCAGGGACTAACTTTTCTTTGTATCTTCAGCCCTTAGCACAGTGCCTATGAGCCCTAGTACACTATGTGCTACTAAGCATGTAGTAGGTGCTTAATAAATGTTTACTGTCTGGTTTACCCTCTCTTGGGCTTGGTGCCACGTCTATAAAATGAAGGAGCTGGACTATGTAACCTTTAGGGACCTTTCTAATTCTAATCCTAGGATGCCCTCTCTGATGATCAGCTGTGAGACTGAAACTCTGTATAGGCAGCAAAAAGAATCAAAGGGCATGGGCTAGTCCCAACCCTCCACTTGGTAGCTTCTTATTTTAACTATTCTTGCTAAGTTCAGTTGTTGCTACACTGCTGAAGGACATCAAATCCTTATTGTAAGCACCCTCTAAACTCCTTGCTTTGGAACAGATCACTGCCCACTCTGGTTGCATGTCTGAGGAAGAAGAAGAGAGGAAAACCTCCAAAGCAGTGTACTTATCAACTTCAGGACCTGGAGGGAGATAAAGAGAGGTTGTAAGGGGCAGTTGTGTAATCTCTTGGTCTCTCTATTGGTAAAATAAGGATAATACATGCATTGCTTACTGCTTAGTGCTAGCATTGGGAAAGTTCTCTGTAAATTTAAAACTGCTATACAAAAATGTGAGTTTTATTATGGGAGAATAGCTATGGAGAAGAGTGGGGGGAAAAGGAATGGAGTTGGAAGTCAGAAAGAAAAAGCGTTTATTAAGGGTTTATGATGTGCCAAGCCCAACTCTAAGTGCTGGGAACACAAATAGAAAGGCAAGAGGGTCCTTCTGTTCTCAAGGAGTCCACATTCTAGTGGGGGAGGGTCTTGGAGGGGGTGTGTGTGACAGTTCATATTGGAGTTTTCAGCTGCAAGTAAGATAGAAGAGTCCTATGGTTCTTCGGGCATAGAGGCAAGGCAGATAAATGCAGATGTTATATACTTTGTTGTTGTTGTTGTCGTTGTATACTTTCTATTTGATGAGGCAATTGGGGTTAAGTGACTTGCTCAGGGTCACACTAAGTGTCAAGTGTCTGAGGCCAGATTTGAACTCAGGTCCTCCTGAATCCAAAGCTGGTGCTTAATCCACTGTGCCACCTAGCTGCCCCATTTTTTAAAAAATTATTATTTATTTATTTATTACAGGGCAATGAGGGTTAAGTGACTTGCCCAGGGTCACAGAGCTAGTAAGTATCAAGTGTCTGAGACGATATATATATTTTTTTGAGGTCATATTTGAACTCAGGTTCTCCTGAATCCAGAGCCGTGCTTTATCCACTGCCCCACCTAGCTTCCCCTTGTCATTTCCATTAATAAAATCTTTATCTGTTTATGAACTGATCCATCTGACAAACTCCAGGGACCTAAGTTTAAATTCTGTCTCTATCATTATTTGATCTATAATTTAATGCAATTTCTATAGTGTCATTTTCATTGATAAAAGCATTTGTTTCTGAAGTGGATCCACCTGTCAAACTCCAGAGACCTGAGTTTCAATCCTGCCTTTATCACTATTTGGTTTATAACTGTGTCGTTTTCATTGATAAAAGCATTTGTTTCTGAAGTGGATCCACCTGACAAACTCCAAGGACCTGAGTTCAGATCCTCTTTTTTTGAAGTGCTTTAACCCTGCTACAGAAATCTCCAATAACACTTCCTTTTGGAAATTATTGTTATAATACTTGGCCCTTGCGGGGGGAGGTTCAGGGGTGACTGCGTCTCAGTTTCCTCATCTGTAAAACACAGGAGTTGGTCTAGGCTGGACTCAGGGTCTTTTCTAACGTGAGAGGACCCAGACGATGGGCGGAGGGGATAGGGCACGTCTCAAGAGGGGCACAGGCAAGGCTCGAGGCCTTCCCCCCCTCCCCCTCCCCTTCTTCAATACCTACCGGGTTGGAATCGCGAACCCTAAGAGTCAGGCCTGACCCCCTCTTCAGCCTCCACCCCACGCCCGGCGTTCCCACCATCGCTATTGCGCAGGCGCCGACCCCAGTCCACGTTCTCCTAACCGCGCTTGCGTGGATCCTGGCCGGTCCAGGATATAATTACAGTGCGGTCCAAATATATCATAGACAGGAAAAGGAAAGAATGGGGGGAGAGGGAGAAGGGGAAGGGAGAAAAGAGACTGACACATGCGCAGTGAGTCACCTTGGGTCTTCTTCCCCTGGCCTCTCGAACTCATCCTGACTAGCTGGATGAGCTAGTCAGCTTCTAGTACTTTGCAGCTGGAGGGGCGGCTGGTTTCGGCGCATGCGCCCATCGAGCAGCTGGCCGGGGGCCCCGCGGGCGGTGGCTCCTTCAGACCCGAAGCGCAGGGATGCCACGGGAGATCATCACCCTGCAGCTGGGCCAGTGCGGCAACCAGAGTGAGGACCAGGCCCCTTGGTCATCCAGCCGATTTCCTCTGCCGGCCTGCTCTGAAATCGGCCGGGTCCCCCTAAGTCCTTGGGAGCCTCCTAGGCAGCATCCATCAGTGGTCTCTATCCCATCTGCATTCTGCCTCCCCCCACCCCCGCCCCCCCGGACTCGAGAATCCCGAGTCCACCCCTAGGGGGAAGCATTCGTCCTGCACTTGGGTACCTTGTTCCCCCGGTCCCTATTAACTCAAGGACCCAGCATCCCATCTCTCAGTGGAGGGAGAGGGGAGGGAGGAGGAAGTGTGACTGGTCCCATCAGGACCCAAGGGTCCTATATCACAACCCAAATTGGCCCATTCAGAGGATGTTGGTATTCTGTCATACCCACAGTTGGGTTCGAATTCTGGAAACAGCTCTGCGCTGAGCATGGCATCAGCCCGGAGGGAATCGTGGAGGAATTTGCTACTGAAGGCACTGACCGAAAGGATGTCTTTTTCTACCAGGTGCCTCCCCAAGTGCACTGGGACAAAGAACTGGGCACCTAGTGGGCATCGGAGTTTAGAGGGGAAGGAGGGTATCTGACCAGAGGGAAGCAAAGCATCTGCCTTTTAGGTGGTTAAGAAGTCCAAAGTGGCTGACATAGAACAGAGAAGGGCCAGAGCTATAAAGGAATTGAAAAGATAGAGATTAGGCAGGTCCTGGATGATAAGGGTCTCTTTTGTCTTGTGTTTTTTCTGTGACAGGCAGATGATGAGCACTACATCCCAAGGGCTGTGCTGCTGGACCTGGAGCCGCGAGTGATCCACTCCATTCTCAACTCTCCCTATGCCAAACTCTACAATCCTGAGAACATCTACCTGTCTGAACATGGTGGAGGGGCTGGTAACAACTGGGCCAGTGGCTTCTCACAGGTACCCCATGGAGGATCACATAGAAAAGTTATACATGGCCATCTTTTCTGGGGATACTTCATATCCTTTCCCTAAAGCTAGATGTCCCCTAGTAACACCTCTCTATTTAGGGGTGGGGGAAAACCCAACACATTGTTCTCAGATGGACTTAAAAGCCAAATGGGGATTTTGCCAGACCTGCAGGAGGCATAATACTATGGGAGAGGGACAGACACTAAGCTGGAGTTTTCTGCAGTAAATATCTCCTACTAGGGATCAACAGCTCAGGCTTTTGTTGCAAGGAACTCAATTGTGTCTGAAGGAGGTGCTCTGTGTACTGTGAGGAGAAATTGAAGATGGATACTCTGTGTCCAAAAGCCTCTGACCTTCCCCATGTCCCTACAGGGGGAGAAGATTCATGAGGACATCTTTGATATCATAGACCGGGAGGCAGATGGCAGTGACAGCCTAGAGGTAAGGGTCCCCAAAGAACCTAGTAGAAGCACAACAACATGATAATGGCTTAGGAGGAATGGGCAACACCCAGTGGTGTCATCCCTGGACTTGCAGGATCTTTCTTGGGACCCCCAGAGATGTTCTTGAGTCTCCAAACCTTTCCCACTGAGTAGGGTTAGAAACAGGGCCATGTTCCCCATGTACTTTGAGGCTTGCTAGAAGTAATGTTGGGTTTTGGCATAAGATCAAGAAGCTTTTGGAAGGACCATGATTTAGGTCCCCTCCATTTCTTACACAGAAGATGATCATCTCTCCAATCCCTCTACATCCAGGGTTTTGTACTGTGTCATTCCATTGCTGGTGGAACTGGCTCTGGCTTGGGCTCCTACCTCCTAGAACGGCTGAATGACAGGTTAGTATGTGTAAGGGTGCATCTTGTCCTTTTATGGGTAGCTGGTTGGGGAGAAAACCAAGCCCAGACCTGGTTCATTGAATGACCATAGGGGCTGGCACATGCCAGGTTTATCTTGGATTAAAGGAATAGTTCTCCCCTTTCCAAGTAGGGGAGTTGAAGTTAGCAACAGAAAGGTGGGCTGGGGCAGCTAGGTGGCACAGTGGGTAGAGCACTGGCCCTGGAGTCAGGAGGACCTGAGTTCAAAGCCAGTCTCAGACACTTGACACTTACTAGCTGTGTGACCCTGGGCAAGTCACTTAACCCCAATTGCCTCACTTTAAAAAAAAGAAAAGAAAAGAAAAGAAAAGAAAAGCAAGGTGGGCAGTCCCCTCCAGAAACTCCCAGGAAGCAAGCTTTCCAGGAGGGGTAGATGACTTCCAATTTCTCCCCTTTCCTTGGGTTTCTGAATACTTCTTTCTGACCTCCCTTAACCCTTCTCCTCTAACACAGTCAGGGAATGTAGAAGTTGATCTTTACTTACTCTTCCCCACCACTACCTCCCAGATACCCCAAGAAGCTGGTGCAGACATACTCAGTATTTCCCAACCAGGATGAGATGAGTGATGTGGTCGTGCAGCCCTATAACTCACTGCTAACCCTCAAGAGACTGACACAGAATGCAGATTGTGTGGTGAGCCTGGGGGAGAGAAGCCAGGGGCTTCCTATCCATCGAGTCAGCAGTGCCCCCTCTCAGTAGTCACTGAAGCAGAAGTTTAAGATTCAACTTCCCTCTCTTCCCCCCACCATAAAGAGCTTAAAATCTTGTATGAGAGGCATAATACAACAATAGAGAATATATATAAGTAAGGCGGCCCTGTGGGTAGAGTACCAGGCCTGGAGTCAAGAAGACTCAACTTTCTAAATTCAGATCTGGCCTCAAACACTTAGTAGTTGTGTGACCCTGGGCAAGTCACTTAACCCTGTTTGCCTCAATTTCCTCATCTCTAAAATTATCTGGAGAAGGAAAGGGCAAAGCTTTCTAATATCTTTGCCAAGAAAGCCCTAAATGGGGTCATGAAGAGTTGGACAAAACTGAAAAAAAAAATGACAACAACATTTAGTAAGCCTTCACCATCACCACCGTGGAAGAGACCAACATGCTTTCTGTTAATTTGGATTTAGCCCGAAGTAACTTTCCTCTGATCCTCCACCCCTCCTCAGGTGGTCCTGGACAACACAGCCCTGAATCGAATCGCTACAGACAGACTGCACATCCAAAACCCATCCTTCTCCCAGATCAACCAGCTGGTAAGCCCTCTCCTCCAACCACCCACATAGAGCTGCTTGGTTTCAATTGTTCCATGTTGTGGGATGGTGCTAAGATCCTTCGTGGTCTGTGGCCAATACTGCAGCTCTCCCTTTATCTGAAAGCTCAGCTCTTCCTCTCCTTCAGCTCCCTTGGTTGTTGCCTTCCCCACCCCCATTAGAATGTAAGCTCCTAGAAGGCAGGGACTGTCTTTTTGTTTGTATGTGTATTTTAACCCCCACCCCCACCCCAGCACTTAGCAGAGTGCACCTAATTAAGTGCTTACTCCTCCCTCCTTTCCTTCCTCCCTCCCTCCCTTCCTCTCTTCCTTCCTCCCTCCCTTCCTTCCTTCCTTCCTTCCTTCCTTCCTTCCTTCCTTCCTTCCTTCCTTCCTTCCTTCCTTCCTTCCTTCCTTCCTTCTTCCCTCCCTCCCTTTCTTCCTTCCTTTCTTGTCTATGGCCACAGGTGTCCACTATCATGTCGGCCAGCACCACCACCCTGCGCTACCCTGGCTACATGAACAATGACCTCATCGGCCTCATCGCCTCCCTTATCCCCACACCCAGGCTTCACTTCCTCATGACTGGCTACACCCCCCTCACCACTGACCAATCTGTAAGCAGCTGTGCTCGATCTTGACTCCCCCTCCACTCTCCATCCCATCCTCCCCACTGTATGTCAGGATCATTGCCCAATAGGCAGAGACTGAGTGGGCCTGAACACTGCTGTTCTCCTCCCTGCTGTGTACCCTGATCCTGCCTCTGGAAGCAGACCCTAGTGGCTATGGGCTCAAAGCCTGGAACAAAGTGTGCGCCTTTCTTCCCATCCCCTCCACCTTTTTCCTCCTTGGCAGGCAGAAGGGCCACACTGGGGAGTTTGTCTTTTCCCTTCTAGTTTCTGAGTCTCAGACCTTGGGCTAACTA